>NW_017728910.1:20350386-20416887 GCF_001723895.1 Crocodylus porosus | reverse complement strand
AGCACTTACATTGAACACCTTCAAGAGCAAATTGGATGCTTATCTTGCTGGGATCCTATGACCCCAGCTGACTTCCTGCCCTTTGGGCAGGTGGCTGGACTGAATGATCTTCCGAGGTCCCTTCCAGCCCTAACATCTATGAAAACCCTCATTTTCTATGATTCTCTGATTTTTCCCAATCCTAATGACTCAATTACATTTCCTCTCAAGTGTTTGTTTTTCTATAAGTGAGTACCTGAGTTCTTTCCCTGCTCTGGGAAGTCAGAAGGGAGCATTTCTGTGATGCACTAAAGAATCCAAGTGCTCTTATGAATTTTTTATGTATATCAATGTCAGAGCAAAGACGCCATCTTGGGTATCTTTTTGAATTTTCATTTTCCCTTCACGCTGGACTCGGATTCAAAAGACAAGTGACACAGAGCTAACTATAAAGGTTTGAACTGAAGTGCTCTACCACTGAAATGGAATTGCTCTAAACAATAGTCTGGCTCCTACATAGGAGAACTGATTTATCACAGCAAGTGTTACCTGGCAATGGAGTCACCTATGGTCAGCTGTTGGGCCTGGATCAGGAGATCTCATGCAAAAGGGGCTGAAAGATTATGTCAAGGTGGCAGATGCTCTCTTCTATCTTGGGCCTTTTTCAATAGTTCACTATGAAGGGAGATACTGAAAAAACTTTGCAAGTTCTGCCTTTCTGAACACAAATGGGCACATGTGGATTTCCAAGAGAAGGATGAGCTGGGGAGCGGGGTGCATTGCATTCAGAGCGCTTGTCGTTTTGATTCCCCCATGCTTTAAAGTATAGACCAGTGATATTTGGAAGACATGTTAAAAGTTTTCTTATTATTCCCTGTTCTTCTACCACCAATTTGTGTGTGTGTGTGTGTGAGTGTGTGCATTTGGAAGTGTAATGAGGCAAGCAGCGGTAATAATGGACAGCTGTCCCCTATGCATGGAATACAGCAATTCGGTGAACCCAGTACAGAATAAACTAAAAGACAAAAATGGCTGTCACTAACACATGAACCCCTTTCTACTTGTATGGATCCCTCTAGGTTTATTCAGTGTGGTTTTCCATGCCCCCCAGCAGCAACTGAAAATAAATGCAACAAGCAACAGACAAGAAAGGAAAACTATGCAGGAGAAACTGGGACCTCACTGCAAAACTGAAACTGAAAATATAAGAAAACAGAAGCTGCCACTGGGAATAATGTAATGTTACTTTTGAAGGAATCTACACTTTTGGGCCCTGATCCTGCCAACACTTATGTGCATGATAATTTTATGGATGCAAGTAGGACCATTCAGCAAGGCTAGTCACATGCATAAATGTATGCAGGAACAAAGCTTTTCTTTTCTTTTTTCTTTCTTTTTTTTTTACTTTATATTAGAGGGTAGTAACAGAACTGCTACTCAAAGAAATCCTTCAGCTAATTCAAAACTTTGAGCTAGCTACTTCTGGGACAATAGCCAAACTCAATGGGTCCATTGAAGACATGGTAACGAAATAAAAACAGGTTTCTCTTTGAAGAACATTACCAGATCAATACAGTACCATAGACATTAGGGAAAAGCCACTTTAATAAAAAGGAAATTGCACATAATGTAACAAAACAATTGCAATTTGAAAGGCCTTGATAAAATTAAGCAATGTAACATGATCTTTCTCAACTTCATTTCCCATCCAAACCAGAAATCATAACAATAAAGTTTTATACATAAGCAACTTTGTGAGCTGAAAGAGGAGAATGTGCAATTCCTTTCCATGCACCAAGCCAAAAGAAATGAAGAAAAAAATTGATTCTTCTCTGTTAGCCTCCTGTGTAAATTTTTTCTCCTTATCATCTCATCTAGTCATATCTTTCTGCAGTTTGAATTACCCTCTTTTCCTCAATCTGGTAAGGCAGTGAAAGGATGTTTGTTCTGCTAATTAACTTTATTACCCTGATAACTCCCTGCAGCCTTTGACGAAAACAATTACCGTTCCTCCTTTTTTTTTTCCACTGGCAAAAAAAAGAAAAAAAAAAGAAAAAAAAAAAGACTATTAATTAGAAACGAGGCCCCGGTCCCTGCCATGTTAGCCTGCCACGTTCTCAGACCCTCGAGCGGGATAGCATTACATTGTCAGTAGTAATTTAGCTCTCATCTGTCTCTGCTAATTATTGTCACATTCATCAAATTCATCAACAAAAGTGCTCTCAGAAGGATTGCATATTTGCAGTTAATACAGCATAAACTGGTATTACCCATCACCACATTTGTGATGATGAGAGGGACACAACTTATTCATCCCTAATTAGAGCAAGCTGGGTAATTAATTATACATTCCGCCTTATTACTTCTGAGTTCCCAGATATTGTTTGTCTAAAAAGGGGGAGAGAGAGGAAGAGAGAGAAGCTTGAAAATGCAAAAAAAAAAAAAAAAAAAAAGAGGGAGAGAGAGAGGGAGAGAGAGAAAAAAAAATGTGTGATGTGTTTTGTCACATGTGCTATGCCATAATTCCCACCTGACAAACTAGCTGAATCAGTAGAAAATTGCAAGTTGTCAGCAGCAGAATAAACTGCTGTAATAGCTGATTAATGATCAGCACCTGTGACAGGTGCTGTACGGGACTGTAAACTTGGTGTGATTAACAGTCACTGGACGAATAAATATTAGTGACAGTCAGTGGAGAGCAAGTTTGCTTGTTTGCTTTCACGTTAACAAATCTCACACATTAAAAGTTATTGATATTTCCAATGCAGGCACTTTCTTTTTGGTAATTATCTGACAACACTGCAAGTGTGTTTTAATCCAATGTGTTTGTTTCTAGTCTGTTAATTTATTTCAGAACTAAACCTGTATTTTGACAAGATGACCCAGAGGAGCTCAAAACTGCAAGTAGCCAAATTTGGAGTACTACTCGCATGTGGTTTAATCCATGCCCAAATGAGGACCGTACACACGCACACACATTCTTTCAAGGGGTATCGCACAATATAGAGATGACACAATATACATTGTACACACATATTGTATATTGTATATGTGTGTACAATAGATATTATTTTAAAACCTGAAAGGAAATTCATGGCTCAAGTCTTCATGTTAAATTTTTGGATGGTTATGATGTGCACCTCATTTCCATGCTTAATTGAAGTTTCTCTGGCTACATCACCACAATGCAGTGTAACATTTCTTTGTGGACTTCTTCTGAAGAAAAATTTGCCTCTGATCAGGTGTGAAACCTGGAGTTAAAAAATATTCCTGTAATATATTATGCTGGGACATAAAAGTTGGTTATTTCCAATTTCTCTATTATGCTAACCCCAGTACATCTAATTACCCCCCAGGCATATTAGATCTGAATACCAGGGTCCTACTGGATTGAGTGACTGTTCTGCTCTTCTCCTTTCCTTTGGTACAGGAAAAACTGCTGCGATGAAATGTTAAAATTATCCTCTATCAGAGCTATTAAAAATTTCTGTAAGCGCATGCTTCAGGTAAGAGATCTCACGCAAGACATGGACCCATCCTAAGTATGCATCACAGAATAAAATGGACCAGCCAGTCGGCAGCTACTAAAATCATACTACAGTGCAAGGAAGCTGTGGCTGATCTGGCAGGACATATACAGAGGATTCTGCTTGATAATTGCTGGTTAATATGATCAGCCACTTATTTGAATCAATATGGGAAAACCAAAACCATTTGTATATTATTATGTGTAAAAATCACTCACGTTAGAATCATGAATTTTGGTTTTTGGAATCACTTTAGTGGAGAAGCCCAGGGATTTTGCAGTTTTATGAGGAGCTCGCAGGGGGCTGGGAGGGAGTGGGAGGAGGGCAGTCAGGCAGGGGCACCATGTGTATGAACTGTACATGAACATGGCCCCAGGCAGCCTGGAGAGCAGCTCCTACAGGTAATGGGTTGGGGGGGGGGGGCGTGGGGAGGGAGGAAGGGAGTTGGGCAGGGCTGGGGTCCCAGTGGGGAGTGGGAAGAGGCTGCGGGTGGCTCATCTGGGGGGAGGGAGCCAGGCCCCGGCATAAGCGGTAGCTTTGGGGGGCACAACCCGATGCCACTGCCCTCACTGCCTGCACCCATCCCCACCCCATGCACAGATCTGGGGGGGGGGGTGTCCCCCACTGGCCCTCCAGGAGTGTGTGCCACAATGGGGAGCTGGTCCCACTTCCTGTGCCCTTTGGGAGGGGGGAGTGAGAGGCAAGAGCAGGGCCAGGGGGTTGGGGTTGGGGGTGCGGGGAAGAGTATCTGTGTTCTTTAAAAAACAGGTCTCTTTTTAATGGAAACCAGCTGGTTAATAAAATCAAATCACCATTTCCCAAAGTGATTCCAGTAAGAGGAATCCACTGTATCAACATGTGCCTGAAAACTTGAGGACATACTCAGATCCTAAACAGGACATAACTCGATCAGGTGTAAGATTATGCTTTCCTACTAACTCCCTATTCCTGTGCCAAAGAAAAAACATTTAATTCACAAGTACAGCATTATGGCCTATATCAGAGATTCATGATTAGCCTGAGGAGAGTCACGTGATCACTACAGCTCAGAGGTCAGACAGTTAAAAGCCATGTGATATCCTTTTGGTTACATTGAAGATATAAGCAATCCATTAGGCACCTCTCAGGAGGTAAATAATAGTATTTTCTGGCCCTCTGAGTTAATCTCCCATTCAGAACATCGGTTTAAAAAGAAAACCTACACTTTGGAAAATCACAAGTGTAATGGGGAGATTTCATGAGATTCAAACTCTAGGGAGCAATACATATGCTAACTTCTCATATCAGTGAATATCTGATTCATTGTCCATTAAGGTTAAAACATTTACTCGGTGGTCTGATGAACTTTGATATTTACCTCAAAAGGGGCCAATTTCTGTTGATAGCTATATCATTTAAGTACATTATCTGTACATAGATTTAAATATATTACTTAGCAGTTTGAACTATAATGACAAGCACATTGGAAATGGTAGATGGTTAGATAATATATACTGTATATATAGTAGTCCAAGACAAAAAATACAAAATCTATCACCCTTTCATCTACCTATGGGGGGGAAAAACGGGTTTTGTACACTTGAAAACTTAGTGGAAAACTCGGTGGGACTGAAAATGCACTTCTGCAGCGCATACAAATTGAAGCCATTTCAGTCAAATGCCTTCCCCACCTCAACATTACATAAAAATAAGAGGGCAGAAAGGATAAATCAAACAAAACTTTGTAGGCTATCCCCTGGGTTTCTTACCATATTTTATCTCATGAGAATCAGTGGCTTAGATTAAATTCATTAGAGGGAAGATCTTCTCTAGCTTTGAGATGGCAACTTTCTTTCCAATTGTAACATATTCACTTTTATCATATTTCAGACTCTTCACTTAGTGATTTATGTGTATTTGCAGGTAAGTGATGCAATTAGAACATTTTCTCTGACAGCACAGTTTACCTTTGAATACATGAGATACAGAAATGTTCAGTTCCAGAACTCAGATTTACTATGAAGCTGTATTTAAAGGAACGTATTTTTTTGAAAAAGGAAGGAACATAATTCTCATTCTCTGAGAGGAAAAGAATTATGGGTCTCATGAATAGATGGAGTACTAGATAATGTAAAAAAAAATCATGAACAAAACCACATAACTTCAGCCTCCTGTATAAAGTGAATGAAATGAAGACATAGCAGGCATTTAAATATAGAGAACAATGTGAGTCTTCAAGCTACAAACCCGCATGCCTCCTTACTCAAACAACTCTCTAGGAACATCCATTAACTGGCTTTTATTTCACATTTTGGGTATAATCTCCACAATCTACTACTTCGAGATAAAAACAACAGCAGCAAATTTTAACTATAGCCCATGTACTATTTCACCCCCCCAGATCCATTCATAATTCCTATACTACTAATAGCCAATTTCTGAATGATTTGCTACCAATAAAAAGAACACAGGGTTTAAAATAAACTTTATGAAGCAAAACTTTCATAGGTAGAATACACACTTTCTGTGATCTGACTCATCTTCAATGTAATGATCTGAAATCTTACACATAAAAGTAATGACTTGAAAGCCTTATGCAAAATATATGTAAATTTGTTCTGCTTTAGTACAGATCTATCTGAATAGCAGCAGTGCATCTAGCCAAGAGTCTAGGAAGGAGGCCAACCTCACATCCAGATGCCATTGATAGAGACACACTGTGTGGCATCTAGGTTTCCAGCTGCCAAGCTCACCATGAATTTTTACAGGAGTTGGCTCTAGTAGAGTAAGACCCTGAAGAGCACTTTGCTAATAATTAATAAGAAAAAGCAGTACCACATTCCATATACAGTGGATCTCTTATAAAAGTCATTTTTGTAAAATATTATGCTACAAGGATTTGTTCATTATAAATGAAACAACAATATCTGCAGTCAATTAAAGCTGGGAAAAGGTATTTTTCTTAATATTTATGTAGATTTTTTTCACCCATTCAATTCGTGTGATTCTGCACAACTAAATCATCAAGTGTTCATGAAATTCTGGGAAACTGAAAATTATTTCCAGAGAAGTATTTCTGTGAAATAAAGGCTAGATCTAAAACTTGTTGAAAAAGCTAACTCCCTTGGACTACACTGCTTTGTATCAGGCCATAATAGCAAAAATGACAGAAAAGGAAAAAAAAAAGGAGAACACATTTTAAAAAATGAAGAGGCATCTCTCATTCTTCATGGTCTTGTGAATCAAATCAGAGCTGGGACCCAAATGATCCTGAGTTCTGTCCCAACCTATGTAGGTAACTGACTTTAGTAACACTTGGCATTTGAACACCAGATTAAAAACTTGAATCAAAGCTGTATGAATTAAAAAATAGGCCAGTTTCGTGGGAAACAAAACCCTTAAATTATTTTGCTCAGCTGTAATGCCAACAACTTGGGGTTTACATGCAACTTCACTATTATAAATGACGTTGCTCTCCACCGAGTTCATCATAAATAGGTTCTACTTTCAGTATCATTTTGTTCTGCAACAGTTTTGTTAAAAAGTCGACATGCTAGCATTCACAAGAGAAATGTAAGTTATTTTCATAAATCTCAAGACTATATATAGAATAACAGAAGAATACATCAATTCTTGTATAAAGCAAGTCTGCCAGAAGTCCATATTATTTGTATTTCCTCTATAAATAGCCCAAGAGCAGTAAACAACCGACCAAGTCAAATGCAGTTAATATTGACCCAAATTTACAGTATTGGGAAACCCATCTCTTTCCATTCATCCCTAAATGACAGGCAGAACATTATTCCTCTCTATATCTGCATAGTAGAGAATTTTGGTATCAGAAACCTCTATTACAAACCTATGCCAAGTTGCATTTAACTCATTTGCTTTCTAGTACTATTTTGACCCTTGACTATTGGTTCCTAATGGCGCACAGCAAGACCTGCCAACCAAAAAAAAAAAAAAGGAATGGTAGCCCTGGGTTTCTCCTACTTCCCACGTCTCTCATTTCCTGTCCCTTCCCTGTTGCCTTGAAAGAGATTGGTAAAATCTACTCGTTGAAAAACATGGGAACTCTCTTTAGCTTCTTCTACACTATTAACCGTATATAATCACACCAGCAGACCAGTGCTCCTCAGATTCCTACTTGTGCCCTTTGCCTGATTTATTTTCTCAAGCCAGATGGAAAATTATCATCAAATAATTTTGCTAAATTCAGCAAAGCTTCTTACTTCAAACCATATCTTTTAGTTTACAAAATTGTATAATGTGAATTGCCCACTATCCAGTTGACTTCATAGAAACAGCAAAGCCTGGGCATGAGGAGGTTGAAACAAGGAAGGCAACAGCAGGCTTTGATGTGCGCTCCTCCAGCCTGCACAGCTTATAAATCCAAGTCCTCAGGTCAATACCATACCTAGACTCCTGGTGGCCCCGGGCAAACTTTTAGTATCGGGCCCCCCTTTGCCAGAGACAATAATAACAAAAAAAATTACTGTAACAGGGTTATCTTCCCGGCCAGGCCTCTGCCTCCAGTTTTCCCCTGCCTCTGGGCAATCTGCCCATTCTGATCACCTGCCATGCCTTGATGAAAATAAAGTTCAGCTATTACTTCAGTGGGAGACTACCATGTGTATGCCCTGATGATTAGGGCTATAAGTGCACACTCCGACCATCCCTGTACGTGCCCCATGCCTTGCAGATGCTTCAATGTGTGTTACCTCTCCAGCCTAGGTCCGGCTCAAACTGGGCACACAGTTGTAGCTCTATCATACTACCCTGAAGGGCCACTCTCACACCACCCCTCTCTCACCAGGGTCCCATTCACTCCACTGACTCTCACCCGGCCTCTTTCACACTGCCCTCTCTCCTGGGCCACATTCATACCACATGGGTTCACCTGGCTTCAGGCTTGTCTCTCCACATCTTGGTCAGCTCCGGCGCAGTCTGTCGGGCATCTCCTGCTGCCCTCGCTCTTCTAGAGGATGACCAAGAACTGGCCAACTCACCCATCCTATATGGGATAATATGAACATCTGCAAGGCAGTTGTCTAGTTTCCTTGCAGAATTTTACAGTTCCATGGAGTCTTCAGATTGTGCCATTAGCCCCGAGCAAGATATCAAGGGGCAAATGGTGATAGCACTTTCCCTTCCTAGGTCTTCCACAGGAGGGGACAATTCTATCCCTGTGAATGTCTGATTTAAACCTGTCATGTTAGAAACCATAAGTCACTATTCAAGTAAGGTCATATCTACAGTTAGAGCAGGGAAGTCAAGCTCATCATGGTGACTCTATTGCTGAAACACTGGTCACTCTCAAGATAAAGAAAGATTTTTTTGCATGCCTCAGAGCTTCTCCATATATTCTGTATCTTCACACATGGAATGCTGATTATAACCTTCCCTAAGTTGAACATTCAGAGAAAGATGTTTCAAACAGAAGGATCAGCATTTCCCCCAGATGTCTCCAATAAAGAGATGCAAATACATTTCCTTTAACTGCAGTAACATTAATTGCTCAATAAGCTCCAGTGTAAGTGTCATCATTGATAAATCACTCTAAAAGAGGCATGAACAAATGTATTAAATGCTCATCGATGTAGTCAGCAGAGTTAAATATTCTATAGCAAGAAATAATCTATAAAACAGAGTCAGGCACTGCACTGGTGGATTTACTGATATATGTGTTTATGATTTATCTGAACAACTACAGCACACTTGTCACTATGAAATTCAGAAGACAGCAAAGATAAATTATTATCTTAATTATATCAACATCTATCAGAATAACTCCATTGGCTTCAGAGAAATTCCTCCAGGTTTTAACCTGAGTATTTTAGAGCTCTTAATAGCAAACAGCCTAACTAGACAGACACATTACAGGTATGGCACAATTAACTGGTTAATTGCACAATTACTTTGAGACCAGCTACACATGAAAAGTAGCTATCACACCAAAAAAAGCTCCAACCAGCTGCAAAGTTAGACCTTGGATATGTATACTAAACTTATAGTTGGTTGCTGTCAAGTTTTAATTTACATGTGTAGCAGGGAGATGCACCATGCCCAGCTGGGGCTGGGAGTCCTACAACTGAAGGGATCCTCAGCCCCAGGAGCTGCTGACTCCAGGTCCTGGTAGCACAGAGACCCAGAGTACCACAGCTGTGGATGCTGGGTGCTAGGACCCAGCTGAGTCCCAGCAGCCAGGGGGTGCAGCTGCCCTGGGGTTGCATGAAACCACCGGGGCTGGGGTATTGTGGCTCATGGATTGTGGGGGATTGGGAACTGAGGGGCCTCCCCACCATGGAAGCTTACTTCTTGCCAGTGCACGGGGAGCCCAGGATCAGGGTCTCCCTGTACCAGCAAGAAGGTGCAATGGGATCCAATGCATGATCCTCCCTTCCAGCCCTAATGTCTATGAAATCCTACAACCATGCTTCCAGCCAAGCACGTGTGTCATAGCAGGAGACACGATGGTGTGGATCATGCATTAGATCTCATCATGCCTTTACCTGCATGTGTAGAGGAACCCACAGCAACACACCTGGGGAATGCCGGAATGAAACGCTGCCTGAGCCCACTCTTCACTCTTTTAACATCAGGTTATTGCCAATAATGCAGGTGTTGCCACCAACATAGGTTATCAATTTCTGGGTCGTGCAGAAGCAAGTCACATCACTACACCACAGCAGTTCTAAGTTAGGCAGACAGACTGCTCCTACATGCAGATATAATATATTAAAAGCCTGATTAGCTTAATTTACTTGGAAAATCTCCACTGATTTCAATGAAAGGAAGTGTGGTCCAGTGAACAGGGCATTAGAATGGGATTAGGGTTCTAGTCCCACCACTCGTAGTGACCTGGTATATGAACTTGAGCAAACCACTTCAGACCCTTTTCACTTCCACCCTTGGTTTTGTTTGTTTAGCCTCTAAGTCATTTGGGCCAGGGCCTATTTCACACTAGGCATTTCTTCAGTTTGCCTAGCACTGCCCAAATAGATCCTGATCATGGACAAGACACCAATGCACTACTGCAATGCGCACAATTATTATTACACAAGTAACGATGCATAGGGCAGTCCTAATATTGGTACGCGATCCAATCGTTAATCTCAATTTGCCTTCCTCCCTCATTTAAGATCATGGTAATAAGAAAGGCTAAGTCATGGAAGCCAGTCACAAAGACATACTGTACTTAGGGAATACTGTAATACTGTATAGTGCAAGACAGTAGTAGACTTATTAACTATTAAGAAGCTCCAGTTGTGGTGGTGGGGAAGCAGTGTAAACTCTAATTGCCACTCCCCTACTGCCAAATTTCAGGACTTGTGGGGATCCCTGCCAACTGGGTAACATGGCCCTGCATGCTCACTCAAGTTTGTGCGTGGTTGGGCCAGTGTGCAGGATCAGGCTGCACACAGGCTTGGGCCGGTGCACTGAATTGCACCCATGGATCAACTCCATGCATTGACCGCACCCAGCCTACTGACTCACCCCGCATCACTTACTCTGGGGGGGGGAAGAAAGGGTTTTGCACCACTGAACTAGAAATGGAAGACTGTGCCCAAGTGTTGTGCCTGTACCCGAGGACTTGGAGAGAAGGCTCATGGAGATTGAGTATGAGTGGTAGAAGCTGGCCGCAACCTCACCCCTGGCACTCCTCCTCCCACTACCTATCCCTTAAACAGACTTGTATTACGACAAAGTCACCTGCTTATCCCAAGAGAAATTCCTTCATTCCATTTCTAAAGGTACTTCAAATCCCACAAACGTGTGGAGGAGAACAAAAAACTATCTAGGTCTCCACTACATCACAGCTAAGAAGCACTTTCCAGATTGTACATTTTTCTTTTTCTTTTTTTTTTAGACACAGCATTAATTTTCCTGGAACCTCAGTTTGAAACCTAACAAGATACAGATCAGTAGCACAACTATGGGTGGGCAAGTGGGACATAAGCCCTGAACACTGCAGAAGAGGGGCTGTCATCCTCCTGCCATCTATGCTCAACACCCTACACCTCCACTGCAGCGTCTCTGTTTCCAGCTCATGCTGGCAGACTAATTGTGGTGGTGGCCAGGGTCAGAGTGGCCACTGGTAGTTCACTGCTGCTGGGACGGATGTCACTTCATTTTTTTTCCTGCCAAAAACCAGCATTTAAAATGGCCCCTCCACATGCATGTCAGCAGCAAGAAAAGGGTGACATCTCCCCGCCACAGCAATGAACGTCCAGTGTTCTTGCACCATACGCTGCCACCACCATCCAGGATGCAGTGCTGGACAGCAAGAGGATTGAGCAGTAACTACCAACACCCACCTTATTTATGCTGGCTTTAAAACAAGCTGGTAGAACTGGTTTAGAATTAGGCTTTGAAAAAATCTCCTGTAGCACAGAGAAAGCACAGCTTGTCTGGCTAATATAGGCAAGGTCTAAATATTTTAAAACTTCTTTAAGAAACGCTGTTCTCTTATAGATTTCATAGACATTCAGGCTGGAAGGGACCTCAGAAGAACATTGAGTCCAGCCCCCTGCCCCAGGTGCAGGAAGTCAGCTGGGGTCATAGGATCCCAGAAAGATAAACATCCAAATTTCTCTTGAAGGTGTTAAAAGTAGGTGCTTGAACTATTCCGGCGGCAGGCTATTCCAGATCTTGGGGGCTTGGACAGTAAACAAATTCTTCCTTATGTCCAGCCTGAAACAGTCATGGAGACTGTTTGACCTTGTCACCCCTTGGAGCGCTCTGGTTAACAGACATTCCCCCAGATCCTGGTGGTCACCCCTCATAAACTTACAGGGGGCCATCAGATCACCCCTGAGCCTGCGCTTTTCCAGGCTAAAGAGTCCCATGGCTCTCAGCCTGTTGTCGTAAGGTCTGTTTTCCTGACCTCTGATCATGCGCGTGGCTCTTCTCTGGACTCTCTCAAGCTTCTCCACATCCTTTTTGAATTGTGGAGCCCAAAACTGGACGCAGTACTCCAGCTGCAGCCTCACCAAGGCTGAGTACAAGGGGAGAATGACGTCCCGGGATTTGCTCGAGAAGCATCTATGGATGCAAGCCAGCGTTTTGGTCGCTTTACTAGCCGCAGCATCGCATTGCAGGCTCATGTTCAGCTTGTGGTCAATCATGACCCCCAAGTCCTTTTCGTCCGTAGTGCTAGCCAGCGTAGCACTGCCGAGCCTATAAGGATGCTGCAGATTTTTCTTCCCAAGGTGGAGAACTTTGCATTTTTTGGTGTTAAACACCATCAGGTTCTCGTCCATCCATTTGCTGAGCCTGTCAAGGTCAGCCTGGATTGCCCTCCTGTCCTCAGGTGTGGATGCTTTACCCCAAAGTTTTGTGTCATCGGCAAACTTGGCTAGTTCGCTGACTTCTGACACAAGGACAGAGCCTTGGGGGACCCCACTGGTCACAGGGCACCACAACGATTGACTTCCATCAACCACCACCCTCTGGGTCCGACCACAGAGCCAATTCCCCAGCCAGCGGATTATGGTGAAGCCAAGGCTGCACTTGGTCAGTTTTGCCAAGAGGTGATCATGGGATACTAGATGAAAGGCTTTTTTAAAGTCAAGATATACGACATCAATCTCTTCTCCCTTGGCCAGGTGATAGGTCATCTGGTCATAAAAGGAAATAAGATTGGTCAAGCAAGACCTACCCACAACAAACCCATGCTGGCTATTGCTCAGGATGTTGCTATCAGCCAGTCTGTTAAGAATGGCCTCTTTGATAATCTTTTCTAAGACCTTCCCCAGGATAGAGGTCAGGCTGAGGGGCCTGTAGTTTGCCAGATCCACTTTTCTCCCTTTCTTAAAGACAGGCATGACACTGGCCTTCTTTCAGTCTTCAGGCACTTCACCAGAGCACCAGGAGCTCTGACTCGTGGTTGAGTTTAGATGATAGCCAAGCCTAACCTGCACTTACCTTCCTGCCCGCCCCCCTGGGCAGGGGGGCAGCCAGCTATCCAGGGCCAACTGAGGCTCCACGGGTGCACTTACCTTCCTTACTAGTATACATGCAGAATAAGAGCCTTAGCTTCATTTAAGGTAACTGAAATGCTATCTAGACTAAAAACTGGAACTAAAATCAAGGCAAGCCTTGTATGCATAGCAGGAAAATGGTCAAGTTTAAGTGGAACTTAGGTAACACACCTCTGTTAAGCTCAACATAAAAAGAAAGTTTTTCCTAAATAGAACAACCCCTCAATAGGACTGTTCCATAAAGGAAGAGTAACAGGTGTCATATGTTTTTGGAAAACGAAGTATATTGTGTTGCTCAAAAACCTAATGATTGAAGCCACTGCCTCTAACACACTTAAGAATGATGTCTGCTTCGGACTTGATAAATAAACACTCAAGTGCAAGCGGTGGGGGACACTGTAGAGAGAAAAGAAATTAAAGCTACCTTAAAATGTACCAACACAATTTATCTGTACATCTTATACCATCTAACCTTTTGCTGCTAGTTTCCAGCAAGTATCTTTTGTTGGTTTGGCAAATGGTGCCTTCTATATGATTTTCATTAAAAAGAAAAAGTCATGAAAATATTCTAACGAAAGCTAAGTCAACCTGACAATTTTTACACGTGTATTCTGCAGGTAAAGAGAGGAATGCTTCACATTTGTTAACATCTCAATATAATTTACAGGAAAACGTCAAGGGCACAGTAGCCCTCACTTGGGAAGTTAGAAGTTAGGGGCAGAGCACTGAGAGGCAAGAGCTCATTTTAGTCTCTATAGAGCAGCCAAAGTCACCAAGTTTGAGTCTACAGCCACATTTCCTAATGGTACAGGGATATACAAACCAGGGGGAATAACAATTGAATCATAGGATTGAAAGGGACTTCAAAGATCAACTCCCATGCATAAATGCAGGGTGGGTCATTCCTAAACTATCACAGACTAATGCCTATTAGGTTGTGAGAGTTTATTACCATCTATAAAGCCCTTAACATCATTGGCTGAAGGGGTCTACAACATATTAATGTGAAATATGATATTGCCTGTGAAGCGATCCATGCCAAACCTAAGTCTCACTAGTGGAAAAAAAAAGGCAAAATAATATTCGCTTGCAATGTCCGGCTTCATGAACTTTGGCAATTAGCAGTTCAGTAATTCTGACATCACAGGTAAGTTCATTCACAGAAACAAAATCAATATTGGGGCATTATTCCAGAAACATCTAAGAATAGATACCACCCTTCACCCGTCGATATTCAAAGCGCTAACAAAATCACAATTGAATTAAAGATGCATCTCTATTATTTAACAAAACCAAAAATTTAAAACAAAATCTGAATTCATTTCCACAAGAATCGCCCTTTACATTTTACCCGTTCTTAATGCTACTTCAGATTGTTTTACCTTTGTCACATAAATTAATTATATATAACTTCATTTACTTAGCAAACAGAAATGCTACATATTTGTCTATGTTCCTCCACCAGATGTAAATAAAAATGCTAAGAATAAAATGAATTAAATGTTAAAATTAGGCCATTTCTGCTTCTGAAGTAGACAAGTCTTGGGAATAACTTTTCCTATGGAAGTCTAATGGTGCTGTAGGAGAAAGTGACAGTTCTGCCTCAAGGAACCTGATTGTTAAATTCCTCCTGTCCCCACAAATCCAATCTATGTATCATCATTATTCCTCCCAAAGAGCAGAAATGAATGGGAGGGGTGGCTGTGTAAAAACTGAAGGATCCGACTATAAAAGGAACAGATTATTTGCTATTCTAAAACTATAAAATTACATGAATATGCATTATTTTCCTAGTAGAAGATGAGTCCACATGTTTCTTTCTTTTCTTCTTTTTTTTTTTTTTTAAAACCAGTCAGAAAAAAAAAGTGGAGGGGGTAATTGTATACATGCATTAACCCTCTCAGAGTTTCATGTTTCATCCTGGATTAGGGCTCAGTTCTTCAAGCTGTTGAGCAACTCTTGAAGATGCTTCATGAACTCACAAGCCTCAGTGAAGCCAGCAATAGCTGAAGATGCTCTGTATGCTGCAGAATCAGGCTCCTAAAAGCAAAAGGTCACCGGCCTTCCCTAGATCAAAATATATTACTGTTACATTATGCTTGGCTGGAAATCTACATCCTACCAGCATTTGTTTCTTTCATTTTATATTTCTACACATGTAGTACCCGTGTAGGCAAAATGTCCATGTCTAACTAGATTACAGGAATAAGGCAGTGCATTGTACAAGCATATAATGTTTCCAATTTCATAATTTAAGCAACCCCCATAGTACCAAGCCAAGCTAAAGGCTACACATGCCTGGCTATGATGGACTTTTTTGAATATCACCGGCTCGTGAATATAAATAGTTATGGGAAAATAAAATTTATAAAGACGCAGCCCTGGGAACAAAAATCTCCCGGAGATCAACAACTCTGAAAGAATCTAGTGTCACATTCCTTAGAACGTCAGATTAAACTAACATGTGCCAGTCAATATTGGTACACTGTGACCCTTGATGCCTCCTAAGCAAAACTATTAAGTCCAACATTTTCTCCTGTAAGCACTTATCTGTAAGGATGGCTAACATGTCCTCTGAAGCAGATATTGAAACTGATTGGACAATAGGTAGATACCAGACAGGGGCCTGGGGGCCGACCTCTAGAAATAGGGGGAGAAAATCTTAATCTGCAACACAATGCCGCTCTCTTGAAACCCTATCATTTTCACTTCCCATGTGTCTGCTGCCTGACTGTGAATGGATTTGAAAAGGAATGGTTAGTGCTGAAAATTGGATCAGAGCTAACATTCTCTCATTTTTATCAGCAGCTGCCAAAGGTCATCTGACATAATAGCTGATGAATTCAAGCCCAGTGGATTTCATTTGCAATTTTCAATTTACTGAGGCCTCCAAACCCCACAGTGATAAAAGCTTCCCCTATCGTGGCCTGTCACAAACATCAAGAAACCGCACAAACCCACAAGAAAGAAATAGGAGAAAGCTGTGCATCATCACAGTTACAGATAAGGAGAACAGGAAGAAACAGTATCATGTAGAAAGGTGTGGAGCGGCATGTGTGGTTGAGTCTCTAAATGCCAATTGTAATGAAAAGACTATGAAGAGCAATCAAATAATTTCTACAGAATAACATCATAGGTTCCCCCCCCTCTCAGTTTGAAAATTGCCTTCTAATCTCTTGCTTGACATCCTGAAGATAAAAGTGAAAGTGAAAAAACCGTGTTTATTTAGACATGGAAAGCATTGTACAGTTGATATATTTACTGTAGTTTTGATTTACAAATGCATGCTATTAAGGGTCCCATTATCAGAGAAATGGGATGTCAGCACAAACTAAGAGAGCATTTGTTTGCTGGCAGACAGACTGTAGATCTTTACTCCTGATCCACAGGGAAGTGCAAATAAACTCCAATACTTGCATGTAGGAGGATCCAGAGTAAGCACACATAACATTTCTCTAGCAGATTTGAATTATTATGGTGAAGCGAACCAGTTTTTGCCCAGGTCCTTTGCATGATGAAACTCTTGGAGAATTTGCATTGGGTGATGTTCGTAGACATAAACAAGAATGGGCTCTTCAGGAGGGAAATTAATAAATTAATATTTTTAAAAAAATCCTCCACATATCCAGAAAATGATGCCTGTTGAAATGCCCCGCAGTCCAAGAGCATCTTATCCAAAACTTACCAATACTGAAACTATGTAAAACAGCAGCAAGTAGGACAGCCATAATTTCAGATGTGAGTGCTGGAAAAATTAATTTCAGGCATTAGCATCTGCATCGCAAAGCTGCTGAGTTTATCCAGTGAGACAGCTATGTGTGAGGTTAACATCTGTCCTATTTGTCCATAATTTCCAGCACTGACATATCCATACTGGTCCTATAAAACAGACTGAAGTATCTCCTCCCAATACCCTAATGAGGACTTCCATAACAAAAACACACAGCCACCCTGCACCAGTCCCACCACTGCTGTCATTCTGCTTGATTTTAAAGGTGAGCAATCATCCCTGGATGTTTGTTCCACTAATAAGGAGCACTGAATATAGTGAAAAAAATAACATTCAGAAGATCACTGCTTTCAGGAAGAGGTATTTACACAGAATGCCCGAGATTAACTGTCTGGGTTTAGAATGACTCAATTAACTCCTATAAAAAACTGTGACAAGCAAAAGGGTCATATTCATCATCCAGCAGTCTCTGTTGCTGGAAAGAGGCTACATAAACTGTTTGCTTAAATTAGGATAGGCATGTGACCTGGTCTAATATTTTCACATGTAATCAGGGTGCAGTGGAGTGTGTACTCCCCTTTCCAATAGAAGGGGATGGTCAGCATGGCATACATGCTGGAGATGGAAACTACAGCTTGCTCGCAGTTTCCCCTTCTCCAGTGTCTCTATTGAGAAAGACCAGGACACAATAGTTTACCATATCCATGGTTTATTCAGGTGAAGAATAAAAGGGGATGGGATAGATTAACTGGATAGGTGATAACGATAAATATTTACACAGAATATATTCAAGTCAGCAAAGAACAGAACAGGTAAGTATAGCAGTCCAAGACCCACGAGAGAAACCTCGCCCATGTTTCCCCAGAGGGCATGTCCCAACAATCGATGGGTAAGCACCCCAAAATATAAAGCACAACAAGCAGTAAATAAACACTCCAAAATATGAGGCGCAGCAAGAAATTAATAAACACTCCAAAATACACGGCAATCCCAAATACCCAGCTCCTTTAGAGGAGTCTCTCCTTCTCTAGCGTAAACTCTGATGGGGTATCCACTGTGTCCCTCCCCGGTGGGAAACCCCCAGTCCGAGAACTCCTGCTTCCCAGCGAGTAGGGTCCAGCAGTGGTTCTTGGTGGTTCAATCCCAGCTAGGTAAATGGCTCCTTCAGCAGGTGCTCTGTCGCAGGCCCCTCGTGGGGCGAGTGGCTCAGCCTTCCCAGCAGGTTGCGAGTCTGGGCCGCCTCGTGCATGCCCAGGGCTGGGGCTCCAGTACAGGCCTGCCACACTGCAGGCAGCAGGGAGCAGCCCGGCAGCAGGGAACGGGGCCTGAACCACCCCTGCCCCCTCAGCCTGTCGGTGGCTCACCGTGCAGTGGCACCTGTGCCAAGGTTGGAGGCCTAAGCCACCTCAAGTGGCTCCCCAGGTCCCAGTCCCTTTCAGACCCTCCAGACAGCGACACCTGCGCCATCATGCTGGGTTTGGAGACCCGAGCTGCCTTGAGCGGTTCCCAAGGTCCCAGTCCCTCTCGGACCCTCTGTGCAGTGACACCTGCACTGGCTTGCCGCGCTCCCTTGCAGTGAGGGGTTGGGGATGCATGTAGCCGCCTGCCACTCCCATCCAACGGTGGAGTCTTTGGGCTCTTCAGGGCAACTGGAAGTGCCACCTGGGTAGCTCTTCCCCAGTTCTTCCTCAGCCCCAGCTTCTTCTTTCTTCTCCGTCCCTCGTCGTCTCCTCCACATGCTGTGCACGCAGCTCCTTATACACGCTTTTGGGGCTCTACCCCAAGATTGAAGACTGGCCAGTTGGGGGGAGGTGGAGCATAGTCTTCAATTAGATCCACTCCTTACCTTGCCCCGACATAGGGACAGGGCAGACTCCTCCTGAGGCTCCTCCCTTGCTGGTCTCTGATTGGTGGGTTTGCCCCACCAATCGTTTGGCAATTCTCTAAGCCTGAGGAACCAGGTGCAGATAGAGAAGCCCGCCACATGTTTTAATGATACCTACCTTATGCCCTGCCCCCCACTCAGACCCTAACAGCAGATTCTTGACTATTCTAGGAATTTTAAGATAGAGAAACATTGAAAGGAAAAAAGGCAATGTGGAATAGGGGTGTCTACATAGCCAGTATTTGAAGGAAGAGAAGGTATATGCTTATTGCCTGGATAACCCCTTACCACACCCCTACTGGGTTCTGTTGACTAAATCCCAGCTATATGTGAAGGCAGCACTATGCTAATCCACTGTATGTCAGGAAATAGGCAACAATTTGGCTTTTGGGTGAAAAGTGAAAGATTTTGCAAGATTGCTGCTTTGCAGAGAAAGTAAATAATGGGGGAATCCAAACTATACGCTTCAGGGACACAGTTAAAATATCCTAAAGTTCAGATCCAGAGTGGTCCAGCAGTCCCTTCTCTGGTAGAAACTATTTTGGGCATAGTTCTATTGTGTACATTGGGCACTTCTACACATTGTCCTATGGCGATGTAGCAACATGCTACATCGCCGTATGGCACACTATGGTGACGTACCGATCACGCGGGTCTAAAACATGATCACCAGCTACATCACCGTAGTGGCATGCTCCCCACTTATCGTGGGCTACTACAGCAACACAGTGGCAAAATCTAACCATGCGCCATGTGCACGGCACAATAACCACCTGTACTGCGCTGTGCTTTAGTACTTCCAAGCACGGTGCTGTAGGAATGTCACCATATGGCAATGTGTAGATGTGCCCATTATGAAATAAAATGTCATGTTTAACCCATCTGTGTTTTCTCAGATGGCTTAGAATACACCTGTTCTTAAGTTTTTATTCCTGGTTTACCCATTGTTATAAGCTACTGGTCTTTGCTTTTGACTATGAACAAATATCCACTATTACAATTTTTTCCTTTACAGTCCCTAAAAGTATGATAGATTCTTTACTGAATATATAAACCAACATAAGACCCAACTATCTTATAGTACAAATAGTAAAATTACATTACAAACATACAGTGAAATTAAAGGTAATGAGAAGGGTGAAATTAGGACAACAGTGGAAAGAGTGCAACGTGGCCTACAGACAAATGCATATATCTGGATGGTATTTTACAATTTCATTTCTAAAAGTTTTTCAACACCACTGCAAGCCCCCAATTTATTTTGTTCTTTTTCTACCTATCTGTATTTGTTTTTCTATTGCTGCCTATCTCCCTATCTGAGCATTTTCCATGCAAAGTGAACATTAAGTCACTAATGGGCTTTGTAGAATTAGTAGCTCTAGTTTTTTTGTAGCTTGTTTTAAAGCAAGCAAGAAAGAGGAATGGTGGGAATGGGAAGAAATTGTGGGTTTCCTTTTACAAATTATCACGGAGACGTCTTTGCAGCTGTCAGTTTGCATGGCTGCCCATTCTTTCCTGCCTAAGAGCAGTGGGGCTGGACCTGATGAGGTCCCTTCCAGCCCCTAACTTCTATGAATCATGATGTTAAAGCACTAAAAGGCATTACAAATTGAGGGCCAGGTTCCAGCTTATACTTCAGGAGCTTCAGGAGGAAGGAATTATAGATACTCTGAAAATCTGAAGGGGCAGAGGAATGAACAATTATGCTGCCTTGAAGTCATAGGGAAGAGACTCATTACTCATGATGCATCAGCTGGGTCATTGCAACTGTTTTATCTGTCTGTGCCCATCCTGCAGTAAGTGAAGCTAAACTGCAGTGAATTACCTCGGAATGAAACTGGTGGTAAATTATTATGGTTTACCTTCCACCTGCTGTGGGATACAGAAGCCAGATGAAAGAGAGTCCGCCCCTTCCCAATTGGGATAATTTCATCTGTTCACAAGTGATAATGGAAGTAGGAAAAGAAATGACAGAGTGCATGACCTTTAAACTACCCCGGGCACCCTTAAAGATCTTGGAGCATCTCTGGAAGGCTGCCTACCTGGCCCAAAGATAATGGTCTTCAAATACCCAAGGGAAGAGGATAGAGACAGGCTATTTTCAGTGGCTGTATGGGACAGCACTAAAAGCAATGCCATCAAAATGCAGCAGAGGAAATTTAGGTTGGAGATAAGGAAGAACTTGCATAAGAACAAGTCACTTAGTGAGGTTCTGGGATCTCCACCCCTGGATATCCTCAAGGGCAGGTTGCACAAACTCTCGGCTGGGATGGTTTAGTCAGGGATGATCCTGCTGTGAGCAGAAGGCTGAACTAGACAACCTTGGGAGCTTTCTTTCAGCTCTACTTTCCTATGATCCTATGACCCCTCCACACTATTTTCTTTTGCATCCCTCAGAATATAGCTCCAGTTTGTTCTTGCCCCAGGACCTGGAAAATTAAACTTGGCCACAGAATCAGCCAATTCCCCACAGCTGCACACACTCCCGGGTGACTGGGGGGACCCACGCACCCCAGATTTGTGTGCGGGGCAGGGGCAGAGTGGGTGCACACTGCGGGCTCAGGCTCCCACCCTGCTTCCCTATCCCAGGGTCTCTGCAGCCCATAGGTGCACACTGCAGGACAGAGTGTGGCCACACAGGAAAGCTGCTTGAAGCTGCGAGCTCTGTGTTGCCCTGGCAAGGCATCTTCCGTGCATGGGGTAGTAATGAGGGGCACAGCCTGCACTGCCCCTGCATGCTCAGGGGATGTGGGGGCCCTGGGGGAGGGCAGCAGGTTGGTACCCCAAGCCCCACAGTAGGCAGGCTGCCCCGCTCCCACACACAAATCTGGGGGGCACGGGCCCCCTCTACCGCCCCCAAGTGCACACCACGGCAGGGAACTGGCCCCGCTTCCCACCTCCTGGATGAGATGCCCACAGCCCCGTCCTACTCCCCGCCAGGGCCCTGCGGTTGTGCATTGTGGACCCAGACCCCAAACCCCACACACTGCCTGGCATGGACATGCACATGGCACCGCTTGCCTGACTGCGCTTCTCCCGTTCCCCCCCAGCCCCCTGGAGGCTGGAACTCTGCCATCCTGCCAGGGGCTCGCTGCAAAACTGCAAAATCAGCAGGTTTCTCTGCTAAAATGAGAAATCTGCATTTTACTCCAGTAAGGGGGAATATCTGCGTTTTACTCCGTTTTCCTGTGGGAGATGGAAAACCCAGATCCCTGCACATCATGACAAAAATAACTAGTTACAGTCTGTTTAATGCCGTAACAATTAATATCTAACATGTATTTTACCCTGATTCTCACATTACACCCATGATTCCCTTAGTTTTGGTAGTTTCCCCTGACAGCATCCTGTTCAGAGGAAGAGGCATTTTTATTTTATTTTCTTCTGTGCATTTTCCATTCAGATTATCAATGATTTTCAGAAAAAAATATACCCAAACAAGCTGTCTCCTGGTACCCTAATTTGTAGTAAAAATTTGGCAATCGTAACCTTCCTAAGAGAAGCATAATATGCTTCTATCCCGTGATGCCCATTTCTATATCAGATCTGCTTTACCTGATGCCAGTAGAGATATTAATACTAGTGCCAATATCTTTATCAGAATTCATGGTGTCAGAAGGGAATGGGGATTTTGTGAGACAACTAGTCCCTAGTATTTTTGACTCAAGCTATGCTCTGTTTCTCTTCATGACATACAAATGAAATCCTTCCTGATACCTGTGTAGTTAGGATTTTAATATTGTAAGATGAAAAACAGTCTAAATACAAAAGTGCTCATGGGTTCTAGGTCTGGATGTGTCACTGACTTTATATATAGTCTTGATTAAATGACTTAACCTCTATGTTTCAATTTTCTCTTCGACAAAATGTAGATTAAATCAGCCATGCAGCAGTTGCGTGTTAATATTTAAGCAGCTTTTGGAGATACGAAATAATACAAGTTGTCTTGGTGTTCCCTGGTCAGTAATTTGTAAGGATCATAGGAAAATGGCATCCTGGGTCAATCCTTCCTCTTGGAATCATGCATATCTTTTGTTCCATAAATGCTTTACCTTTCTTTCGAGAAAAGGATGCAACTGGAAAAAGAACAGTAATTCTTGAGGAGAACAGACCTATCCAAAGAGAGTAAGGTATGCCGTCTCACCTACCAAGACTGGAGAAAATAGAAAAAAGTCTTTTGCACACAATGACAGAGAGATAAGAAAGTGAGGAAGGAGATGGAGAAAATGAAACTATCCAATATCTCCAAGTTCTAACTGATCATTTAATACAAGCTTTGCCTTTTAAAAGGGAATACTGAGATACTTTTGATTTTCCAAAGTCAAACGTAGCTTCTATTGTACAATTTTGACAATCATAATTCATTCCTGAAAAATTATAAAGTTACTACAAGCATCAGTATATCCCATAGAGAAGCTAACCCCCCCCCAATATAATATATTACATAAAAACTAGAAAGTTAAAATGTACTTTTCATAGTCAGCCATTGTGTTGTGTCCAGGAGCTACAGCTGAGCCGATTAGAACATTTACTGACACTAAAACAACATAGATTAACACATAGCTGGAGTGTTATTAGTCTAGCATAACTGAACACATTACTTAACAATATAACCACAGTCTATTTATAGTAATTCTATTTGTATTAGAAAGATCATGTTTAAAATTATATGATTTAATTCACTCTTACATCAACCTTTTCATTTAACTAGCAAATCATTATTTCAAAGCATTTACCATCTATTCTAAATACATCTGTAGGATGTTTGGGGCTATAATTTGCTTAAACCTTGCTTCTTTTCTGCATGTTAAATTTTATTTATGAATAGTAATATCTAACACTAGACAGGCTGTAGTGTCATTTCTTCTTCGTATCCCATCATCTGAAGATGATCTGTGAACTTTACAATGAATAATACTTGCTTCAAATGCTGTTGCAGAGAAGCATCAGTTTTGTTCATGTGGTTAAAAGCACAATAGAAGAGTCTAATTCAGAAAGGGGTTGAGTGCCCTCAGTTCCTAATGAAGCAAATGGGAATGGAAGCCATTCAGCATCTCATAGGAGCAGGCCTAGACGCACCTGCAAATGTGCTGTGGGATGCCTCTCTGACTCCACAAAGACAGACCTGGAAATCATTTTCTTTTACCACTTGCCTGCCTGATTCAATTATAATTGTCCAAGCTTTTAAGGTGTTGAGCACCGTCCTGGTGCCTCAACTCCCTCTAAAATGAAAGGGAGTCGTAGCTGTTCATTGTCACTCAGGATTGGACCCTAACAGGGCAGTAAAGAGAGGCAACAGCAGCCAACCGTCAGTCTAAACAATACGACTCTAGAATTGACATGAGAGTGTTTGGTAATTGACGTTGTAAGGAAAACTCTCCACAATTAGTGAGTATTCCCTGCAGTAACACAGCTGTCTTCAGTTTACCGTATCGCTTCTCAGGCCACAGTAGTAGGGAATGGGGAACTGGCTTTTCAAGCAAATGCACAATTTTCGAGTCCCATTTCTAAAACTCCACTGGAAAAGTTAGGTTAGTCATTGCAACGAAACCCTTCAGTAATATTTTTGCGCATTTCCCAATGTATTATCTGGTACAATCACTCAGGTAATTGGGGGAGGGGGTATTGCAATATGAAAATGTAATTCGTTACTCATCCTCAGCAAACAGGTCGGCACCATGGCAAAGCATGCGCTACAGTGAGCTGCCTTTACTACACTTTGATTGCTTATATTACGGTAGGAAATGAAATGCTGAGAACATCTTCAGCACACATTTATTCTTGGAAAGATATGAGCAACGCTATGCAAGTGCCATTTGATTCACAGAATGACATTTGGGTGCATCTAATACAAAATATTAATAATTGTAATGGCAACAACAACAATAAAAATAATAATAGTCAACTAATGACCTACACAGCATTATTCAACGGTGTAATTTAGTAAATGATTTTGATCAAGGAATAATCAAAATATCATTTTTTACAGCCAAGCAAAAACGAAATTTGACAGCTCAGATTAATTGTAAATGTATTACAAAGCTTAATTTTGGGAGTGAAGAAGTTTCCCTATTTGGACTCTGTAACACCTGAGGTTGCAGTGAGGTTTCTGAAGGTTTAGTTTTTGCTTCTTTGGCCAGTTTTTGGCCCATTTTATAGTGAGCCTATCTAAAGCAAAAACTCAAAACACTTCTTAAGGATACTTTGTTAAAGAGTTGATTATAATTATAAAATTAAATATATATTCATCTGTTGTTATAAAACATAGTTTTGCATCATAATTAGGAGAGGTTATGTTGAATTATAACCAAAATTACAAATGACACATAGTAATGCATTGAAAAAAAATGGTACTTGCATTCTACATGCCATCACCACATCCAAATTCACTAAATATGGTTCTATTACATAGTAAACCACAAATCCCCCAAGGGCAACTGAGAGACAAGCAAAGTCTTCAATTGCTTTGCAGAAAAAGAGTTTAACAGTCTAGCCTCAGCCATAGTCCAGCGCTCTAACCAAAGGTTATATCATCTCCCCTTAAATGAAATTAGAACCATGGACACCATCTTAAGGAGAAATTTTGCTAGAATAGAAACTGCTGGATAAAGACTGTAACGTCTGACTTCAATCAATAAGACAAAGAAGAAATTTGACCCACAGGGAGGAAACCTAGGCACTCTTCTGAGAGCAATATTCAACTTGCAGTTTAGAAATCCTGGTGTCCAGCTGCAGAAAAATAAAACAATGAAAACTTATGCTCTGACTGCTCATCTTTGAACACAATATATTCTGAGGTTTTAGTTACCTGAAACCACTTCAGAGTTTCCCTCTTTTCCTCCTTTTTGTCATGTACTGAATGAGTTTCCTCACAATCTTCATTTGAGTCACCTCCTGTGAAAATGGAAGTCTCCAGCTTCTCAGTTCGTCAGGTTTTTCTTCTTAGTCATTTACAATTTCGTTGGGAATTGCACATGAGAATGGATGATCAAGTCCCTTGAGTTTGCCTTTAATTGGTCCTAATAGTATAACTGATATGGTGAAGTGACCTGGAAAAGTTTTGCTTCTTCAGAGATCGCTTTGCAGAGATCCAATGAAAGATGATATTTGAAAGCCAAAAGTGTGGTTCAACTCTCAAAAAATGACTATACAAATAGTATTGTAGAATTCCATGTTAACTATTTTGGGGATTCCCCACTACATTTGTTCAACTTATGAATAAATAAATAAACCATGTAGTTTTAAAATCTACTGAACCTGTAAATTCAGCCTGAATTTTATGAACCAAAAAAGAATTACTTCATTCATTTGCATCATCACCAATAACAATAGGGCAGCAGAATAAATGACACTCTGAGTTCTACCTGGTCAACTTTAGTAGAGGTAGAGGCTATTATTCTGTTTCGACACAGCAGAACTGCACTTTAATACTCACTTATCTGCATGTTTAGGTCCAAATCAGATCATTCTGGTTACATCAAGTAGTAACCAATTCATGTCTCCATCTCTGTTGGGGAGAAGGTATCAAGTGGGGTTCTCCATTGTTCTGGCCTGGATCTGGTATTGTTTAATACCTTCATGAATGATTGGGATGATGGGATCAAGTGCCTGCTTAGCCACTTTGCAGATGATACCAAGTGGGTGAAGTTGCAGACCCACTGGAAGCTAAGGCTATGATCCAGAATGACCTCAACAGATTGGAGAAATGGTCCATAGTCAACTCAGTGGCATTCAACAAGGACAAGGGAAAAGTCTTCCACTTGGGATGAAATAATTGGATGCACAAATACAGACTGCAGAATCACTGCCTAAGCAGCAGTACTGCCTAGAAGTACCTGGGAACTGTAGTAGACCATAAGCCAAATATGAGCCAACCAGGAGCTCTTGCTGCAAAAATGCCACTAGTATACTAGTTTTATTAACAGAAGTGTCACTTTCAAATCCAGGGAAGTGATTCTTCCAGAGTGTTCATTACTGATGAGGCCTCACCTAGAGAAGAAAATCCAGTGTTGGGTCCCACACTTCAAGAAAAATCAGCCCAGTTTGGAAACAGTCCAGTTGAGAGCAACACAATGATTGAAGGCTTGGGAAGCATAACTTGTGAAGAAAGACTGAAAGAGCTAGAGTTATTTAGTTTGGAGAAAAGAAGATGGGCGGCGGAGGGATTTGATAACAGTCTTAAAGGGTGTTTACAGAGTGGTTAGAAATGGTTTCTTGTCTGTGACTGTATGGGACAGGATTAGGAGCAATGGCCTCAAGCTTCAGGAGGGGAAATTTAGTTTGGAGATTAGGATGAACTTTCTATCACAGTGGTTAAACATGGGAACAAGTTAGCTAGAGAAGTCGGGGACTCTTCATCAGTGGTAATTTTCCGGAGAAGGCTGGGCAGACATTTGGGTGGGATTGTTTAGTCAGGGATGAGCCTGCCTTGAGCAGAGATCTGGTCTAGATGACCCTGTGAGGTCCTTTCTAGTCCTACTTCCCCATGATCAAAGTACCCTGAATGTTTTATTTCCATTGTTAATATTTTATGTTCATAGTAATTATTAAAAAATTAATATCTCTGAAACATACAAAGCCATTAAAAGGACACAAGAACCTATAGTCTGTGTCAAAGTGTACCCCAGGTGTCTTCAAAGTACATATTCCCAAATACAGCCAATCGTAATGCTAGAGGCATGAAAACATGCACTTAGAGATTCTCAAGGAGTGTACTATTGACATAAAACACTGGTAACAGCTCTAAATATAGTCCTCAAGATTGCTAAATGTAGGGGAATCCCTAATAGGGGGATCACTAATCCATCAGTGGTTATACTTAGGTCACTGGGGCTCAATGTATGCATTCAAATTTCGCACACATTCAAAACAGTATGAAATTTTGTTCGTCTCTTTTATTGTCCACAAAACCAATGTAGCTGAGTGCTCTTCTACTGTATACACTGAGCATATTTTCTAAAGCACCACATAAAACCCTTGCTATGAAACCAAGGAAACAGGTATAAACATCCTTTTTGTTTATCCGTCTTCCCAGAGCTCACACAAAGCACGTATGACTATGTTGACTCATAGTCATACGTGAACAACCCAGGCTGCTTTCATTCCTAAAATACTGAATGGGCAGTTGCTGTTGACTAGTAGTTTTGTATCACTCGGAGGCTGAGGTTGCAATCCCTGCGGGGAGAAATCCTGGCCCTTTTAGATGAACGGCTAAATTCTCACTAGCTTAAATGGGAACCATGGAATACAACCATGTCACAAGATATTCACACAGGGCCGTACAAGCTGCGCAGGCTATAAGTGCTCAGATACCATGGTGATAGAAGCCAGACAGAGAGAACAACAAAAGTCAGACTGTCCTTGAAAGAGTAAAGCTGGACGTTGTAGTCATTATTTTGCATGCAGATGATGCAGGTAAAGGGAAGGTCTTGTGCACCGTCAGCTGGATCCTCCACTGGTGAAAGCTGGCATATCTCCATTGACTTCCATTTATAACCGCTAAGGATTTAGTCCAAATCTCTCAAACCTGTAGACATGCCAAAATAAATGCTCCATGTACACAGTCCAGTGAAGATGGGTTAGCTCGCGGATTAGTTTAGCCCTGTGGAATACTGATCTCCGAATGCTGTGAGGCTCCTTCAGCTCATCTCCACACCGACAAGTATTTTAGCACCTAAAACCTTTGATGGAGTATCTCCTGCAGCTCTTTTGTAGCATTTTGAGAGCCATCACATTTTTCTTGGAGCCATTCTCCTCTGTTGGCCAATCAGGATGGCCCCAGCCAAAGAAGCTGGTTTTGAATATTTGCTTCGCTTCTCTCTGGGTGGCTCCGAACATATTTCTGCAATGCCCCCCGCAAAGCAGGATGCAGCAGAGAAAGCGGCAGAATGAAACACGAGCCCCTTTTGAGCATGTGTTCTGTATGCCTCAAGGCATGGCGATCTATGACAATACATATACCTTTACAAAAAAAACCACCTTGTAATTCCCTGACTCCGACAGTTTTCACAGTCACTAGCTCCGATTTCCGAGGAGTTTTAACTGTCCCTTTAACAGTTGAAGCTGCTCAGTACAAAGGAATTTACGGTACTGGATTGGCTCCCTTTAAAAGCACTTTCTGGACAGTTCCCAATCCTTTGGCATGTCAGCTTCTGGAGCTTTTTATGCCTCAGGACAGGTCTCTGCAATTCTGACCCTGTATTTCAGGGTCCATGACAATTTGTCCTCCTTTGACTTAATTTCCTTGCTTTAATTGCCCTGTGAAGATATACATCAAATATTAATCTTTGATCAGACTTATTCAACAGATAGCAGCAGCTTTTGTTGTAAAAAAGTGACCTGAGAATTGCTTTGCCATCAAGTATATGTTTGATGCCTCATACAGTACTGTTTTTCTGTACTTCTCTCATTCTCTGCCAACTGGTACCTCAGCCTTATTGGTATCCAATAATAAGCCCGATTACAGCTAGCCCTAGGAGACATGACAAAAAGAGAGTCCTCATCTTGCATTAATTGCTCGTATTGAAACTATGCCACATCTCTCGAAGCTAGATGTTGCTTAGTATCCCTTTGATATGATAATGACATGCTTCTTAGCAGATGAATATGCAAATTAAAAGCAGTAATTTGGTGGCATGCACCTGCTGACACTGCACTACTATGCTTATATGCTCCTCTGTAACACTGCAGCTACACAAAAGCATCACAGAGGTAAAATTAAATTCTAATGTCGTATATATTAAACAGATGCTTCCACTTTTCTTTGTATACCTACTTTTTGCAGAATTTGCTATTGGAATCTCAGTTCTCCCTTCGTGCAATTAGTGGACATTTATGTGTCATACATAGAAATATACTCGGAACCATTCAAGGGCTCTGTTTTTAAAGAAATGGCTTGCATACACTGCAGTCTCAAAGAGGAATTTTTTTTCCCTCCTAGCAGAGAGGCAAAGGATTTTAATCTTGCTGCACAAAAGAGCTTCATTCATAAAAGGCATATGTACTTCAGTATGGCTACTTGTGGCAGAACATTTCTGCGGTTAATATACTGCAGTTGTATACAGTTATTCCAAACTTCCCTCACCGACTGCAAAAGTCTTCAAATAGGTTCTTGGACTGTTTCAAGTGTATGTGTTAATGGCACAGAGCCATTTCTCCTCTTACATAGCTGAAGCTCCTTTTAAACTGATTCAAGTGAATTTGGCCTTAAATTGCCTAATTTCTCAGAATCACTGCTGGTAGGAGAGGCTCAGTGCTCGGTACTACAAGGCACAGGGTTAAACATGGACTCCCTGGACTCTCACTGGCTTTGCTAGAAGTTGAAAGGGCTCAGAACTTGTGTAAGAGTACTCAATATCCTTATGGAGTGAACCCTAATAAAACAAAGTGGCAAGCTAATTGGAGCTAAACCACAGGCAATTCAGGTGCTATCCTTACCTTTGAAGTTTCCTCATAAACAAACAAGCAGCTGAAAAAAATAAAAGGATACTCTCTAGAATTATTCAAGAAAGTAACTACTATATTTAAGTTAGGAAATATCACATATTTTATATTGGGGAAAAAACCCAACAACACCACCTGGACAATAGTGCTGTGCAAAACTTCGATTTCTGATTCGATTCAGTGGAGATTTGGCCTGATTTGGTGGCTGGATCTCCAAATCCGAATGGAATGAGAGGACCCTTTAATTTCTCCAAATTGAATCGGAACCCTTCAAATCAGTTCAGAGAGATTCAGAAAGATTCAGAGATTCGGACACAGACACAGCTTTTAATGTATTTTCTACATACTTCAAGGTCCCAGGCGGCTCGTGAATGCTGCAATGCTGGAGCAGATGGAGCATCCCACAGGACTGCGGAGGGTCCCCTATGTGCTTGGCAGCAGACCTGGAAGTAGACCAGAAGCACTTTCAGTCCACTTCCAGGTCTGCTGGGGAGCATGCAGGGGACGTGCCCCCTCCCCCCCTGCGCCATCCCTGGCTCAGCAACTGGTGCCTCCTGGGTCTGGAGGGGCACCCGGGGTCCTCCCATGGCTGATCGCTGAGCCAGAAGGGCATGGGGGCACCCCCTAGTACACTTCCCAGCAGACCCAGAAGTGGACCAGAAGTACTTCTGGTAATAATAAAATACTTGGAATAAAATACCAGAAGTACTTCTGGTCCACTTCTGGGTTTGCCACCAAACACATGGAGGGCCCCCCCGCACTCCTGTGGGATGCTCCATCCACCCCAGCATCGCAGCATTCAGAAGCCACACTGGCACCTTGAGGTATGTAGAAAAAACTTTTAAAGCTGTGTCTATGCCCAAATCGCTCATTCTCCAAATCAGCATCAAATCTTTAGATTCCAGTTCAGCCGAATCGAATCAGGGACAGTGATCTGAATCAACAAATCGAATCACTGTCCCTGATTTGGGCCGCATCCATATCTGAATTGAATAGGGCTCGCTTCTCACCTCCCTACTGGACAGGTTTCTTATATCAAGTTGTACAAGTGAAGGTGTAGCCATCTAGATGTAAGTTCTCATGATCTGGTACCGACTGCCGTGTCATAGCTGTTTTCTAGCAAGCGGGGCAGGACATGGCAGCCCACATTCTAGGCTCATCTTTGTTCTTTGCCAAGTAATGGCCAATGGGATGTGCTCAGGAACAATCTCTCACTGCGTTGTCTATGGAGAACAGTTGCCAAGAGACTTTGCCAAAAGACAGGCTAGCTTATGGTTGAACATACTGAAGTACTAAATTATCAATATTTTTCTTCCCTGCCTCCATGTCCAACCTTCAGAACTGCCTATCTTACCATGCCAATAATATCTATTTGCATGTTGCCAATTAAAAATAATGAAAGGGCTTCTTTATTATTAATCTCCATCCAAATCTCAGTGAATGGTTACTTTAGTTTAATGCAACCCTGTGTGCATATGTACAAGATGCTATCTATTTTATTTTCTCACTGAACACGGGAAGACAAAATAAACAAGATTTTAACAGAAAGTAATGACTGGCTTCAAACCCATGTATAAGAGAAGTAAAAAAAAAATTATAAAAATTAGGACATGTTCTTTTAATTATTCATGCATGAAACTAACAGAAACAACAGAGAGTGACGAACAGACACAGTTTTTTAATCACTAAACCTACATCTTGTTCCATGAAAGCTCCTCCATATAAAGTAATAGGCCTCTAAATGTTAGGATATTTTCAGAGGTTAACCTAAGTAGAAAAAAACTAAGTTTGATATCAGACTAAGATAACCTCAATTACATTTACACAATCCTTAAGAGAACAGAGCTGAGAAAAACTTAATGAACAAGGAAATATTTTCTTCATTGGCCTCCTGTGTTGGGGGTGGGCACTTGCCAGTCAGTGACCGGAGGGGGGAGGAGGGGAGCCCCCATGGCCAATTCCACCAACCCAGAAGTGCCAGGGGTGCTTCTACTGGTGCCCCCACTCCTCAGCTGGTGCACTCAGGGGAGCACCAGTGCTCCCACCTGCCCCCCCGCCCGTCACCTAAGCAGGGAATGCTGGCTGTCAGGGGGTGCATCAGCACTCTCAGGGGGTGCACCCCCTATGCATCACCACTGATTTTCTTATATGAAATAATTTGGTGTCTATATGGAGTCACCTGGCATCTTTTTCCCAGGTGTCCTATATATGGATTATAGCATGCCTTCAGATTTTTGGAGCATGTTCTTGTGCCTCGTAGATACAACAGTAATATATAACCAGCTTCATATACTGTGAATTATATACCTGAGATTCAGGTACACTTAGAAGGTACACTTACTTGACAAAATAATTTATAATAAAACTATAATGATCACAGAATATGAGAATATGGACCAATGTACAAAGAAAACAACATTTAAACCCTATCTCAATAAATATATATGCCAAAAGACAAGAAGTATGCCTCATATGTTTGGCATTCAGACAGATGTACACAATATATACATAGTATATGTCTTCTTCACATTATTGTATAAATGAGAAACACAGTGGAATCTTAATTCCTAAGTAAGGTTCCTTCAATATAACTGAAATAGAAATAACAGCATTACAATACTGGAAAATTCCTGTTCAATTGTCAAGATGTCACCCCAACAAATGGTAGATTCTTCTTTAAAGTGCATCTTTTCCATCTTTATTTAGTTCATTCCTACCTTTGTCTCAGCCTTAGGAGACTACACAGCTTCTAAGATTCCTTAACATTCATTCACAAGCCTTCTCGTCTTAATATCCAGGTTTCTCCCTTCCAATGAACACCTGTGCTCAAATGATTCTTCCTAAATGCATTAACTTGTTTTGTATTTCAATAACATTTCCCTCGATTTTTACTCAGACATATAACATATCTAAATACTTTTGCATTACTTCTATACGCTGACTGATGTTCACAACACTTCCCAATTTTGCATCGTGTGTAAATCACATTAAAGTGCTTTTTACTCTTCTAGGCTTTCAAGTAGGTACAATCTTATTTAAAATGACCACTACTTGATGAAAAATCAGTATACATAGCTTCCTTTCTCCCAGAGTGATGTTTATTAACTCTCATTTTAATGGCACTTGTCCAATTTTCAGTCCATATGATCTGCTCAAATAACCAAGCCAATCTGGATCAATTTTGAGTCTAAAATATCCTACTGCTTGGAATAAAATCTTGGGTGGTCCATTCGTTTTGCGTATTAATCTCCAACTTTTTGTCAGATTACCATTCAAGTAGAAAAATTAGCAAAGGCAAGGATTTTTGTGGGTAATATTTTTCACTGGACAAACTGCATGGTTGGAACAGATTTAGACAAACTTTTCAATGCAGTGAGGTCTTGACCTGAAAAATGCACTGGCTTTGAAAGCTTGTCTAAATTTATCCTAACTTCTCAGTTGGTCCAACTCATTTGCACTAAGGTTCTTTTATACTCACCTGGTAGCATGGTCAGTGCACCTTCTTTTTTGCTGGAATTCTGAAAGCATGATTATCACTGTAATGCTTTTTATTTTGCCAGGGAGGTGTAAATGAGCCTTCCTGTCAATGAGAATCTGCTTCTATATGTGAAGTGCTGCAGTCATTCATTCTCACATTTCTAATATGTTTCATTGGTCTATTTTGGTCCACAGGACAGCACTGCATTCTCATATAGTATTACAACTTGCTTCTCGACTACCATATTTGTTTTCTTATAACCTGGAATTTGTATCCATTAATGTATTTATAATTCCATTTGTAAAACACGCACCATTTCCTAAGCAGCAGGGGGCATTTAAATTAACAAAAACGTAACTAAACAAAATACATCATCCTGCCAAGAAATGGCTGCAATAACAACTAACCTTTTGCTATAATCAAAGCACAGGCATGATGGTAACATCTTCAATTCTAATGTTTGAGTAACACTAAATGGAAGACACCCATTGTAGCTATACAACTTCAAGCAAAAGCCTGAGTGAAAAGGAGGCTTTTAAAGGTCCGCAGATGCTTAAACTCTAGCTTTGTTGGCACCCTGGGAAAAATGCTTTCCAAAGTAGAGGGCTCCCTATTGAGAACACCATGTTACCAAAACCAAGGAATATTAGTAAAGCAGCAGAGTTGATCTCAAATTCCAGAGCTGGGCATGAGATGAGAAGCTGTCTCTACCAGGCTGCAGACCTAAAGAAAGTAGGGATTTAAAAATCACAAAACAGACAGTTGGAGTGCTGATGTAACATCTTCTATAAAAATCATCCACACTCTAAATTGAGAAACCCACATAAAGTGCATTCTGGTACAACACTGCAATCTGCGGGTCACAAAGGCACTGATGACTCTGACAAGATCCACAACCACACAAAATATTTGCAATCTGGAGTTGCAGACACTCTAGAGGGCAGGGCCAAGATCCAGGTTGTAAAAATGGTCCACAACCAACCAGGTGAAATTCAACAAGGACAAGTCAAATCCTGTGCTTGGCCTGGAATAATTGCCTGCAAAGTAGAGACCACAGAATGACAGGCTAGGCTGTAGTACTGCAGAGAAGGAATCTGCGGACTGCCAGGCTAGGGACAGAAGCTATACATAAACTGGTTCAAGTCATCAGAAACTGATTTAAACCTGTAACAGAACAGAAGCTCAGTGCACATAAACCAGTCTCAAAATGGCTGAAACTGGCTTAAGATAAACCTGGTTGAATGTAGTATCAGACTTAACTGATTCGGATCAAACTAGTTTATGAAACTTGTGTCCCAGACTCCTTCTTGGTTCAAGTTATATCACAGTTCCCCAGCATCCCAACATGCTGTCCAGCCCTGGGCAGAAAAGGGTTGGGCGCGAGTCGGGGGAGGCAGGCACTGCCCCCCCAAGGAAACCCCAGCTGGGGTCTGAGGCCAGGGAGGCGGCTTAAACCCACGTTCACCTGAGTACATAGCTGCCCTGCTGCTAAGCTTACTGAAAATTTACTGCTGGCTGCAACTGTAGACTACAAATCCCAGAGGCACCTGGAAACAGGAAGAGGAAGTGATGAGGAACTCTGCAGAGTCCTACTGTTGTGATTCTGGATTGCAAATCCCAGAGACCTGAGGGGGAATAGGAAGAGGAAGCAAACACACAGCCCATACTGGCTACAGGAATGCTCTAGCACCCCCTGGCTTCTGGCCTGAGCCACTGGAGGCATATGGCTGCATTTCCTGAATCAGAAGTAAATGTGTCCAGTTGTTTCTCAGTTTAATCTCTGCATCTTAGACTAACCTACAAAGACTGAATCAATTGAGCCTCAGGCTTTTTGACTGTCTGTAGTAAAAAATAAACCACAATAAACCAGTGGTGCCCAACCTTTTTGCCAGGCCAACTGGATTGGCAATGCCTGGTCCATCCACAGGCCAGATCAAGCTAGTGCTCCCAATCCAGTGCCCCAGTGGGCACAGTGGGCACTATCTGGCTATGCCAAGGAGGGCAGGAGGCAGCCTTGAAGGGAAAGGAGCTTGACCTGGCCCCATAGAGGGAGAAGAATGCATGGCCTGGCCCTGCAGGGGTGGGGAAAAGGGGGCATAACTAGGCCTTGTGGGGAGGAGGGACCTGGTCAGGTCCCAGTAAGAGGGAAAGGGTATGGCCCAGCCCTGCAGGGGAAAGAGGCAGAGTCAGGCCCTGACCTAGCCTCAGAGAGAGACAAGGGGGCACGACTCAGCCCTGATCTAGAAGCGGGGGTGGGGTCATGGCCTAGCTTAGCAGAGGAAGAGGGCCACACAGGGATTGGGGTTTCGGGATTTGGCAAGGGGGGAGGGTGACCATATTAGTGGCCATCATTCCCCCATCACCAAATTTCCTGACTTGCGGGGAGCTGCACACTTCTAGACAGTTGTGGACAGACCGGAAAGAGTCCAGCAGAGAGCACCAAAAATAATGGGCTACACCAAGCATAAATGTAAAAGGCACTTCTAATCAAGGAAGCCCCCCCAAAGCCCCAGGGAGCTCTGGCAAATGTGAGTTAAACAACTATAAGATATTTAAAACCAAATTCAAGCATATCCTTTAAATACACCACTAGGAAAGTGTTCACGTAACAACACATTATTTATAATTCCTTTCCATGGGCCAGTAGGGGCAGGGCAAGCCTCTCTCCTCTTGAGATTTGTACCCCTGGAATCTGGCTGACTCAGGATCAAATGACAAGAATAACTTCAAAACATTCACATGAATGCAGTAGAAATAGTTTTTGTTACTCCAGAAATCAATCTTCAGAACTATTTAGAGACTAAAAGACTTGCAATCTAATAGCACTACTTGGTTTCAGCCCCTTATATCTGTAGATCTTTTCTTGCAGTAAAATGAAAACAGAAAGGATGTCAGATTGCCATTATCTGTCATGAATTTGAGCAGGAAAACAAAACAGGTTTAAAGCAATGATGAACAGTTGTGACAAATCATCAACATTTTCTCTAGATGCTCATCTCAAAGTAGTTTCATATTTCATCTCTAGAGCCTACATCATAGCTTAGATTAAATAAAAGATTGCTCCTGCACTTTTCACTAATTTAGAGTTTCAAAATTTTCTCAATGCCCTCAGGCAGTTAGTCAATAAATGCACCTCTTATTGTGGCATTGAAGTGAAGACCAGTTACAGAAATCCTAGTGTCAAAACAATCCATAGCTGTCACTCTATTCATTTTCTTTGGCTTACAGAAGAGCAAACAGGCACTGGCCAAATCATGGTACTGTTGTGCTAGGGGCTGTACAAACACAAAATGAGAAGACATGCATGTACCCTGGCTTTACAGGGCCATCAGGCAAGGTGGCATTTATGGGAATGGAGTGGGTGATATTATTTGGGTTTTACCTAAGAAATAACTAAGATTTGGAGTGTGGAATAGGGGCTTGTTTTTATTTTGGTGGACAGCCACCCTGTAAGCAATACTTTTACATCAGTTAAAAAGAATAAATTATGTTGTACAGATTTTTGTGTTCGTTTTTTGCCGGGGGAGGGAGGGGGTTCTACATTTTGGTGTGGATACATTGTATGCTCTTAATCAGAACTCACTTTCCCTGTCCCCACCGCCCATGTCTGAAAGGTATATAAAGTTTGGATAGTAAAGAACATTTTTCAGTCTGCTTTATAGGTTAGAACTTCAGAAGCATAGTTTGTAAGGAACAGACTTAGCTCCCTGGGAGACAGCTTTGAGCAAAATATGAAGGAAACACCTATTTAGCACCCAAAAAGTGCTAAACTACTGATATTTTCCACTGGCTGACATGGGGAATAGCACTGCCACTCTGCAAGTCAGCAATGCTACCTACTACATCAGCAGGTTCAGAAAGGGAAACAGCAGCAAAGACTCTACGCCCTTCTTTCTCCACCATTACAAAAATCTAAATGACTCCAAAAATATATATCTTCCCAACTCTACAGCCTCAGCATTCCCTAAGCTTCCCCCAAATTAAATTTGTTCCTTTATAGGATAAAGTAAATATGAATACAACACAGAGAAACACAGGTTCTCATTCCAGTAGAGAAATATCATTAAACATAGATACATAGTATATAAAATAATAAAACGTAGATGATTCATTTTGTGTATATAAATATGTTATTTCTTTCGGAACGGTTTTCTTTACTTGTTCTGTTGCAGCGGGGGCCAACCTTTCTGGCAGAGATGCCACAAATCAAGCATCATGCCCTCCAGAGAGCCACTCGGATCCCTTTCTCCTGCTGGATCTACTGTTTTGCTTTCCGTTCCCTGGCCTATTGGCTGCTGCGCTGCCTGCCCCAACCCCGATTTTCCACGTGCCCCACGCACGACCTGCCTGTGCCGCTTGTACACGAGCCACAGTTTGGCCACCCCGTTCTCCTGTATCGATGAGTACAAGGTGCTATGACCTGTCCCACCCAGACTTTTGTTGGAAAGGATTGGCTACATTCATTTATTTACATACCTCCGTGTATGTCCCAAGCCTGGCTGCTCTTGCTTATGCTGGGATATGTAACTCCACCTAAGGAAATGGGATTCGCTACTGCAAGCCTAGTGGAAGCAAGGGGAAAATCAGGCCCCTCATGTTTTATTTTTGTGGCAATAAAATGATGAACTAGCAGCCTCTCCCTGTCGTACAAAGCGTACATGTGTTTTTCCCCCTAAATATGTGTAAGCCTTTGTGAGAGCAGATCCCTTGACTTAGAAGGCATTAATAGCATTAGTTGGTAACTGTGCTGATACAGGCTAAGTTTATAGCAGAAAAACATAGTGCATTAATACCATTAAACATCAATTAATGTAAACAGCTTAGTCTCCGAGCTGTCACTGAACAAGTGAATGTACAATGACGCACTGTGACTAATTCACTGACAGTAGAAAACTGTATACAAATAATCCTCTGGGCTATTTCTCACTGGAAAATGAGAGTAAAAACTCTGTGACCACTCAACTGACAAGCAGCATGTTTGTCCAATATTATGTCAGATTCAGCTACTCATCTCTTTTTTTTTTCCCCTTTTTTTTCCAGAACCCTTTGCTCAAACTAATTGATGGTACTTCTACCAACATGCCATAGCCTTGTGATTCCTTGTCAGCCTTACTGACCTCTTTCAATCTGAGTTTCACATTTTTTAAAGGAGGGAAAAAAATTAGACAAACATACTTCTCAGTTTAGCCCACCCACACATCTCCGAGCCAACAATTCTTCAGTGTGTGGTTCACCACCCACTAGCTTCACCTGACTGCTTTTTACCTGGTGCGTGACCTTCAATTGAAAATCCCAACAGCATGCAACTTGTCTTTGGCAAATGAATTGTAAGTATGCCAGCTGCCAGATGTCTTCATTTTTAAAACACCTTCAAAACTGCTTTCTGGCATTGATCCACAAGCAAAACAAGCTAAGCTGCAACTGTAATTTCCATGCTGCTGTGTGCAAAAAGGGGAGGAAACCAAGGATCTGTTGCCTTTACATCTCTAAGAATAGTACAAGGTAGAAAAGGGGGGGGGGGAAATTAAAATACCATCACTGCCACATTATTAACATGCTGTGTATTTCAGGGTGAGTTTTTCCAGCACGCAGAGCATGTCCAAAATTTACATCAATGTTCAACCTAATGAAATCATTGTCTAAAGTAACACAGCTTTGAACAAACGGATTCCCTCTGTACCATGAAAAGTAATGCCTGTGTTTCTAAGAGTGGAATAATCGGCATACTGAAAATAAGACTGAAGGAGACTGCTTGGCAAAAGCACTGGAAGGCAAAAATCTTAACTAAACTTGCCCAAAAGATATCGATAGATATATAGATAAAAATAGATAGATATATCTATATCTATATATCTATATAAACCCAGAACTGAAGGAAAATCACCTTTCTTCAAGAGTTACTTTGTTGGGTTTTTTTGTCTTGTTCATTTTTCTCTAAAATTTGAAATGCATCCTAGGATCAATGAACAAATTTGGATGAATCTACGTTTTTGCTTGGACATCACATTAATTTCAGTTTCCAGTGGCTTTGACCATAAAATGCCAAATGTTTTACATTCAAAGGTTCATTTCAAACCAAACTGGAAGAATTTGTACCTTTGCACAATAAAGGGAAAATATTACACAGACCACTTTATATTGAGGTGGTGAGTAGAGAGTCTGTCAAAACATGGCATTGCGTTCTACTTAGCTGGAAAAAATTGGTAGCAAAAGTGGAAGACTTGGCAGGAGCCGTAGCATGCACTTTCTAGTTAGCTGGACCCTGTTCTCACCTGCGTTCATCTAAACCGGAAACGTGGCCACACTGAAGAATTGTCAGATGTATCCCTCTGAGCAGCCTTTCAAATAAATATGAAATCCAATGCAATCAGTTTATTGGCCAAGTTTTTTCCTGACTATATGTTCTGTACAAAGTCGTTATCAACTTGTACTAATGTTGTTATGGTTGCACTGCTACCAGTTCCCATGAGCAGAAAATCCACGTGCAAAAGCAACTATGAAAAGCCATTTTAAAGAAGAGGTAGTTCTGTAACTTTGCTGGCTTTCAGATAAAGAGCACTGCTTATCCAGCTGACAAAGGCTGCTTCCCAAGGCTTCTCTGTATATCTCTATACCTATCTTATACTTAGTGCGTACGCTCTGTAGGGTAGCAACCATTATTGGTTTCTATAGTTGTAAAGTGCCTACCACACTGGAGACCTGGTACTTGACCGGGATTCCTACTTACTACTACAGCACAAATAACGATTTTTGATGGTCTACAGGTGGCAGAAGAGGCCTGGAGAGTTTGTAAAGTGAAGAGGTTACTTACTTACAGAAACGGAAAGTTTTGAGATACATGGTTCCTATGTGCACTTTTCCAGAAGGATGCCTCATATGCTCCAACTAAAATATTTTTGGCCAGCAGTATATATATAATGGGCAATGCCCTGCCACTCCTTGTACTTCACATCTGGGATACAAAGGAAGGAGCTTACCATCCACGACTTGGCTTCTTCTCAATCACAGAGCCTCAGATATGGCATAGTCTGAGTAGCAGACTGAAGATGAATTGTGGAGTGTATATATGGACAATGCATTTTAAAGACTCCAGTTATTGGAAGGTATGTAACTTCTCTTTTACCTTTGAATGATTGTCTATATGTCCATGATGGACGACTCCAAATTAGTGTTCTGTCCATATGAAAGTTAGTTCTTAGAGTCACAGGAAAATCTAACATGGTATCCCTGAATATATCACCCAATCTAGAGGCTTCAGAAATTGTGTAACATCTCATGAACAGTGATCGTAGTGGATCCTTTTTCAGTGATGCTACACCTATCATTTGAGCTCAGGTGGAGGGCACTCTAATAGGTATCAGAGGATCTACCTTGGCTATATTGATCAGAGGATCTACCTTGGCTGTCCTAAGTGTTTGAAAATCGCTGGTTAGAAAATTGCCCTGCCATTCATCCTCTCTTTCTTGGCTCATGTGTGGCCATAATGATGACCTAAATTGTTTTGTTCTTCATAAGCAGAAAATCCAAGCATGCCTTACATCCAGAGTATTAGGCAATACCTCTGTACAGCATACACAAGGTTCTGGGTACAATGCAGGAAGGTAGAACTGTTGATATAGGTGAAACTCCACGATCACTTTGATGGGAACTTTGGATGTGCCTTTAAAGATACTTTGCCTGGCTAGAAAACTGTGTAAGGGAACCCGTTATCTGACCTTCTCTATAAAGTGATAAAGACCAAAAAGAATTGCAAATATTAGCAAAAAGCTACTGCCAATGCAGTAATAGTGGCTGTGACACTGTGAAACCTCTAGCTTCTCGCTCGGCAACAAGGGGAGGGCAAGTGATGCTGAAGAATGGAGTCTGCCCTTGCTGCAGAGAGGATCACAGCCCCCATTTGCCCTTCCAACATCCCCATGCCTCCATGTTGGTGGAGAAATCAGATTCCTTGCTTAAGACACACACTGCATGCATCTACACATGCACTTTATTGCCGAGTCGACTAATTAGCTCCACAGTAAAACATCACTGTCTATGTGTGCGCCAGTATTAGGGCACAATCAATTAATTAACTCTGCTATTAACATGGCATCCATTATTATAATTAGGCATTCTAATTCCATTATTAATGCCTAATATTAATAATAATCCATTATTCTAATTCCAGACAGGAGGGGCCAAAGGGAATCCCCCAGAGACACTCCTGGGTCCTTCCATCTCTTCTGGGAAGACAACTTTAGCAAAGGCATGCCCAGGGACTGCTTGCCTGGCATATATCTCAGTGATATTCTAAGGTAGCTCTAAAGAACTCAAGTCCTTGTACCAGTGTGAAATATGACCTCTAGGTGTTACTTTCACACCAAGCCCCTGAAAAGGTAAAGGATGAGTTAAGGGGATTTGGACTCCTTCAAAGAAGCAGCTTTCTGTTAGCCAGTCACCAGGGTTAGGAAATGCTAGATTCTCCTGACATAGGCTATTGCTACTTTGAGCACTTGGATAGATGGATAGACAGATAGACAGATAGATAATCCAGTATATATCCTACATTTGTCCAATATATACAATATAACTGAGATTGCTGGCATGCCAAAAACTAAGATTTTGCACTGATAACAATTCTGACCTACTACCAACTTACAGTACATTTAGCAACATAGATAGTATGATAGGTATGTGGAAAAAAGGCATCTTAAAATTCGAGGGACACAAACTAGTCTCCTGAGCCCAGGAAAGGAATTATGGCAGCTAGCTTCATTATCTTGAATTTTACCTTGTGGGTAAACAAATTGAGTTTCCTTAAATCCAGGACTGATTGCCACTCTCCTTTTTTAATTTTATTCTTTCTTCTTCTTTTATTTTATTCTAATTTTTTGGTAAATCCTCGTCTGTGGGTTGGGCATTTGACTTTCCTGTTTCTATCCCAGATTCTAGACTTTCTCTGGGAAACCAAGGAGAGTAGAAGGAAGACTCTAGGAGAAGGTCTGTGTGAATGCCCTGATTCCCCATGTGAATCTCGACAATAAGGAGGCAGCCCACCATATTCAGTACTGGTGTTAATGGCCTCTGCAGTGTGGGGGGGAAAAATGGAAGTTGATCTTAAAAGGGCTGGAAGAGCCAATACCGTCAGTGAGATGGAGACCTCAAGAGGATGCAGGCTCCTGCAGTAGATGTCTGCCAGCTCTGTGAACCTGTTTGCTGCTGGTAGTTGCTTTGTTGCCTGAAGAGTACTATGTAGTCATCTCCTTCTGGGTCTGTCCCCATCATCTGGGGATAGTGCCAAATGTCTCAGTCCTGTACTGGGGATCACTGTTGAGGCTGTCTCTTCAGTCACCTTAGATGCAGGTGGAGCTCATCCAGAAACTAATAGCAAAGCTCAACTTGTCTGCCAGAAGTATGATTCCTTAGCCAGCCTAGTTGCCAGGTCATCAGTAGGGCTGTGCGAAGCTTTGGTCGTTTATTCAATTCAGAGGAGATTCAGCCTGATTCAGTGGCCAAATCACTAAATCTGAATTGAACTGGGAGATCCATTAAAAGGTCTGAATTGAATCCAAAGCCTTCAAATCGATTCGGAAAAGATTTGGAGACATTCGGAGAATCGGATTGGCCGGGGAGAGGCAGGCATAGCTGGACAGCTGCAGGTTCTTCTGTGGCTCCTCCAGTTGTGCCTGCCTCTCCCCAGGTTGGGGGAGCAACAGGAGAAGCCCCCATGGCTGCCCTGCCCAGCCCCATCCCCTGCATGGCCCAGCCTCCAGGCACTTAAAAAAAACCCGCCCCACACTCACCAGCTGCAGCAGCAGTGATTAGGGCCTCTGAAGGCTCATGGCAGAGCCTCCCTTCACAGCACAGGGCAGTGGGGGACATGGGGATCACCCCCACACATACACTTGGCACCTGCATGGCAGCTGCCCCATGGCGTGGGTGCAGTGCAGCTCGGCAGGGTGCTGCGCACTGCCTGGCAGCTGGGGCGGTTCCACATATCAGCTGGTGCCCGGCACCACTCAGCCCCAGAGGTCCCTGCTCCCAGACAGTGTGTAGTACCCTGCTGAGCCATGCTGCACCCGCGCCATGGGGCAGCTGCCACGCATGTGCCAAATGTGGGGGGCCATCACAGCTGCTGCATCCAGTGAATGTAGGGCTTTTTCTTTTTCTTTTTTTTTTTTTAAAGTGCTGGGAGGCTGGGTCGTGCAGGGGATGGGGCTGGACAGGGCACCCATGGGGGCTTCTCCTGTGGCTCCCCCAACCTGGGGAGAGGCAGGCACAGCCAGAGGAGCCACGGGAGTACCTACAGCTGCCAGGCTACGCCTGCCTTTTCCCAGCTGATCTGAATCTCCGAATCAGCACCAAATCTCCGATTCTGTTCAGCCAAATCGAATAGGGACAGTGATTTGAATCACCATATTGAATCACTGTCCTCCAAATCAGCTGAATCCAAATTGAATATGTTCCTATTCATACGGCCATAGTCATCAATATTGTGATGGGCACAAGCTTCACTGAGAACCACACTGGGCCACACAAAAGCGCAGGCTCAGGGGTGATCTGATGGTCACCTATAAGTTTATCAGGGGTGACCACCAGGATCTGGGGGAACGTTTATTCACCAGAGCGCCCCAAGGGATGACTAGGTCGAACAGTCACAAACTCCTGCAAGACCATTTCAGGCTGGACATAAGGAAGAATTTCTTTACTGTCCGAGCCCCCAAGGTCTGGAACAGCCTGCCATCAGAGGTGGTTCAAGCACCTACATTGAACACCTTCAAGAGCAAATTGGATGCTTGTCTTGCTGGGATCCTATGACCCCAGATGACTTCCTGCCCTTTGGGCGGGGGGCTGGACTCGATGATCTTTTGAGGTCCCTTCCTGCATGCGTGCAACTGCGCACGTGTGTGAAAAAAGAGTGATCTCCGCCCTAGAGAGGTCTTTCTTGGAAGTCTAGCCCTTGAACTCCTCCTGTCCTTTTATCTTGTTGGATGGTGCTTTCTTGTATGACTCTGGCAGAGAAATACAAAGTAAAGAGTCCACCCTAGCACTCTTGCTCTTTGCAGGCATGTCCTAGGATGTCTTGGGTTCCCAAGTCTGAGGTGGTTCAGCTGACTTACCCAATAAATATGTCTGCAGACCTGCCTTCTGAGGCTCAGGTATAAGGCTCAGGTATAAAGCTCATTCATTTTTCTATAATTTGGGATTCTGTTGGAGTGAAAACACTTTCAGATTCCATCAAGTGATGGAACAGCCTTTTCACAGCAGCAATAAATGAATAAAGGCAACCTGAAGGAGCTTACTTTGGGTCTAAAAAATATATTTTTTAAATTAACTGGTTGACAAGTAGCAATAGGGAAAACTAACTCTACCAATGCAACGAATTAACTTAAAGGTAAGCTGCATCCCAAGCTTAGAAATAATTCAGAATGGAGGATTGGTAGCCACACTGTCCCACGTCTTCAGTGCAAAGCACAAGGAATGGCAAAAGGTATTCAATCTTTGATGAAAAAATTGACCACAAAATGTCTCTCAGCTTGAACACACAAGTCCACATGTACCCACAGAAGAACGTGCTCATGGACAATCACTTGAAGAACAGCTTTTATCATCCCTGTAAAGTGCATAAGGAACAAAGGTGAGGGAAACTTCCATAATTGCTGCTCTCTAAGTTACTAGACCAGATATAACGATGATTTCTTCTTCTCCTTTATAGCCTGACAAAGAGGGGGAGATGACTGCTTCCTAATGGACATGTTTGTTTTGTAATAAATCTGAACAGGAGGAAAGGAAATATAGCATTGGCTGATCAATACTGAGAGACAAAGGAAAGAGGATGGCATATAGAAAAAGCAGTAAGAAAAGAGGCCCTGTTCAAGAAGGAATCTGCCTTCATTTTCATATAAAACTGTAACTGTAAACAAAGCTTGTCTGGCTTAAGACATCACTGATTTTAAATACAAGTGGGAACAGTTGATCATCTGTAGCCTAACACACACCAAAAAGTTCATCCAATCAATTCTTCATCAAACCCCTAACTTGTGCTTAGCTTTCACTTATGGCACAGAGATCAAACGGTTTGGCAGGATAAGCAGTGGTGACAGAGAGGGAGCAGCCTCAAGGAGCCACAGGGGTTAAAGCAGCAGTCATTTGCCCTATCCTTGAATTGCCAACCCCACTAGGTCAGATGACATAGCTCTATGGGCCATATGTTGGACACAAATGTCTTAAGGGATATTTTATTCTTGAATTAAAAAATTCCAAATGATCATGTCCTATCCTGCCAGTAGGTAAGTTGCTCCAATTAAACACCTGCACCTTGTTTCCAGGCTGAATTTGTCCAACTTCAGGTTCCATTTCCTGAATCTCATGATGTCTTTTTCTGCCAGATTAAAGATCCTTCTATTCTCAGAAATCTCCTTCTTAGAAAGCAACTATTGATAGCAGATCTGCTTGAAACTCTTGGCCCCTGGGGTTTTATCTCCTAAAGGTATTGATGACATGACAGCTAGTTTCGGAGTTATGAGCAATTTGTGTAAGTGCACAGATAATGCTGTGAAAGAAAGAAAAGTACATTCACAACTTGGGTAACCCATTTATTTTGTATCCTCCTAGATAATATGAGGAAAGATTAGGAGTGATTTTACCTTCTGCATTACAATTTCTGTTTTTGCTCCTCTCACTTCTGACAACTAATATCCTTTCAAAATCGGAATTCATCAGCACCAAACTCTTTCTCAGACACTTTTTCTGAGCCTGGGTTGTTGCTTCTCTTCCTCCTCCCAACTTTCTTGCTAGCCCTCAGCCTGCCACCATCTGCTGTGCTGCATTTACCTTCTAGCCCAAATGGTAATACGAGTGGTTTCTGCCCGTCCAGTCATAAGCAATGCTCTGCTGGTGAACCTATGGAAGATGCTGCGGTATGGAGTGATTCACATCTTTCCCTACCGATGCAAAGTGCATCACCTCTGCAACTTGTCTCAAGCAGTGCATGTATTCAAGAAACCAATTTATTTCAACTTTTTTTCAGCTAAGGAATATATTTAAGGCAAGGGGTAGGCATGGAGGGTCAGACACAGGCATGGGGGGGTGGCAAGGGAAGGTGAGGTTGGCTGTAGGTGTGGGGGGCAGGAGGTGAGGGGGCGTGGAGTGCAGGGGTAGGTGCAGGCACATGGGACAGGGGCATATGGTGAGGGGCAGGCAGTAGGGAGCAGGCACCGGGGGCAGGTGGGGTAGATGACAAAGGGAACAAGTGGTGAGGGGAAAGGCACAGGTGGGCAGTGGGGGGTGCAAGGGGAAGGGGTCTGGCTCCTTACTTCTTACCACTGTTTTCCATATACAGCAGTCAGGGGAGGGGGAACAAATTTAAGAACATCCTCCACAAATTAGATTCTATACATGGAAAATTATAACACATTTAGTGAATCCAGAGAAGTTAACCAAATTGCCTAAAATAACGAAGAGTTACAGCCAGAACTTGCACTAGAATTCAGGGGCTCCTTTCTCTCAGTACTATGCCTAGCTCAGAGAGAGGAAGGATGGGCCAATGGTGAGGGTGCTAGTCTGATATGTTGGCGATCCAGAGTCATTTCCCTGTTCTGCCACTGACTTCCTGTGTATCCTTAGTCCATGTCTTAGCTGCTTTCCTAACTCACAGCAACATATTAACATATTTATTATAAAGGTACTGAAACACCATGGCTTGGGGGCATATAAGCACCCAGGTCACATTTACTCATTAATTACCAATGCTCTCAGCCTTTATGTGAAATATAACCCCTTTTCCAAGTGGATTTTAACTTATTTAAATATATGGTTCCTTTTCCTTTAACATTCAGTGAAAGTGCATTTAGGAACACGGAGGAAGAATGAGCCATTGAAAATCCTTCTTTGCACAGGAAGGAAAAGAACTGCCAACATTCTTTCAAAGAATGCAAAAAGCATTTGGAAATGACCCCAAATATGTTTGTTATGAATAAAGTCCTTAAATGCAGACCAGTGCAAAATGTTTTGCTTGTGTAGAACAGTACATTAAGTGGCAACAAAAATTATGACATTATAAATCATAGCGTTATCCTTTCTATTTGGATCAAAACTGTTGCAAAAAAGCAATGTTACCATCCTGGCTATTAACGTTTCATACCTTTATTAATCATAAGCCAAGATGCTCAGAAAATATGCGCAGAGAGAACTACGGAGTGTTTTAAGCATAAATGCTTACCCTGCTAGTAGCAAATAAAATACTACATCGTGTTGTTATATTTTAAGAGAGATAATCATTAATTTGATGTCACACTTGTTGTTCCCAGCTATCTTGCATGCACCGAATCCTGCAAGCACTTGAAAGGTCCAATACTGTTTGTGTTACAACAGAACTCTTCCCTATTTAACTTCAAAGACTTTGGAATTTACTACTTAGGTTTTTCACTGTGCTTTACAATGAATGTATTATTTCCAAGAGGAAAAAAAGGCGTAAAGCACATGTAATAACATTTAGGGCCAGGTTCTCAGTGGGTGTAAAACACTGTAGCTCTATAGAAGTCAATGGAGGCACAGTGATTTATACCGTCTAAAGATTCTAGATTTAAAAGATTTGTAGACTAAATGAACAAATAGTAAAGTACAGATAGTAAATCTTTTAACTAAGTTGCAGGCAGTTGCCAAGTCTTGGCTTGTATTCAAATTGTCCCTGGCAACATCAATACATGATTATAGTTAGCTGTGTTAGTCTGAAGTCAGGCAGAAGGCAGGCACCTTACAGACTAACTAAATCAGAGCTGTATACAGCAGAAGCTATCATAATGCATCATCTGATGAAGCCCTCAGCTTATGAAAGTTTATATGATTCATCTCTGATTTAGTTAGTTTATAAGACACACATCTATCCTGCCTTCTGCTTAACATCAATCCATGTCACAGAAACCAAATTACCTAACAAATCACACAAACCTATTCCATCACCTGTAGCACTAGAAGGGTATCTTAATGGAAGACTGACACACTGCAGAACTGCAAAATTGGTTTAAAATCAAAATGTAATGTTTAAAGTCCCGATTCAAAGGGACCACCTGCTTATAGCCCAAGGTCACACAGACGTGTCAAAAACAGGAAACACCGAATACAAGACAACCAAACAGTGGAACACTGTTCAGTCCTCTTGGAAGTGCAATTTTACCTTCTCTTTTATAACTGTAACTACTGTTTTAACACCAGTCATAGTTCCCATTGAACATTTTAACCACCTTTTTTTTAGGTTGCTCCATGGCCTCAACAAGCATGTTCACAAATGGTTAATACAGCAGCTCTGCAATGTGGTACGGACGCTGATTTTTTCCTTTTGACTTTTAAGACTCTTACTGCACGTGTGGACTCACAACCCTGAAGTGTGCAGTGGCATAAGCAATGAAAGATATAAAACAGGGACCTCAGATTTAATTGATTAGGTACTTGAAGCAATTCTCATTACAGACAGATGAAGGTAGGCTCTTGACAAATGACCAAAGTCTATAATCGGTTCAATCGTAACTGAGATTTACACAATGGCCAAAAGGGAGAATGCAAACTCATATCCATGCTAGCTCATATTCTGGAACAGCCCTTTGCTGAATATCAGGTAAACTTCCTATCTACTCATCCTGTTACGTAAAAGTAGCTTCTAGCCAAGTGGCATCCCTCAGCCCATGAGCAATACAGACAAGGACAACATATATGCCACATCACAACACTCATTCATCTGTATTGTAAAGAACCATCTTCTGCAGGTAGTACTACAGTCTTAGCAGGAACAAATGTGCCTACAATACATATTAGCATAGTTGCTAAGAAAACAGGCACAAACTAATAAAGCAGCACATATTCCTAATACGTTTTAGAAAATTTTGCAGTACTGAGTCAAATATCATGACAAAACACAAGAGAAAAAACCTTGACAGGTAAAGTTTCAAAACACTCTCCACCCAGGTAAGCAGCTAGGCACACAAACACTGTCGAGATTTCAGTTATTCAGGAAACGTGCTTCGACAATGGCATCAAAGCACTTCACTTCCCTCAAGACCAAACCTGTCCTGATCCTTTTATTTACTTCACTCTTTTCTGCTGTTTCAATCTCCAGGTTTTTCTGCTCATACCCCGCTCCTGTTTTAATATACAGTCTAGATACCCTGACACCTGGCAATTTCTGTGATACTGTCATCCGGCTCTCCTTTTTTACTCTATCTATTCTTCTTTTACCAGAAGACAATCCAAGGCACACCAACTCCATTTTTACCTTTCCCATCTCTCTTCCAATCACTTTCTGTGTTACAGGAACTCAGATTTTCCCCTTCCCCAGTGATCCCATTTTTGCCACGTCCACTTCACACCCCGCTTAGTCTCATCCCCCAACCCTCTCCCAGAAAGGATGAATATTTCAATAATCGTCTCTAGGATTTATGCCCCTACTTACAATTTAAGCCTACTCATTGTCATTGTTCTGTTTGTGCATTAACATTAAATTGGAAATCCATCGAGGATTGAGGGCAACCTATATTCCTAAATTTGTAAGTCTGCTGAACAGTATATTTTTAAAGTGTATTTATTTGCTAGCTCAGGTTTTCTAAGCATACCACCTCTGGCCAGTTACACTGTGTTTTTAGGATATCGAGTGTTACTTGAATGCTCTCAAAGAAAGAGATTATTTTAATTAATATTTCAAAAGGAGTTGATTTCCACTTCTCAAATCAAGTCAAATATATTTTCTTAAAACTGTAAATACATTGATAGTCCTAAAAATGAGGGATGGACCTTTGTCTAATAATGCTTTTTCATAGCTTTTTGGTGAAGATGGTCAACTAAAGCAAAACTTCTGTCATGATCTATTAATAGAGAATAAGGATTAATGAAGGATTATGTCATAATGAGTCTGCCTGCAGAGTAGCTTCAGTTTTTGTCCTTTGCTGCCAAAATACAGTTCTCATTTCCAACAAACAAAGTCTATCAGAGAGAAAGCACAGAGCCCCTTTAGAAATGAAAAGTCTTGTGCATAATAATGAATGTCTAACTCTTCTTTTGCCAAAGCGCTTCAGCACTTTCAATGTCAGAGGTCAAAGCAGTGATTCAGAAGGGGCCTGATCCTTATCTAAGCTTTGGCAACAAAATTAGAATGCACTGTAGACTTATTAAAGAAATGTTTGTTCCACCATCAATGAAGCGAAAAGAAAGCAGTTCAATGCAGTTTTGCAAATCGCAGCAATAAACTGCTCAAGTTAACTGCTTTATTATAAACATTTAATTCTTCTTTATGGTAAAGATCCCATATTTTTAAAGGTGAAATTAATAATATACTTGATAACTCATTGAGTTGTACATCTGTTTAGGAGGATTTTTTTTTTTTTTAAAGTTGATTGATGTTGAATTGCCATCAAATTGAAATGCATTTTTTACAATGGTATTTTTAAAAGATGGACAGAAACTACTTTGGATCTGATCAAGTGAATAATAAAAACAAAACAGCTTATCCTAAACAAGCAATGTGTCATAGTTCTTATCATATAGACATACTTCTTTAAACATTCCCCATAAATAATACACAAGTTTAATTCATATTCAAGTTAAAGTTGATGCTATTACCCATAGATTTTTCCAGTTACTATCTACATTATAAGGGAAAGAATTTTTTTCTCTAGGAAGTTACAATTGATTAACTAATACCCATTGTACCTTAGCTATATTGAAAAAATCTTCCTATGAATTCCATTCTCTTTAAAATACGAATGTGTTTTTGCAACGAAAAAACCTGCCTTTGTACATGACAGTGATTTGAAGTAATTAAGAAAATAGATAACATTTTGAAAAAAGAAGGGTTTCCCACTGAAGATTGCTTATGCAAGGCACTGAAGACAGACAGAAGCCAAATTCAAATTTGTTTCTCGTTTATTAGATTACTGACAGCAAAACAAAGGAAAAATGTAAATAAAGTTATTCCTCATTTTAGTTGAGAGCCTAAAGAAAATGTAACCAGAGAGTATATTAGGATTGAAAGGCAGAATACTAATCTCTAAAATTAGAAAATTGATCAACTGGGATATGCATCAGAGAGATTTCATCAAAGCATTGTAACAGTCTATCTCCATTTACTGTTTAGATACAGCTAATCTACATCATTAAATTGACCATTCAGTAACTGAAAATCTGCCATGTAGGTCCCGACTTTTCATAGCGGCTTTTAAATATGTATTCGGTAACTACAAAGTACTGAATATATTTTCAGTCTTTTTATACTAAGATTTACAACTAATGACCTTAAGCAATGTCATGCATGTAAAACAAAATTATGAGACCACCCTGGTTTGAGCAGAATTAAGGTATAGAATCATACTTCATTCTCATTCAAATGTAGTAGGATAGAACAAAAAAATCCATAGTAATATAGCTAAACCTATTTCATAGTTTTACTTTGTAAAACATGCCTCTTCACTTGTATTTTGCTATTACAGGCTCAATATAAGTAGACAATTATCTAAGCTTAATGCCAAGAATGATAATGCATTGAGCACATGCAAAATCCTTGTGCAACATCAACTCCAGCCCGCAGGGATAAAACATTTATCAGTTGCTCCTTAGAGCACTAGTGGTTTGAAAATTTGGCTGCCCATGCCGACATTTAGTGAAATCATAGTTTTAGCTTCATTCAGAACCAAACACAGCAAAGCCTGATACCAGGATGACTCCGCTGGCAATCTGCCTTCCCGTACCCACATGCACTGCAGGCTACTTTCTGTCCCACTACTTTCAATGAAAGAAGTCCTTTTACTTAACGGCAGTAGTTGGCACACTGCCCCTTTCATGGACCAAACTAACCGTCATCTTGGATGTAACAAATTAGTACATTCTCAGAATAATAATAAGTACAGACATGAAAACACTATTGTTTTTACTTGGAAATGAAGTAACTACATTTTAGCTGGGTGACTTTTTCAGTTCAGCACCACAGGCAAAAATAAATCTTATAAAAAAGAATGGACAATTACGGGAGATATGAAACACAGCTTTAGCTGTGGTTCAGAAGTAAAAGCACTGCTTACTATATTGCCTGAAGAATATGGCAAAATATCCTTTCGAATACTAAGCAAGGGATCTGTGTATTTCAAAACGACGGTGCATGCATTTAGAAGGAAGTTAAATTCAATTAAAAGCAGATTTTTAAAGAATTGCTATATGTTTTGGTAGCATATTTAGAAACAAAGAGAGAGATTTCCGCTTGTAAACTACAGGAACTCTTCAATAATATTTTTGAAATATATAATGAAATATCTCACCAGTTATACCCAAAACATCATGGTAACATAGTTATTCAAGCTAAGATCAAGGTAAACAGGAAACTATTAAAATGTTAATCAGGAACACAGATAAGTAAAGACCTATTCAAATACAAAAAAAATGAAGACTGCCAAACTCAACAGATTTTATATTTTAATGCAACTAGCATTATGATTACTTTTCCCTCAAATACCATATATAAATTTCAATATTAGTGAGGTCTTTACAAAATAATAATACCTAAAACCTGGACAGTGATATTGTAAATTAATGAGGAACCTGGCCACATTGTTCTTGATATTCTGGCATAGAAATTGTAGGCCAAGTTCTCTGAAAAGGCTGGATATTAAAACTTTCCTGCATCAGTGTCCGATACAGTTGTAGATTTGTCATGAATCCATGATATGGAACATTTGCAGGGATTTAAATAACAAGTGCCTCCTTCACTACGTATCATCTTAACAGGAGATCAGACGAAATTAGTGTGAAGTACTGATGAGGACGAAAGATTAAAACAAATATTTCTTGTAAACATACTAAATATGTTAGCATTTTTAGAGTCATGTTGAGTTAACGCAGTCCAAAAAACCAACCTATAACTGATACCTATATTTAAACATTACTGAGCTCCAGCCATTTTCACCACAAGGTATTTTATATAAAAATGTTACAATTTTACTAAACTTTCTGGTTCAAATGAGTCCAAGAATATCTCATTATAAATGGAGACAGTCCTGAAAAAGCAGCCAAGCATGACTAAAAAGATCACTCTTTTACACAAAAAATAGCCTTCTTATTTTACCCTTTGTTGGAAAGACATTTGGCCAGCCACAGGGGAAATACATAATCTACTTTTATATTCAAATAATATATTTCAAAATTCTATCCATACAAGGACCTTAAAACAATTCTAGGTGGAATATATGAGATGTGGGTTTATATGATCCTAATAACTGAATTTTTTACATGGTTTGACAAATTTTTTTTTGAGAGAGAGAGGATGTGTACATGGATTTTGTCAATTAATTGTTTTAATTTCTTAAATAAATACTATGAGTAAATTACTAGGTGAAATACACTGCATATAAAAATGTCACATACATACATACTGGTTAGATGCACATCACAATAACAGATGAGGATTTGGCACATTTTTTCATTGCAGGGACGACTGGTATAGCTACATCATGGGACCAAATCTGAAGATAATGCACCTTTTTTACGCAACCAGGGTTAATTCCAATTAAACATGCATTCCACCACATAGCAATTTTTTTATATGATGTGGCACCCCCGGTTGATTTCTTTAAAAAGGATAAACGCTATCGTTAGCCTGTCCTGATAATCTTACTTTTTTATGTTTACACGAGTGATGCAACGTGAATTTATAATGAGGCAGTGTTTGCAGTTTCAAAGATTAATTAGTCAACATCTTCATCAGCATAGCTAACTGACATGGCAGTTGTCCTGAAGGAAAGTTGATTTTTTAAGGTAATACTGCCAAAGGTTAAGAGCCAGAAAGGATAGCAGCAATTGAAGTTTTTCACTTTACTTTAAACAAGACAACTGTTATTCAGGCCCTCAATACCCAGGATTATGAAGATCAGAGTACTATACAATCCAGAAGAGGAAAAGCTTAGAGCAATTACAGTTCCCTTGTAAGCACTGTAGCACTTACTGTTGGTTTTCAAGCAATAAGCAAATCTCTATTCCTTCATAGCTGTGTAAAGTTCACGCTCCTAAATTCACAAACATACAAAAGAAATAAAGAAGTCAATTGATATGTCACCGTTTTAAAACCTGAATTTGATCATTCGTGAAGAGTAAAAGTTTTTTTGCAAAAAATCAGCTGGATATATCCCCCCCTTAAGCCTCTCAAGATAAATAAAGATGTTACAATATCAGGGCAGAGCACTGAGAAGTAAAATGTCAGCGTGACTTGCACATTCATAGTTTCCTCTGAACTCTTCAGGCTTGCACAACAGAGCAGAATGAATATTTGTGCTAACTACACATTTTCGAACAAAGGACCCAATTCAGGGGGAAAAAAATCTCATACCATTTATGGGGACTGTACACTTTACAATAAACGATTGTAAATGCTTTCTTCATTCATTAGGGATGACCCCTGATGACTGTTGTGTGAGTGACCAGCTCCTTGTTATGCCCCCGAGTCTGATCCAAAGCCCAATGAAGTCAAGTGAGTGTTTCCCATTGGTCTGAACAAGCTGGTTTTCAGATTTTCAAGTTTTTCATCATAGTCCAATCTACCTCTTTAATTCAAAATATTAATGATTTGGCAAAGTTGAAGTGCCTGAGTTAAAGATGCATAGAACGTCATGATTTATAAGTCAACAACTCTAAGAGCTTGGTACAGTTGTTTCCCAGCTAGTCAGCAATAAAGTGTATTTTTAAAATAGCAGCTGTTATGTGATGAAGTATTATAATCACTAGTACATGTATAGCACTTGACATATTCAAAGTGCTTTATCCACCTTTCTGTCCCTATTTTCTATTGTGCCAACCACCATGGTAGCTGAACATTTTTCTAGTTGCTGAACAATTCTCACTACTGCTACTAGAGGCCACCATTATCCTTGCTCTACAACTATGCAAGGTGAAGTTGAGATTACTCATACAACCTCATATGGCTGTGTCCAAATTAGGTAACTGCAAGTACAACTAACTATGTACATTTGTATACATATAGTTGTACATAACTATAAACAATTACCTAGTCATGAAAATTATGCATACAGTTGAAGCACATGGACAGCATGCAATTCATGCCTGAAACATCTTGTCCAAGGCTAGTAAGTAAGTCCATATCAGAGCTAAGATCTGAACTTAGCAGTTTATTAATTTCTGTCTTCTGCATACTTCTCTCACATATGAATCTTTATAAACTCTATATAACTTGAGATTTATTGTCTAAAATGTATTATTGGAGAAATACATTTTCTTGTATGTACAAGGAACTTCATGTCTGTCTACTGTGATCAGATGGAAAGCATTCTGACGTTTCTGTGTCATCAACAATGATTTTAAGGCAATGATTTCCACTTAGGATATACAGAAGAAAATGCAGGAAACGATGAATTTCCTTTTGCAGGCTAGTAGAGTTCCAGCCAAGAGGGCAATCAGGCAGGAGGGCACCATATGCACGTGCATGTGCACACATACATGTGGCAGCCAGGCAGTATGAGATCATCTCCAGCAGGTAAGCCTGGAGGGGGGGGCAGGGATTGAGGACTCCATGGGGAGGGGGGGCAGTTGGGCAGGACTGGGGCTGCTGCCCAGCTGGGATAGTTCATGAGGCTTGGGGCCTGAGGCAGGAATGTACGGCTGGGGGGCCCAGCTGGGGAGTGGGACGGAGCTGCAGGTGGCTTGTCTGGGGGGCAGGGTGGGATCTGGCTCCCTGCCACTGCATGCACTCCTGGGAGGGGGAGGGGTTGGGGCCGGGGCCACGTGTCCCCCAGATTTGGGCAGGGGGTGGGGGCTGATGTAGGCTGCAGGCTGTGGACTCAGGGCTCCTCACCCTGCTGCCCTCCCCTTGGGGCGCACCATGGCCCAGCAGGTGGGACCAGGTGCAGCAGTGAAGAGCAGGGCAGAGAGGCTCAGTGCTGCCACCGGGAGCCCCGCACCGTCATCGTGAGGCACCACCCCGTCTGCCCGGCAGCAGCAGGGATGGTGGCATAGAGTTGTGCCCCCTGCTGCTGCTGGATGGGTAAAGGGCACCTCACCATGGTGGCATAGGACTCCTGCCAGCAACACCAAGCCTTGCCTCCTTGCTCTCTCTTACTATGCCCTCATCTGCCCCTGCCCATTGGCTCCACTCCGGCTTGACAGCCCACTGGGGGAGAGCCAGGCTCCACACTCTGTTGCAGCATCCAAGTCTTGGGTGCTGCTGGGGGGGGGGGCAAGAGGCAAGGTTCCTGGCCCCATAGCCCTCGCAGCTGGGACCCCCTTCTGGCAGGACTGGGGTGGGGGGCAGGTGCCTGTGAGTGGGGAGTGAGGGGCACCAGCAGGGTTGTGGGGCCGTGGTGGGAAGTGAGGGGCAATGACAGGTCAGGGCTGCTCAACACCACAAAGAAACATGGGGGGAGGGCAGCCACAGCTGGACCTGCATCCTGGTGAGCAAAGGGGGCAAGGGGAGCTCTTAATTTTCCATGATAAAAAAACATAATCAAATGCCAAAATGTATAGGTATTTAGAATTTATTTTAGTGACTGAGGCACTAGTAGGCTTCCAAACTGCTTAAAAATTGTAAATATATCAATAAAACACCTTGGTCAACTGATACCTATATAGATATAGAAATACATTGCAGTTGTAATAATTAATATACTGGCATTTCATTAATATGCAGTTGTAATATATACAGTGGCATTTTATTTTAATAGTGGAAAAAAACAGGCTTTGGGTTTTTTTAAATCAGAGAATTTGTGATTTTTACACAAAGAAAACCAAGATCCCCGTTGATTGGAAACTGGTCCAAATCTGTAACACAGCAGCAGTTCAGTGCACATAAACCACTGTCAAATGTCTGAAACTGGTTTTAAGATAAACCTGGATGGATATAGTATCAGAGACAACTGATTTAACTTCCATTCCAGATCCCCTTCAGATTCAAGTTAACTAACAGAGTTATAAAGATGCTTTGTACCTCTCCAGAAAACCCCCCACCCCCTTGCCAGGTGGGTAAATTAGCCTTGGCCCAAGCCATTTGCTCCAGCCAAGAAGGGAGGTGTGCTCTAGCACCCCCAAGCTTCTGGCCTGGATCACTGCAGGCATGTGAGGCATTTCTGGAATCAAAAGTGAATGTCTGTTCACTTGTTGATCAGTTCAATCTAAGCAGTTTAGACTAACCTGAGAAGACTGCATTGATTCAACCTCAGGCTTTTTGACCATCTGCCCTTAGCATAAAAGGGCTACCCTCAGAATCTTGTCTATAAGTTTTCTAATAGTTGTAGCTAAACTAGGAAATCACCTACTGCAAAGAATGCACAGATTGTTGTCTGTCCTCCATATGCTGCACGCCATTATTTTTACTGCCTTCACAATAACAGGTAACCAAATGGTTTTTGAACAAAGTAAGAAGAACCTGGAGGTTCCAAATAAATATGTTAAAAATAATCAGAATTTTTTGTTCAAGGATGTAAAAGCATCTTATAAAATGAGGCTGTCCAACTGGCAACCCACAGGTCACATCTGGCCCACGAGAGGTTAACATGCAGCCTGAGGGCTCCTGCCCAGACCTCACCCCTCCCACTGCTCCAGCTGCTGGTGCAAGAGCAGCAGCTCAGGGACTCTGGGAAAGGGCAGCACAGCAGGAGGTCCGGTGAGTTTGATGCCAGTGCAGCAGTACCAGCACAGGGGCTCAGGCAGGGGGCTGGCACTGCTTGTGAGGCCTGGGGTGGTGACGGCAGCAGTGGGATGGGGAGGGGCGGTCATCCCCATGGTGGTGGCAGCAACAAGGCTCACATGGCAGTAGCAGTCCCAGGAGGGCTGTGTGGCCCCTGCAGCATGCAGCCTGTATGGTACGTAGCTCCTGGGCGCTATGAAACTGGACTACCCTATTATACAAGTAGGAACCATTTAGAAAAGACAGTGTTTTTGCTTGAGTCAAGTGACAAAGGTTGTATATTTAATTATATTCAAATGTCATGTTGCTCCAAGTCCTGTGCCAACACAGCCTCATGCCTGTAAAAGAAAAAGCTTCCTTCACTCATCATAAAACCAAAATTACAGCATTACCAGGAAGAAAGAGAAAGAAGTAGTTAGCTGTGTTATTTTAAAGTCAGGTAGAAAGCAGGGCAGCATGGCACCTCATGAAGTAGGCTCTTGCCTGCAAAAGCTTACACTTTTCTAAATGATTTAGTCTATCGGGTTCTACCTTGCCCTGTCTTCTGCAAGGCTGGAAGTTCAGTTTTAATGTACACTTCAAAGCATCACTAGATGGGGGTGCAGAGTAGGTTTAAAATAGCACAGCATTTTTAAAAATGCTTTAAAGATAATTATAATTAAAATATACTCTTTGGTAATGACTGTAGGTCTTAGATCAAGACAAGATAGCTTCATATTATTCTATTAATTTTTGGTATCACCGCCTAAGTTTTAATTACTCATCTTTATACTTTATTAATTTATACAAGGTAAATTTAATTCAAAGAAAGAGATTTTTTTTCTGACCATTTAGCATACAGCATGACATGAAGCATGACTTGACCTCCGAGAAAGGTCTTGAAAGTTCATCAGGAAGTAAGAATCACGAGCTGAATATTCCTTTGTTGTTATAAAATGGTGGCATTAAGCATCCAGACCCCGGCACTCTTTCCTGCCCAGGAGAGGGGACCGGACTCGATCTGCTAAGATCCCTTCCAATCCAAACATCTATGTATCTATGAAATCAAATGATGCTACAGAACAGGGATGGGCAATTATCTGGGATGTAGGGCCACTTAACGAGTTTTGGTGAGCTGTTGAGAGCCCCCATCCCGGTTTGAGTCCCCAGTATATAGCCAAGTCAGGCAGAAGCCACACCAGCTGTACCCACGTGGACCAAAGCAGCGTGTAGGGACACAGTGCAGTACTGGCCCGGCTGGGCTGTAGGCCAGGGACTTGGAGCAGGGAAGAGGGTGCAGGGAGAAGGGGGCTGGGAGCTTTTCGCTGGGCCAGTGCTGCGCTTTGTTTCCCCCTTCTCCCTGCATGCCGTCCCTGAGTCCCTGGCACCCGGCTGAGCCAAATCAGTGTCACACTGTGCTCCTGCGTGCTGCTTCAGACCACAAGGGCACAACTGGAGTGGCTGGCACAGCTCCTGTCTGACCTGGCCACTTCCTGGGGCTTGGAGTCAAGCAGAAGCTGCACCAGGGTGAGACAGAAGCTGCACCAGCCGCTCCTGCTGCACCCATGCAGCGTTGCCTAAAGCAATGCGTGGGAACACAGTGCAGCACCATGGTTCCTGGCCCTCTTACCTCTGCACTCTCTCCCTTGCCAGCAAGGAGAACCATAGCTGGGCTTCGACTCTCATAGGAGGCCAGGCTGTCCGGTCTGTGAGCAGCTGCGGGGTTGGAACTGCATGCAGAAACCCTCGCTGGGCAGAAGCCTGTCCAGGAGTTCAGCAGCCCTTGCCCTGGAGAGTACGCTGGGGGGCCAGGGAGTGGGGCAGGGCAGGCCAGACCAGGGAAGGGAGTGGTTGTGTGACCACTGGAGCTGGAGCTGCTGATGCAGCTGGCTATTGCACAGGAAAGGGTCAGAGGCAACAAAAGCCAGGACAGCCACAGGCTGGATACAACTCTCCTTCAGAGGTGCAGCCGTGGGCCAGACAGAATCATTTGGCAAACCAGATCCAGCCCGCAGGCCGTATTGTTCCCACGCTGGCTATACAAAAACTAGAGGAAGCTCTGAGGAGCGGTGCTGTGCCCTGATACGGTATTAAGGAAATAAAGATCTGCTCCTTTCCCAAGGCTCAAACTGAAATTGCTTGTTGTACGCCTGTGCCAGCCAAAGGAGCTGCACTAGATGTAGTGAATTCAGTTATTTAAGTTGAGATCTAGAGGTACGACAGGGGTTGACGAGAGCCACGTCCACCTAGCGATGCCTGGTAACATCTCTGAAGAGAGCTTCTGAATTGATAAAAATGCCAGATCTCACAAAAATTAAGATATGGACACTGTTTTTGTCATATGAAAGAAGTACAGCACTCCTTATATTCCATTTTAATAATGAATGCTGGTCTCTTTAGGCTTTATAACAGATTTCACCAGTGACATATCTTGAACACTTTATTTGCTACTCGAAAACTTTACAATTTAGACCTTCCAAGCCTCCAGGGCTATCCCAAGAGCTGCTCTTTGTTATGCTACTCCTAAATAGTTACCTCCCACCTGCTCCACTGATCCAGGAGAGCTAAGATGTAAATGCGTCTGGCTAAACCCTGGGACTGCACAAAAAGGAAAAACAGGCCTTTCCAGTCCTCCATCAGCATATGTTCTCCCTGCTATATTTTCCCGAAGCACCAGAAAAGAACATGGCCCAGAATTGTAGACACTAACACAGTATCAAAAAGATGCACTGTTGACCATTGTGCTATTATCATTTAACTCTTGTCTATACTTTAAAGACATTCCAGCTGTATGCCTAATGACACTTGGATATTTAGCAGCACATGGAAGGACCCTCATTTCATCGCAGTTTAGGGTTTTTCATTCTGAGTAGGGACCAGCTGCCTTCTCTATACCATTTGTCTAATCAGGGATCTGTAGTTTTGTCACATATCATATGATCAGAGATATCGCAACTGCTGCACAATTTACAGTAAAATATTTGTTGGTTTGGTGATCAATAATAAAATGAAATTCTCTGTTAAATTAAGTTGTGTTAGAAAAATGGCCTTCCACTTTTTCCCCAGGGCATTGCATTATGTTTTCAGGTTTATATGGGCAAGGGACAGTGCTAGAAAGACACTATTTTTCATTTAAAACAAAACCCCAAAAAGCCAAAACGACTTTGTTAGCCAGTAGACATTTGACTTTACATTTAAGTTCATGGAGCTAATTTTCCATGATTACTTTCAAATTCTAAAAGTTAAGATTGCATTTAATGAGGCAGGTTGAAGTCCCATCCCTACACATGTCAAACAGGAGTCTTACCATTAACTTCAAAGGGGTCAGGCTTCACCTCTAAACTTAAGTTCTGCGAAGTAGACCTCAACTACTAAGCCAAATTTTTAAAAGTTGTTTTGTCAGGTTTGTGAAAATCTTTACTACAAAGTCTCATAGTTGAGGGATGTTTGAAGTCCTACTGATCTGGATCCACAGGGAATCAACAAAAGACACTGGATGGATTTAAGCAACAGTCTGAAACTTCATTGCCTAAAGGTACAAGGCATTTAATTGGGTCTGGCTTGGTTGGTACAGGGCTCCCACTATACAACTAATAGCTTGGGATAGATTCTCTTCAACCTCTCCCTTGAATTCAACTCAAACTTGAGTCCTCTCACCCTACTAATTCCTCAAGCCTCAGGTGCGAAGGCTTCAGGTTTCCCCTTCATTCACAGGCAAGTGTTCTACTACTAAAATCTATATCTACTTTTGGGAGCTGTAGCTTTGGCCTTTAACCTACACTGAATACCAACCACAAGCTGGATGAATTAACGTTCATGTAAACTACTGATCCTTACACCTGTTCACCTCACTGTGCCTCTGTGATACTGCTAACTCCCATTTCTCTGATCAGCCAATGAGACGAAGCAGCCACCTGCCAGGAGGTAATTAAACTGTGCATTACCAGCAGTTCAGCTGAGTTTCCCTGTCAGTGAAACAGGTAATTTAATTACTTAGGACCAAGTTTTAAAGGTATTTTGGACCCTATATACCTTAAATATCTGGGATTAAGGGTTATAAAGCCTACGGGCATATCTACACTGCATTAGCAGCGTGTGCTGACCAGGCTATTCTGGAGTAAACCGTGCCTCCTCACACATGCACGCAGCTCCAAACCCAGACACAGGCTGGTGAATACTCCAGTCACTCTCAAGACCTCCATTTTTGGCATGCTAGAGTGGCCACTAGGAATGGCCTAGAGCAGGCGTGGGCAAAATACAGCCTGCCAATGGACTGCATCTGGCCTGCGGCCGCCCCTGCACTTCTCCACATGGGGCTGAGCCCCTCCTACTCTCATCGCGGTTAGCTTGCGCTATGCTCCTGCCCATGCCCACACCACACCAACCGATGGCACTGCCCTGGCCTTGGCCCCAGCCAGCGCACGCAGTCGGGCAGGGGGAGTAGATCAAAGGTGGCCAGGAGCTGGAGCTGAAGCCCCATGTGCTGGGCAGGAGCCACTCAGCTGTAGTTTCCCCTCCACCTGGCTGGGGCTGTGCTACCCAGCACACATAGCCATGGCTCCCACCGCTTCCCAGAGCAGTGCAGCGGGGGCAGGAGGAGGGGATGGAGCCGCTGGAGGTGTTGGGGGTGGGGAGACTGGCAGTACCCTGGCAGCAGCGGTGGCAGCAGCCCTTCTGGAAAGCTGAGGCCAGGACACTGCCATTTGTGGGCGCAGGGCAAGTATGGGTGGGAGTATGGTGCGGGCTGGCCAGGGTGATGCTCAGCCCCGTGTGGAGCTTAGCGGGGGCAGTTGTGAGCTGCACCTGCAGGCTGCACCACATCAAGCGGGTGAACTCTGCTGCATGTGCCCCCTTCTCCCCCCAGCCCCTGGCCAGCTCCCGGGACCTAGCACATGGGCAGCCTCCCACATACACAAGTATGCACCCACCCCCCACGCCCACATCCACGCCCAACACCATATACAAGAGTGAGACTGTTTTGAGCTATTATGCAACTGTTTCTATAGACACTACTCAAAAAACAAAGCAGAGGAAAAATTATTTTTCAAAATAAAATCAAAATATGTTATACTAGATGTCTGATTTTTAGTAAAGGGTTTGTCTTTATCTATAATTTGTTAAAATGATATCTTCTGAAACATTTTCTGTGTGCGGTTCTTGACAGCTTACTCAAACTTGTTAAGTGTCCCACTGGCCAAAATCATTGCCCACCCCTGGCCTAGAGCAGCATGTTTCCAGGCTTGGACCAAGAGTATTGGCAAGGCTGGGCAGGGTGAATGTGGGAACGGCGCAGATGAGACATTGTGCTGCTATGGTGTAAACATGTCCAAAGTCAGGGCTGTCCAGGTGGTGGCCTGTGACTGGTCCCATCATGGCCTGTGGGGCTAGAAATTCTGTGGCAGGGCAAGCAGCAATGGCGTTAGCCCCCGGGGATGCCAGAGCTTCTGTGTCAGCACAACCAGCACCAACATGAGAGTTGCTGTTGTTTGCCTCGCTGCAGAATTTCCAGGTTGAAATCCCCATTGGAGATGGCAGCAGTGAGGAGAGCAGAGGTGACGTTAGCTCCATGGGTGCCGGTTGCCCCACCACCAAATTTCTGGGCCAAGGCATCCTGTTGAGGATGCCTTTCTGTAGTAGGGAGCGTGGCTGTGGTGCGGTCAGCACGTGGAGGTTAACACCACTGCATCTTGCCCTGCTGCCACAAGTGCAATGTGCAGCCTGTGAGAAGCCCTTTGGTCCAGATCCAGATCTAGCCCACCAACCAAAATAGACTTAGGTCCATTTAAATGAAGGCACATCATCTTCAAAGCAGAGATTTAACCATGGGGAAAAGACAGCCTCTCCTCCCCAAAATTACAGCACTTACTCTCACACAATTAATTTCCTGATAATTTACAAGATAGATAATTACTCCATGATTTGAAATTTCAAAAAGGCTCCTTTTAGAAATATAGAACCCTGTCAAATTATGCAGATCTTTCTTGTCCTGAATGATTTAAACAATGACATAATTCAGATACTTCAAACTTACCTGAATTTTTCATCTTTGACTATGTTTTTAAGTTTGGGGATTTTGGTGGGGAGGGAAGGGAAGAGACAAATAAACATCACAAGAAGGTCGCAATTATATCACAAAAAAATTACAAAACCAGGGAATTGAATCTTTAACGTTTTCCTAAGAAAAAATCCAACTGAGTTAAAGCAGGGAAATGCACAATTAAAGCAATCAAACAGTCACCCACTGGCTGCAGGGTAGGACCCAGAGAGTTCTCAGGAGCGGATCTGTGTCATCCTGGCGAGAAGTGGCCAGTGGTGTCCCTCAAGGGTCTGTGCTTGGACCAGTGTTTTTCAACATCATTTCAATGATTTGGATGTGGGGGTGAAAAGCTTGCTGGCCAAGTTTGAGGATGACATCAAGTTATGGGGGAGCGTTGTCATGCCAGAAGATAGGTTGCAGATACAGGCAAACCTGGACCAGCTGGAGAGCTGGGCGGACTCAGATCATATTCAGTTCAACACTCAGAAGTGTAAAGTATCCGTCTGGGGGCAAACAACTCTCAACACACTTACAGGTTTGGTAGTGACAATTTGACCTGTACCACGACCAAAAGGGACATAGGGGTAGTGATCGACCATTGCATGAACATGAGCTGGCAGCGCGATGCTGTAGCCAGAGGGGCAAACAACACACTGGCATGCATTAACCATTGCATCTCATGAAAAACTAAGGACGTGATACTCCCACTGTACGCCACACTGGTGAGACCACAACTGGAGTACTGTGTCCAGTTCTGGGTATCCCACTTCAACAAGGACGTGGAAAAACTTGAGAGGGTCCAGAGAAGAGCCACCCATATGATCAGGGCCTTGCAAGACAAGCCATACAAGGAGAGGCTGAGGGACCTGGGCCTCTTCAGCCTACAGAAGAGAAGGTTGAGAGGGGACTTGGTAGTGGTTTACCGCTACATCAGGGGAATACATCAAGACCTCAGTGAACAGCTGTTCATCAGGGCACTGCTGGGAAAGACCAGGACCAATGGACACAACCTCCTGGAAGGCCACTTCAGGCTCAATTCCAGGAAAAACCCTGTCACAATCAGGGTGTCCAGACTGTGGAATAAGCTCCCTCCAGAGGTGGTGTAATCACCTACCCTGGAAATCTTCAAGAGGAGACCGGACAGTCACCTTGCTGGGGTCACCTGACCCCAGTTGTCTTTCCTCTCTGCAGGGGGGCTGGACCTGATGTTCTTGCCAGGTCCCTTCCAGTCCCTTCCAACCTATGAATCTATGAACTAATGAAATGAAAAAAATCAATTATTTGCACAGCTCTACTCTTAGTCTTCACATGAGTTACCTCTTTTTATCCAAGAATAAGAAACTGAGGTCTTTAAAAAAAAATAAAAAGAACTCAACAGCAGTAAAAAAAACCTAAAATATTACAGTTTTCCAGAATTATTCTACCAGTCAAATAGAAAGTCAAATACATAACTGCATATCAGAGTCAAATTCTTCTCTATTAAAATTTCATTTGTTTCCCTCAAGCAGAAACTTGAAACATTGATATTAAAGCTGAATTAAATGTATTAGTCATTATGTGCATGGATAAGTTGCATTCTACACAGACGAATATGGCTTTAAGACACCTGGGGTGTTTATTAGGGCTGTGCAAAGCTTTGGGTGCTGATTTGATCTGGAGGAGATTTGGCCTGATTCAGCGGCTAAATCTCCAAATCCAAATCAAATCAGGGGACCAGTTAAAAGGTCTGAATTGATTCAAAGCTCTCCAAATTGATTCAGAAAAGATTCGTAGAGCTTCGGTGATTCGGGCAGTCCCCACTTGCAGCAGCAGGGAGTTGGACCCGGACTCCATGCTGGTAAG
>NW_017728910.1:20311255-20350171 GCF_001723895.1 Crocodylus porosus | reverse complement strand
AAAAAAAAAGCCCCCCAGTCACCAGCTGCTGCCAGGCAGGGGGGAAATCCTCACTGAACACCTCTGCCACAAGCCCCCCTACCCATGGTACCCCCACCCACTGTCTCAGCCCCCACCCCACAGCTGCCCTGCCCACCCCAGCTCCTGGCTTTTTAAAAAACAAACAAACCCCACTCACCGGCTGCTGCAGCTGCATCAGGGCTTCTGGGGGCCTGTGGCAGAGCCCCCCATGCAGTGTGCAGCAGTGGGGGGCAGCAGGGATTTCCCCCCCACCTGGCAGGAGCCAGTGAGTCTGGGCTTTTTTTTTTTTAAAGGGCCGGTAGCCATAGGGGGGCTGGGAGAGTGGGCAGGAGTTGGGGAGGGTTGTGGCAGAGTCCCCAACACAGCATGGGGCAGCTGAGGGCAGCGGGACTTGCCCCCTACCTGGCAGCAGCCGATGAGCACAGACTTTTTTTTTTCAAAGAGCCGGGAGCTGGGGCCAGGCGGGACTGGGAGAGCGGACAGGGGGTGAGGCCTGTGTGATTCAGAGATTTGGCTAATTTGGCAGCAGCTGAATCTCTGAATTAGATTTGGCCAAATTGATTCAGGACAGTGATTCGAATCACCAAATCACTGTCCCCTGAATTGGCCCAATCTGAAGCGAATACTAGCCACTTTGCACAGGCCTAGTGTTTATACACATGCTCCAGAAGTGAGGGAGAGGGGGAAGGTGCTTTATTTAAGCCCCCGAGAGCTGCTCTAATTAAAACGCCCAGAGCATCTTGTGTATCAGTGTCCCTGCACTTCAAAGCAGTTAAAGCACCCCTGCCACCATTTTTAAACACAGGAACACTAATACAAGAGATTCTGGAGTCTGCTGGAGTGCAGTAATTACCACACTCCAGCCAACTCAGTTAATCAAGCCTGCTCCAATGCACAGTAGTTATAGCACATCAGAGCAGCATCACTGCTCCTATATAGGCACCCCTATGTCATAGTTTCCTGATTTTTGCATTGGCTGAGGGTCACTTCACCTGAAATAATTGGTTGAACCAACTTTCACTCAGGTATTTGTGGACCTGATCCTGAGCCCACTGAAGCTGAAAGAAAGATTTGCCTTAATTTTCATGGACATTAGATGAGGCCCATTATGTAGAAAGTAGCAAAGGACTATTAGAAATATCACAGTCAGTCTTTTCCTCTGGTCAACCCTCTCTACTTGTGATTCAAAGCATGCAGAATAAAGCCATATAGCACCCCAACATTACCCCTAAGAAACAGGAATTACAGAAGGGTCATTCAGTGAGTTTTGTGGCTTCCCTCTGCAACCACAGCAGCATAAAAGGGTCAGAGGAGGACTGGGAGTCTGACTGTAAGTGTCTACAGGTTTCATTGTTTCTCCTGTCAGATTACACTGAATCCACCATGAGGTTTGGTCTTCCAATTCTCTACCAGAATGCTTGATAACTACTTCAGCATCCAGGCATAATTTACTCTTAGAAAGCCACAATGTCCACAGAAATAGCAGCTGGTTACAGATTCAATATGTGAAACAGTATGTGGGATGTTTTCACTCCACTGCAGGCAATTCAGATTTTAGAAAACCTTCTTTGCAGGTACCTGAGCAGCTAGGCTGAAGGCCAACTACCCAGACATATTTGCAAAATACATTTACAAAAGAAAATGCTCTTTGTTATTTCTGTTTGTTCTCAAGTTTTCATCAGGAATGCGCGTGGATTGTTTGGACATGCGAATTCCTTCTGCTCAAGGACAGCGTTGAAAGTATGACGAACAGAAACTACAGGTTTTTTGTCTATTTGGGGCATTCAGTCAACACACCATAGGTTAACAGCCCCACCATCCCTCCATTAATTGGATATGCATCCACAATTACAACAACACCTAGGAGAATGTTAGTAGCAATTTTCTGGGTTCTTAATTGCTGGCTGCAAGGCTGTAAATTGACCATGGGCCTGAATTCCTCCCCCCAGCCCCCTGAAGGAAGACGTAAACACAATGTAAATTTTAAACCATTCCCCTCTTACGACTTTTTTCCCCCTTATGTTCTTAAAAGGGACTCGCATTGTGCTGCCTGCACTGACTCATCTGGTTGACTTGGCACCTCTTCCATGCCAGCAGCACGCCCTTTTAAAAATCAACAAACCACAAATTTCCAGTCGGAAATTCAGTTGCTCATGCAGTTATTATGCGAGCCATAATAATTTGCACCTATGTGGCACTTTTCCCCTGATGATCTCAAAGCACTTTATAAGTAAGCAGAGAAACTAAGGGAAAGACAAGTTATTGGCCTTGTTTTTAAGAGTGCTGAGTATCTGTGACACACCATGACTGCAACGGGAACTGCAGGTGCACAGGTACTTTGAAAAAAAAAAACAGACTGCAAGGGATTTAACCAAGGTCCCCCAATAAAATCAGCTGAGGAAAAGGGATTAGAAATTATGAGGCCTCACTCTGACTTCCCAGCTCTAACCACTGTATACCTCACTGCAACTCACAGTATCTAAAGACTTCACACTGAAGGATGTTCAATAATCTCCTAAACTTGGAATATCTTCTGATATTAGTGTTAGTTGGGAGACTCTTATTTCTTAACCCTTCCATTATGGATAATTAATTCCTCTTTTCTTCCTCTCTAATTTTCCATCAAAACCACCCATTTAGTGACTGATAATTCTGTGCCTTTCTTCTTTTGACGGTATCAGTGCTGCCACTGCATGTGAGAGAGAATGACTGAGTAGATGAGTGAGGTAGAAAGAGAGGGGGAGTGGAAGGGGAGGGTTAGAATGGGGGAAGAAAGAGATGAAGAACAAGCAGAGGTCAAAGCAAAGAAGAGTAATGAGAAAACAGAAGCAAGGAAAAGTAGGGGGAAAAAACAAGAGGAGCAGAGCAGAGGAACAGAACAGGAAATCAGGTAGGATTTGGAGCAGCCGGAGATTAAAATAAAGTAAATTATAGAGAAACTGCTCATACAGAAACAAGGTGAAAATGGTAATGGGACTGGGAGAACATGCAACATATGCTACTGACCCCCAGCACTCCCTTGCACTGCGTCTTGCATTGGTGGGGATGGCCGAGGAGAAAGGAAGGGGCTGGGCTGTCTGAAGGAAGAGGAGCAGGCACTTTTCTTTGCCAATGCAGCCTCCACACCCATTGCACGGAGACTTCTGTGACCCTCCATCAAAATCTCACAGCAGCAGGTTGCAGGATCAGAGCTTTAGAGGGAATAAGGACTATCTGTCATCATATGCTGAAAACCATGGGGCCCCAACTGTAATTTGGGTCTTTCAGACACTATCAGAATGCAAAATAGTATTAATAATAATGCTTGCATTTCCATGTAACACCTCATGTTTTTAGTTGAAAGTCTAATAAGTGCACAGAAGTGCAGTGCAGCTTTCTTTGTCAGACAGATGAAGTGGGGGAAAGACGACCCTTCTTGGAGACGGGATAGTTCAACAGAGGAACATGCAAAGGTCAGTTACTCAGAGCTCTGCTGTATCAGACGTGTCCCAGGATCCTGTCAATTATGGACGCAGGCTGGGTCACTCCTCTCTAATACCCAAAAGTGACACTAGCATTTTTTCTAGGAAATCAAAAGCATAATCCATGCAGAATAACAGAGATGCAAATCCAAGGTTGCTTCAGCACAAAGTCCCAAGGTTCTCCTTCACAGAAGCTGACTGCTATGAAACAGTACTGGGAAATGGATGGACTTGTGCTCAGACAAGGACGAGGAGTCAGAAGGTTTGTGTCATGTTCTTGGGCTTGCTATAAACTGGTTATGTGATCTGGGACCAACATTTTTCAAAGGTGTCCCATACATTTGGGAGCCTCTATTTACTGGTTCTCAGTTGTAAACAGGACCAGGACCTTGGGGCTAGGGACAGACAAAAAGCCTGAGCCTGAATTGATTGTAACTATACCGACATCCCCACTGGACTGAAAAAATTCAGGCACATGTCTGCAGTGGCTCATGCTGGAAACCAGGGGGGTGCTAGAGCAGCTCCCCCCCCGCCTTCCCTTGTACATTGCTGAGCTGAGGGGGGCATGGCCAGGCCCTGGCAGGACTCTCTGATTATTCCCCACACCTCCTGAACTGCCCAGCAGGGAATGTTTAAATGCCCCTACTTCAGTGTTTATCAACCCATTAAGAAAACAAAGCCTCATTAGTTCAAGGTCTTCTTAAACAGCTTTTCCAAGGAAGGACATTACCAGCTACCTGTTGATTAGCTCCAAAAATCCTGTCTGCCTTTGCCATCTCCCAAAGCATGGACCATAACCAGCACATGGTCTGCTCGTTAAGGCTGAGGTGTCTGCGTACGGTAGAGGGATGGGGGAAATAATGTAGCAGGGAGAAACCAGGCAGATGCTCTGTGCCTGCAAGTCTCTGCCGGAGCTGCAGCCAGGGAACAGAGGGAAGGGGCCATCCCTGCTGTGAAGCAGAGAGCCCTGCACAGCCCAGACAGCATGCTGGGATGCTGGGGGAGTCCGGTTTATCTGAAACCAGCAAGGTATCTGGGACAGACATTGTATAAACTGGTTTGACCCAAATCAGTTTAAGTGTGATACTACATTCAACCAGGTTTATCTCTAACTGGTTTCAGCCATTTTCAAACCAGTTTATGTGCAATGAACATCTGTTCTGTTACAGGTTTAAACCAATTTATGTGTAATCTCTGTGTCTAGTTTCAGTGGAGTACATCAGCCCAGAAACCACCAATTCAGCAGGGCTATGCTGTTTTATACCAGTTGATGATCTATTTTTTAAAGCCTGATGGTGCTGAGCACCTGAAGGTCTTACTGGTCTGAAGCTTCAGCTGTGCGGTCTTGGCACCTCTGATAACTGGACAAGAAGTATCTCAAACTGGTCTTAAAGAATTGATGGGCACCTTTAAAATGTTCAGCCATAATATCGCTATGCTGTAGCTTCACCACTGGTAAAATGTGGATATTTACCCAACTCACAGGGCTTGTGCAAAGCTAATATTAAAGCTAGCATGATGCAACAAGATCTTTGGAAGGAAGGCATAATACAAGTGCAAAGTATTATCACTACTCTCATATAGTTAGTTTCCGTACAAGAGTGTTAACTTCTGACATCCTGGCTCCTGCCTATTGTGCCAGCTCAATCTACACGTCCACAGAGCTGAAAGTGCCTCAACACAAGAGAATTTCCTGCCCAGGAGAGCATCCACCACACCATCCTCCTGTGAAATATGAAATATCATACCCAGAAGGAAACATAATTCAACATCCTGCTTGACACCAGACAACACTGAGGTAAATAGACTGTTCCAACTTTTGTCTCAGCCTAATTTGCACAAAATGAACTATTCCAACTAGGAGACCTTATAACACCTTCATCTCTCCTGTGAAATATGAATTTTTATTTCCACCTAGGGTAAATTTTACAATCTTTGCATCCTCCAATGCCTGAGGAAGGGTGAGTGTGCTGGAAAGCTTGAAAATAAAGAAACTGTTTTGCAAATATCTAGTTGGTCTAATAAAAGATATCACCTCTTCTGCGACTCTTGATGCCTTTTGCCGGTAGACCGATAAGGCTACAACCTGTCCCTGAAACTTCTGACGGTTTCACTTTTTCATACTGTCTTTTTCTAACTCCCCCAGCATGGAGAGAACATTTATGTCATAGTCCATTATTTTTATTCTATCAAGATACTGAACAATTCATGCAAAAATTGCCTTTTACGTTGTGATTTCCTATTCATTAAGGTGAAGGAGCTAGGACCAAGAAAGGCTCCAGTCCTGGGTACACTTGCATCCATGAGTAACTTAATGAACACAAGTATTTCAGGGGGACTACTCATGTGGAAAGTTCAGCAAAGCCAGATTTATACTAAAAAGTACAGGGCAGAAGCCAAAACAGGTTACTGGAACATCTTCTTTACATTTAATGTGAAATGCAGAACATAATGCTTCTATTCTTTAAGTGTCAGCTTTGCTGTTCCCATAACTAGGTTTATAAATGCAGGGCTTTGAGGATTTCAAAATACATTTGGAAAAGGATTCTCTCTCAGTTTTATTCCTAAAAATAAAGTGCTTCAGATATACATCTTCCTAGCATTTCATTAAGTATGGTTCATTTTCTTGCTTACATTTTATGGCCATACAAGATGCTGTACTGAATACTTTGTCAGTCAGTACACTGTTTTTCAGTATAATAGTACTCATTATAATACGGTTTCAAAATTGTGCCTGTAGAACAAAGGAATGGTTCTGGACTTTGTGCCATAAATATTAATTATTGTTTGAAATAATAATTAGTTCTCTCTGAATGTAGCCAAGTTATTCCCATTAAGTTTTTCTCTGTGGAAAATGGCTTGTGACTGTAACAAAGGCTCCTTATGGATCTCCGGGAATATTTTGCACACCTACATTGTTTGTTTTTACACTGTCTGTAGTGACCACGTATACAAAGTTCACTGCAAACCAAACTTACTTCAGTAACACCTAACAGATTACCAAGCGGTGTATGTGAAGTGGTATGTGCCTCAGGGACATTATATAATTCTTCTTCAAACCATTCCTCACATATGTAAATGCCAGCTCAAAAGGTCCATTTCAAATGTGCTTTTACTTTACTTTATCTTCTTTCCCTTTTCAGTAAAAGGCCATGGATATGGAGTTCATTCACCAGTGTCTGTTATATATTTTCCCTGTGCCTGGTCCAGGAAGTACAAGCGTGTGGTACTAGTCTCAGCCTTGGCATCAGCTGTCATAGGACAGAACTGGGGAGTTCAACCCAAAACAGACAAATCCATACGACTGAACTAAACTGCCAGGTTTTCAAGTGCAGACTCATGACATCTGTGGATCTGGCCCAGAGGAGATATGTGACATACATTGAGCAGTGAATTGGGAGAGGGTATGAAAAAGGAAGTTAATAAAATACGGAAAGGTCGCACTCTAAATAGTCTATTTGAAAATCAGATGTGTTCTGCTTACTGCATTGTGTATTTTCTCCTTTAACAGCACACTAAGACACACTAAGGTACATGCATACAACTTATGCAACCAAATAAACCTATCACACTCATACACCCCTGATCCGCCTGCCACAGTGCCATGCCCAATTCCCCTTCTCACTTGATGCTGATACCTCCAAGTCATTGGGTGGAGCACGCTCCTTCAGAGCTGCCAAGATTTGTAGAGCTCCCTGTGTAACGTTGTCAGTGAGTTGTCAGGCTACCCCTGAGCAGTATGATAAAGATAAAGAGGAGCACAAACCTATCCCTTGTGTCCTCCAGAAGTGTTCAGGTTGGATAGGCGTGTTGGACAAAGCTCAGGGCTGGGGATGACCATGTACCACAGAAAGCGGGTGTGCTGTGGGGTAGGGATTGAAAGAGTCCCATCTTAAATGCCTGCCCTAGGTATCTCAGTGGTCAAAATGAACACGTCTACCCCATTTTCAGTGGGACCCTAGGACAGGTGTTTGAATTAGGTCTGGTTACCCCACCACCCTGACACACTAAGCTGTGACAGAGTGGGATCAGCTGAGAGAGCTGGAGACTGGAATGTCCTCTTCGGAGACCAGAGAAATAAGGACATCTTGCTTAGGGCAGCTTGGAGAAGGATACAGGAGGAAGGCCGGGAGCTTGTTTGGAGAATAGGTAGGCAAGCCTGAAGCAATCTGGTTTTGGGAAGAGAGTTGTGGAGTGATCCTGCAGCTTTGGGAAGAGGTAAGGGTGGAGCGGCAAGGCCTGGTAGAGGCTTCCCCATTGTGTCCTAATTGCCATCAACATTTCTCTTCTTCTGCCTTATTCCCCTTAGCCAATTCATCCAGTTTCCTTCCTTTTGTGACTCCCACCCCCCCACCTTGCAACTCTTGAGCCTCGCCATCTCTTGCCTGTAAGTCTTTTGTGCACCCAGTTGGTTCTCCCTCCTCCAAAGCTGGAGGGAACCAGTAGGGTGAACAGTGAGAGCAGAAGGGTCTTCTGGTCCTGGTGTGTAGGGACAACCCTGCTCCCTCCACACTGAGGTGTGAGAGCCCATTAATGAGACATCTCGCAGTGCATTAAGTTATGAAAGTGTATAAAGTTTGTGCAATATAACATCCCATTCTAGATATATTAGGTACAAAGTAAGGCACGCCAAAAATAACTCTAATGAAACTGTTGAAGTACATAATCATTTTTTTGCTGCTGAAAAGCCCTCTCAGCCTAAATCTATTTTTAATTATCAGTAGGTTACTTTTAAAAACAGAAATCTACAAATAGCTCTTCTTTACTGCTTCAGATACTGAATCATCCGTGAAGAATAATAAAATCACACCTATTTTTTTAAATAAAAGTAGTATTTGTAGTTATTTTATTTTTTTCTCTGTAAAAGGGGAATTAAACTATTAAAGGACACCTTGTTAAGTAATTATATAGCAACATCGCTGTGCAATTAAATAGCCATCAGTCCCTGCAGCTGAGAAATTTCAGGTAATTATTCAAAGATAATTTAATAGGAGAATTACTGTATTCAAGAAAGCATTAGCTAGTAATCTACCTCAATTAAAGCGGCCAATTAATTTCAGCACCTTGATAATAGTCGCCTTTTGCAAAACTATCCTCCCCTACAAACACACACACACATACATGATCCTACATTTTTAAATATTTTTTTTAAATATTCAAGTTAATTTGATGCATATAAGTTGTTAGTAAGTACAGAATCACTTTTGGAGAATTTAGAATAGTTGCATTTTACATGAGGATGCCAATATTCATTGTTTCTATTGCTACAGTGTAAAAACTCTCCCTTTTAAGTGAGTTTTTATATCATGTGCAACATACAGTTCCTAAATGTCTAGAAGATGACTATGAGCAACATGGGCTTTGGGGAGAATCTTTATCAAAAAGGTAAATGGTAACCTGCCCACACCGAAAAAAAAGAGCACAGGGAAAGCTGCATGCTAAATGAAAAATATCTCATCATGGCAATAAGTCTTCAGGGAATTATAGGAATCTCACAGAATATTGCTTGGATATGCCGTTGTACAGTACATTGGGGACAGAAGTCATTAATCAAGCGATTGCAAAGTGTTCATTGTAAAGAAATTTTGGGCAGAAACATGTAATTGTAAATAACACACAGTAATCTCCTGAAGCACTAAAATGTTTTCTCAAGGTCAGTACATAACTGAAAATTGACTGATCCAATGGGGAGTATCAGTAGTTTTTGTATTCTTAACTTTGTTTCTGTGAATTAAAGACATATTTAGCATGATATTACATTTGCATGTGTGATTCGGGGCTTGGTGAACACAATTACCAAAAGTAGAAGAAACAAAGATGACTTTGGTATTCAATTTTTCAAAGGCAATTAGGCACCCAACTCTCACAGAACCATAATGAGTGACCTCCTACCTCTCATAGGCCCCGTTAAAATGCCAGCTAATATGAATCAACAAATGTCCAATATTAAATGTGCTATCATCCCACTGCTTGCTGTTCTAACCATCTTCCTGTTACCTGTAATTTTCTTTCTGTGACAAAATTGCAGTTTTCTTATCATTTGTTAGGACTGTATTATTATCGGCTTATTTAACATAAAAATGTTTTAACAGGGGAATAAATGTTGGCTGTAAATGGTGGGGAATAGTTAAACGATTGAAATCTTCAGATCTGTCCACTGCAAGTACATCTTGGCAGTTCTCTTTTCTCCCCTTTAAATCTTGGGGATTTATTTACAAGTGGGTGGTACTGAAGTGTGCCGAAAAGCATTCTTCACTTTTGACTATGGACAGTTACAGTTGAACAAATAGCTTCAGTAGCTACCAAACCATTTAAAAACATGACACCCAAATTAGTGATGGGCCCAAATTAACTCCTCCCCAGTCTGAAAAGGCATGAAGTTTGGGTAAATTCAGATCTATCTTTTTTTAAAACAGTAAATCCCTGTAAATTTTAAGCTGTAAATCCCTCCAAACTGTGGGTCAGGAATGGAAATGAAATTTGTGGAAAAGGTTAATCTCTAAGTGGAAACTTCAATATATAAATATTAGCTTCTGTTGAAGTGACCTTCAAGAAGCTTTGCACCTTGAACTTTGTATTCTGACACTACAGAAAATGTGCAAAGTTCAAAAACCTGCCCCTAATTACTGCTTTCTGTCACAGGTTGCCTATATTTCCTCAATGACTCTTCAGTAGTGAATTATAGTTTTTACTAAGCTCAAGAGCAACCAAAATTTTATTTTCTGATTAATTAGCCCCATCCCCAAGTTTAATATCATAAATTTTGGAAGAAGTAATCAAAAAAATCCTACAACTCATTTAAAATAATGATAATCTTTAATTTTTGTCTTCGTTGTATTACTACTTTATCACATATTATTAAAATATAATCACAAAAAAGTGCCATTTGGTTCAGTCAAGTTATTTCATATCTTAAAAGGGAAGAACCAATGACACAAGGATTTCATTTGGTACATTCCTGTTATAATCTTATCAAAGCAACCAACCAACTAAACAACAATAAAAAATGTAATTGCTTCCCTAGCCAAGTTCATCTGGGACTAGCATTTCTTTAAACCTACACCAAATGTGGATACATGAAACATGTCCTTATCTGCATTTCTAATAATCATCTCCCCCCCTCCTTTTTTTTAATGGTAAACTCAAAATTAATATCACCACCCAATGACCTCCAATATCAAATGCAAGAAAAATCACCTTTATATATCGAGATCTAACTTGGAAAAGACAAATACAGGAGAGAAAAAAAAACTTCCTATTGTCTCAACTCTGACATTTGAACACCCATCTACAGTGTGGTATCTCAGACCCTAATTCAGCAAGATATTTCAGCATATTCCAATTTTAAATCTGATTTATTAAAATGGGGTTATTCGCATGCTTAAAAGTTAGGAATGTGCCTAAGTACCTTTCCTTAAAAGAGAATAAAGGAGGGCAGTTTATGTATTGCCCAATGAGATATCACTTCTCCTCCTACAGTCCCAGACATGTGCTTGGCATTAGAGAGCACTGGCAAGGGCTTTTAAGCCTTTGCAGATGGTAGTAATCCAGTGATGGAGCAATCTATTCCCAGATTTGCAGGGAGGATGAGAGAAAATTCAGCACCATGCAGACTGGACAAGAGACCTTACATATTCCTCATGCTGTGGTGAGCTAAGCATTAGGGCTGTGAGAAGCTTTGGCCCCTGATTCGATTCGGCGGAGATACAGCCCAATTCAGTGGCTGAATCTCCGAATCCGAAACAAATCAGAGGACCCTTTAATCTCTCTGAATTGAATTGGAACCCTCCGAATAGATTCAGAGAGATTTGGAAAGATTGGGCAATTCGGACATAGAGACAACTTCAAGTGTTTTTTCTACATACCTCTAGGCAGCATATGCCTCGTGAATGCTGTGATGCTGGGGCACATGGGGTGTCCTACAGGACCGTGGGGGGCTCCCCAGTGTGCTTGGTAGCAGGCCCGAAAGTGGACCAGAAGCACTTCCAGTCCACTTCTGGGTCCGCCGGGGAGTGCACGGGGAGGAAGAGAGGGTCCTGCACCCCCGCCCCTGGCTCGGTGACTGGTGCATCCTGGGTTGGGGGGGGGCACCCGGGGTCCCCCTGTGGCTGCTCATTGAGCCAGGAGGACACGGGGGGGAGCCTGCGCTCTCCCTGGCAGAGCCAGAAGTGCACCAGAAGTACTCCCGGTCCATTTCTGAGTTCACTGCTGAGCATGTGGCAGTCCTCCCCACCACACACACTCCTGTGGCACGCTCCATGTGCCCCAGCATCACAGAGCTCGTGAGCCATGCCTGCTACCTCAAGGTATGTAAAAAAAAAAACTTTTAAAGCTGTGTCTATGTCCAAATTGCTGATTCTCTGAATCATCATCAAATCTTCACATTCCTCTGAATTGAATCAGGGACAGTGATCCAATTCAATTAATCGAATCATTGTCCCCGATTCGGGCTGAATTCAAATCCAAATAGAATAGGGCTAACTTCACACACCCCTACCAAGCAACTGGTTGTGGGGAGGAGCTCCTGTTCCCTTTTATTCTTCTCTCTGATAAAAATCAATGAAGTTATCTCATATCTAGCTATAGACTTCAACACCAAGATTGCTATATGCTGGTAGAATTAGAGTCAGAATGTATATGGTGGCTGCATTGTAAATTACACAACCAGGATCAGTAATTGACAGTATTTACCATTGAGAGTTCCAATTCTCTTGGCATCCAGAATCAAATTATATGTGTATCAAACCCGCAATCACAAGTTTACTCTCTGAACAATATAATCCAAATGATTAGAGAAGGTAGAGATTCATCCAAAATAACCGCAAGATACCTAAAGGATTTAATTTGCTCCATCATGGTGCCACTTGCTGTTCTAATTATCATTTCATCCCGAGTTACCTGTAATTTTCTTGTAGTGCCAAAAAATTGTACACTTTGTTTTCTTAACATTTAGTAGGAGTCTGTTATTAATCAGTCATTTTTCAACATTTGGAAAATTGTTCTGAGGATTTAATACACATCTTTTTAATGGACCATCCACTGCAGAAGCATCTGCATAAAATGGTTGGTAATTGATTGATAAAATATTAAATAATATTAGTCTTAATAGGAACCTTCCAAGAAACTTTATCAGTGAGTCAAACTCACAGAAACACAACTGAGAACCTTAATAAACTGGGATTGCTGAGATTCTTATTCAGACACGCAGAAGACTTTGAGATTATTTCTCCAATATTTTTCCGTTACTAAAGAATGATCATCTTAGCTCTGTCAAAGACACAAACCATTTTTATCCTAGAAAAGTTTAATGATATGGACATGGATGCAATGCAACACACATACTGTACTATGGTTAAAGGCACAGACCAAAAGGTTATTACTGGTAAACCAATGAATACTAGTGTGAATTTCACCTATGCACTGCATTAAAATGACTTCACATTCAACCCACCAATCACAGTGGAACTCATTACCATTGCAACAGATATCTATATACCAGAAGCAAACTGAACACCCCACTTTAAATCTCCATTTCCCAGGCAGGCAAGAGTATCAGTTGACTCTTTCCACAGGTTTGAAATTCCCTCTTCTCCTTAATCTGACAGAACCCATTTTTGATAATCTTCTGAGTAGGTATCTTAACCTTCCAGTCTAAAAGTAGAAGGATAGACTAATGGTCAAGGTATTTACGGGAAACTTAAAAAAACCTGCCTTCAAACCACTGTTCTAGCATTGTTCTAGCATGGACTTCACATGCAAATATGGGCAATCCATTTCATCTTGGTTCCTCATATGTAAAATGGGACTTTTGCAAGGATGAATATTTTAAGAAACATTACAATAACAGGAGGCTATATAAATAAACAAGCAAGACAGAGCTAGGTGAAAATAAATAGCTGAACCTTTCCGTTAAAAAAAAATCCGCATTTTTCAGCAAAATTGAAAATTCTAAAGAATGGTGAATGGCTCATATCATGAAAACCATCTCCCTCATCCTCCCTCTCACCTTTTTGTTTTCTTCTCCAATGTGGCTGAAGGTAGAAACATTTATGGGCAGGCTTTTTGCAGAAAAGGACCTGGCAGGGTGGGGGGTAGGAGGCAATTATAATGAACTGTAAACTGAACATGAGTCAACAGTGTGCCTTTGTTGCAAAAAACAAAAAACAAAATAAAAAACAGAAAACCCAAAAAAACCCCAAGGTCAATAGCATACCAGGTTGCATTAACAGGAGGGTTGCATGTAGATCCAAGGAAGTGATGTCTTCCACCCTATTCAGCAGTGATGAGGCCTCTCCTGGAGTACTATGTCCAGTTATAGGCACTGAACGTCAGGAAAGACATGGACAAATTAAAACGTCCAGAGAAAAGCAACAAAAATGACTAGAGGTCTAGCAAATATAAGATAAAACACTTGAAGACCTGGAGAAGAGAAAACAGTGGAGCTTTGATAACAATCTTAAAAAACTTGCAGGATGGCTTTAAAAAGTATGGTGATAACTATTCGCTTTGGCTGCAGGGTAGAGGACCAAAAATAACAGCCTTAAACTGCAACAAAAGAAATGTAGCTGTATATTAGAAAGATCTTTTCCCTGTGATGGTAGTTAAGTATAGCAACAGGTTAGCTAGAAAGGCTGTAGAATCTCCACAGTTGGAAGATTTTAAGAACAAGTGAAATGAACACTTTTCTGGAATGGCTTAGACAGCGATGATCCTGCCATGACCAAGGGGCTGGACTCGATGACCTCTTGAGGTCCCTTCCAGCCTTATTTTTCTATGATTAGTTCATCATTTAATTTATAGGGGAGACATCCAAAGTGCATCATAGGAATCTGAAGACACTTCATAATCTATCTAAGGCCTTAATGACAAACTGGTTTACTGTGGACTGTACTGGGGACAGAGCTATCTGATTCAATTCCAGATGCCACACCCTGTAGGAATTAGGTATTTTATTTCCTTTAAAGCTCATCCAAATACTGGCCCCACTCAAGATAATGGCACTGTTTTACTAAAACAACACCTAGGAATTCTGCCATATCCCACAATCCCATCTGTTCGAAGTCCTGTACAAACACAGAATAATAAAAACATTCTCTGACCTAACCATTGCCAATAAAGAGCATCAAAATTAGCAGCATAAGAAGATATTGCCATTACTGAAAATCAGATCAAAAGTATGCCAACAATTACTTATGTCTAAACAATTATTAAGGAAAATGTTATCCTAAAATATCTGAACACTGAAATATGCACAACGAAAAAAAAATCAAACCCAATACATGTAGAGGTATAAAAAAGAATAAGCTGCTACAGAAAGGGCAATTTTATTGTGTGATTAATTGATAAGTATCTTGACACTTATCAAATAAAGGATCAATATCTTGTGGTGGAACAGACAGGGGTCATCAGCCATTCTGTAAGCTAATGCTCCATAGGATTTGGGAATACTGTTTTTAAAAAACATCAAAGAGTAATGAACCACAGAAATGCTTTGCCAAGTTCTCAGAAACACTTACATTTAACAAAAAAAGAAACAAAAAACAACCCCCCCCAAAAAAACATAAAATCTAATCCTGGCACCAGTAGGTTACAACTTTGCTTGTCCCCAGGGCACTAAAATAATACTCTTTAGAACAGCAGGTGGACTATTTTAGACTTCAGCTTTCTAGTTCTAACAAGGCAATTTTTTTTTAAGGAATTAAGGATGCTAATCACAATCTCCAAATGTGCATTGCTGGGTAGCAAAAATACTAGACCACAAACTGACATAGCAGTAATGTATTGTGCTACTATGAAGCAGAAATAAATAGGAAGAAACTCAAGATCCCAGGCCTGCCAGGGCCTGATGCATCACAAAGGTCAATGTAATTGGCCACATACAGCAGAATCAACCTCCACGTCCTCCCCTAGCCAAGCTGACTGCAGAGGAAACCCTCCCTTCCTACTGGGCTAAATGATGTCTAAAGCAGGAGGAGTGGGAGGTCTGGGAATATTAGATGTAAAAATGCAAGGAACCCTAAAGATGCCATCAAAATTTTGCCTTTAAGATATCTTGTGACCAGCTGAGATTTTTAAAATAAGTATGAAATATTCCAAAAGTTTTACTAAATGACATTTTCAGTAATCCTGCCCAAGCCTTAATTTTTACTTCAGTAGCAAATGAAATATTAACAATATTACTGTACATATACATGATGGTCATTTCTGTTTAAAGGATTTTTTTTTTGTTAATTTACACATGCACCCTACACCAAGCAAGTAGTCTGAATCTATGGAAAGAAAACATTTACACGTGCATAAATGCGCATTAAATCTAGTACCTCCATTGTGAGGTACCAGGAAAACGTGCATTAGCCTATCTTAATGTGCATTAATTAAAGAAATGTTTTTGTGGCGTTTTAATGCATGTTAAAATGAGCTAATGTGCATTAAAACACATGTGTAGACTCACCCACAAACACCAGAGGGATTGAATCTACTTGACTCACCTAAACTCACTTAGGAGAGTACAGTCAGGTGGTGAGCTTATGGAAGTATATTTTCTAGGGTGCCAAGTATGCATTAGATAAATTCTCATCTAGAAACAGCATTTCTGTCACTCTGCTCTCACTCCAAAAATATTCTCATTTTCTTACAAATTCTGTGCCTGAGAAGGGACTGCCTTATCTTGAAATTAATAAAATATCTAAGAAGGGTGGGTCATTTTTCTGTCCAGCTGTAAACTCTACAAGTGTGGATTTTACTGATTTAGCTCCTCACACAGTTAACAGAACTGCTCAAAAAGTAACATTTGTCAGTATTGAGTTCTACGAACTCACCATGATGCAGTTTTATCTATAGAGATGCCAATAGAAGCAGGCAATAAACCTACTGGCTAAAGTGTAAGTCTGCAAGGAGACCCTGCTGCTGATCCCAAAGCAGCCCTAAGGAAAAAAAAGTCATTCTGCTTTAGTTTTCCAATCTGTAAAGCAGTAGGAATATTTGTCTTCAGAGTTCCTCAGATAAAAACAGGACAATCCCTCTCCCAGCCAAAATAAAAGAATTACCTGAAATTATTTATAATATGGTTGCCTGAAATGGGGAGGGATTGGACTCTGATCCAAGAGGTCCCCCCAGTCCTAACACTCTTAAAAGCATGTTGAGTATATTCTGGTTGGACCTAGACAGTACTTCAAGTATAGCTAACCTAAAGAAGCAGTAGAAGATAGCCATCCTTTCTTACTCAAAATTAAAAGAATATTAAGAAATTTAAAAAGTATTAAATAACAATTTAGAGGGTGGAATCCTGGCCCCACTGAATTGCAAAATTCCACTTGCAAATTTCCCCTAACTTCAGGATTTCACCCAATTTGTTTTCTAGATCCCATTAGAGAAAGCACTTTTGCTAAAGCAAAACCAGGTCAAAAGAGCAAGAGGGATTATGAGGAAGGATTTTTTTGGAAGTGCTGAGAACTGAGGAAGAGACCTTGACTAACAGTGAACCAAGAGCTGAATAAACAGTTTCTGCATACTTGTATTAGATGACCACAACTGCATCTGAATGAAAAATGTTGCATATCTGATTATCCCTAAGGTTTAACCCAACGGTGACATTTTGCTGCCAAACCTTCAAGTCTCAAAACCAAGTAAATCTCCATATCCAGATGAGTTCATAACTCTAGAATACTTCGGTGATGTGGCAGCTTATCCCTGACCTCAGAACTAGTATCAGCAGATTAGAGTAATGTTTGTCGGTATTGACTTCTATCTGTCATTAATAATAAAAGAGAAAAGCACATCAGGAAAACTAAGTTAACTAAGTTCAGTTCTAGCTATTGTCTACCTGTGATAAATGACTACATGATAGCAATTAATGATAAGCATGGTTTTAGACGAGGTGGATCATTCCAGTCTAAGTTAACTTATTCCTCGTTGATGATGGAAACTTAGCAAAGCTTTTGACAAAGTAATACATGTTTCTTAATAAGTTTTACAAAAGAATCTTTGCAAAAATAATCAAGCTACAGCTTATAAACTAAACACAGATGAACAATAAGGCATGAAAAATTCAAATAAACCTTTATGTAAGATACACCGCTACTGATATATTTCTTCACATATTACAAAGAAATCTTTAAAAATGAATTGAACACTTTGGCTAGAGATTATGCATGAGTGGTAAATTGTTCTAATACAAAAGGGCATCCATTTAACAAAAAAGCAACAAATATCCTCCTGAGTACTACAGGCTAACGATCAACTTAGTTTAGGGCTCTTTAGTTATTTATTATGCAACATCAGACATCCCAAGCTGTTAGTGCTACTTAGTTAAATGAATGCCTGTTCTAACAAATTATATGATAAATGAAGGACCATCAAATGGTATACAACTGCAGTAGTGGAGAGATTATTGTCTAACAACATATTATGATATGGCCTACATTTATCTTGTAATGCATTGGAAAGCTTCGGTTCACTTGCCTACTAGTCAGAGCACTGAATAATGTACAAGAGCTGTATTGGAGAACCAATGGGACTGATACTGGTGATGCTCTAAACCTTATAACCTAACAAGTGCAAGGCTCTTGTGTAAGCATCTAACTTTAACAAACAGAAGAGAAATCCCCACTGAACTCAATGAATCCACTTCTATGCTTAAAATTAGGTGCGCGCTTAAACATCTTGCATAATCATTTTCTACACCAAATAAAACTTAAGGATAAGAAACAATTGGTCATCTATTTTTCATTCCTCATACGAGGTATAATCCTATGAGACTGATTGTACCCTCCACTCCAACCTATTTCATATATAATTTTAGGATTCACAACCCCCTTCATGATCTAGTCCATAATGCAGCCAGAGAGGATTCCTTGATGCAGATTTGCTATTGCCATGCTTTACTACCCACAATATAAATCAATTATAAAGCCAACTTCTGGGCCACATTTAATCTGCTTTTTCTCTCATAGGATTTTATTCTTGTTTTATTACCAGTTAATTGAAGACAATATTGGGCATCTAGGGTATAAGGAGATTATACTTCTCTTGTCTCATGTAGTCTCCAAGTTACCTATTCAAATGAGAAAATTTTAGAACAAAAGGTTCACAAGCCTGAACTTGTGCTTAGATAACTGCAATTTGTTATTACTTCACTTTTTACTCCTCTGGATGTTATAGACAACAGCTGTAAGAAAAGAAAGGCTAAACGTATGTTCTACCAAGCTTCACCCTGAACTCGAGTCCTTTGACGTGACAACCTGGTATAGGAGATTAAATGCAATCTTATTGGGTGCTTGTACACATGATAATGTACACATGATGAAAAATTCCCTTTGTGTGTCTTAATAGCATCACACATTACATGTATGTGAGTTTTGGGGGGTTTAAATGAGTTTGTATCATTGAAAACTAAACTACACCCTGATGTAGTTTAGTTTGCAATGTTGCAACTTTGAATATTGCAGCCATTAGTCAGCTCTCCCCCCCAGCCATGGGAGAGGCAGGCAGGCTCTGCAGAAAACAAGGATCAGGCCCCTTGCTGCTTCTGCCTTCAACAGGCTTCTGAGGTCAGCACAATGCCTGGGGCTACCTAGGAATGGCCTGGGGCAGCATGGGGTGGTGGCAGAAGGGCGACTGGGTGTGCTGGTGGCCAAAGAAGGTGGCAGACATGGTGCAAGGGGTGTGGGGTCACCCAGGCAGGCTGCTAACTTCCCTGAGCCTGCCAAGGCCTCCAGCACCCAGTGTACTGTCTCCGCCACCTTCTCCGGCCACCAGCACACCCAACCACCATTTTGCCACCTCCCTGTGCTGCCCCACGGGCAAGCCAGACAGTTCCCAGGTGGCCCCAGGCATCCTGCTGGCTGCAGGAGCCTGTTGAAGGCAGAGGCAGCAAGAGGCCTAGTTCTTGTTTTCTGCAGAGCCTGCCTGCCTCTCCCATGGCAAGCTGACAGATGAATGGCACCCTGGCCACAGGACAGACGGGCAGGCTATGCTGGAAAAAAAAGGATCGGGCCCCCCTCCACTTCTGCCTTCAGCAGGTGCCTGAGGCTGCCAGGACAATAACATATATACACCAATGGAAAAATAAAACCCACCGTTGCAATTAAAAGCTTACCATTTCAATTTAGGGGGCATAGAACGCAACCCTAAGGACTAAAACCCTGTCACGTGTATAAGCACCCATTAAGTTTGTTATTAAAGGCAACTTTCCCCATAGAGAAATCAGGCACATTGACCACTTTAGAACAGAGGCTATATATATTTAATTTGTTCAAAGAGAATCCATTGGAAACAAAATAGTATAAAGAGTCTGATTTTCTTTGTGTCAGCTTCTTAAGTCATAGGAGATCTCTGCTCCAGCTGAAACAATTCTCACCCCTTGCTTATCCAGTTAGAAGCATGACTGCTATTTATTATTCGTATTGAATAGCACCTTGAAGTCCTAACTGAGATGCAGGCCCTATTGTACTAGTTACTATATAAACAGTTGTGTTTTGAAGAATCCTAAAATGCTTCTCAAATCTGCCAAGTCCAGAGTAACGAATCCTCTAGCAAAATCCTCTTTATACTGAATCAAATCACTGAATCTTTACATGAAATCAAAACCAGATCACACATACATTGCAGGTTCTGTCCCGTTAAATGCATGATGGCTTGTTTCATGGAGTAAACGCTGACAAACTAAAGAATAAATAAAACACTATAGATGTATATATTGTGTGTATACATGCATGTGTATGTACGCCTCTTAAATTCCCGAGGACAGGGAACCCCAAGTACATTCACATACGCCTCAGAAATTACACATGGCATGAATCAGAAAGTCAAGGTAGAGATGACCTTATCCAGGTCCAAACTTAGCAAAGTAGAACAGTGATCATGAAATACCGTCCTGAAGCAAAAAATCTACCAGAATAGTCACTCCAGAAGATGAAGAGAAAAGGATGTGCCATACAGCTGGATATGAAGTGGTATCAGTAGTATGTGCATCTATGAATACCATCAGCAACTCTCTGCTGCAAAATCCTACCCCGTCTTGTGCAGATGCATTAGGAAGGGGAAGAGATCATAATGAGCCTGTTCTCTTCCACAAGCCATTCACACAGGAACAAAGAGAGGACTCTGCTAGTTTAAGTATCCCTATAATCATGAGGAAGCTTGGTCAGCTGATGTGAGGACATGGCCGGATCCCCATCCCCACTGTGTGTATGTGGCTGTCAGCAGGGGGTACAATGGAGATGCAAGAAGATGTTCCTTAACGGGGCAATAAGGAGTACCATTGATATGTTGCCCCATGTTTTGTTTAGCTACCTCTCCTATTGGAATAGCAAACTCTGAGCCACCTAAATGACCACCTCTTCCTAGCACACCTTTGGAGACTTAGCTGCTATGGGAAAATCTTGCCTGAATATGTTAAATAGGTTGAAGGAAACACATGGCACAAAAAGCCAAAAAAGAAAGGGGGGGGGGAATCTGGAAAACAAGGAAAACGATGTAATAAAAACAGACCCCAGCATGTTCTATACTCTGAAGAAATAATGTCATTTCTAAATTACGTGCAGACTTGTTTCCATTTTCATATTCTATACCAGGGCTTTTTGGAAGCTACAGAAAATGAGCACAAGAGACAAAAAAGTACTTCGCCCTGCAGGAATACAAAAATTGTAAAAGCACAGGCAGCACTACAGAGGAGCAGTGCCATTCACTCACAAAGAATTTTGTGCATGTAGATGGCTGATTAATTGCTGGCCTGCCTAGACGAAGCTGCAACGAGCCAGATACTGTCAGCATGCCATCTGTTACCATGGAAATGCACAATGTTCCTGTTTCTGACAAACCCTTGAATACTGGATAGATTGTGCCATATGTAAATAAGGCAAATTAGTTTTCCTATATCTTCCAGACAAGGTTAGACTAAAAGAAAATATATCTGTTTAAATATACTGTAACCTCTAAGATGTGAACCGGGTAAACCTTACTTTTTTTCCCATAAAAACCTCAAATTGTTGTTAAAAGTGAAGGACAGCGAATGAAAATTAACAAACAAAATTAATTCTCAACCCCAGCAATATTTACAAAAGCAACATGAAGGATCAGCATGGTACATTACTCCACTTTTACCGTTACAAGGGACATGCCATTTTACGTTCTGAGATTATTTTTCCTTCTGATTCGGGCAAGGTTAGCATATTCCATATGAACTGGGAAATATCTATTTTGTATAGTAAGGCTTGTTTTAGTTTAAACACTTAGTAAAAATACTGGCTATTCATAAGATTTTTTTCAGGCTTCAAACTAAAAAATATGGCTTTTAATATCTAGAAGACTATTATATAAAGATATATTTTAGTAAGTCAATGGCTAATGGAAATCAGCACAGCTCCACTGAAGTCAATGCTACCAGTCTGGTTTACAACAAATGAGGTTTTAATCCAAAGAATTCTATAAAACTACAGTCAGGTCACTGAGCTGCTATACATAATAAGTCAGATTACTGTTACATGAAAATTGAGAATAAACTTCAGAGCTGATTTTAGAGATTGACCCTTTTGTCTAACTTTTAATTTTCTTTAACCTAACCTAACAACAAATGAAGTAGTGAAAATAAGTAAGATGTGTGTTTTCTTATGTTTTTTGGCCATATAACAATACTTTACATGAGGAAATTATAAGTTGCAGGAGATATTCTACTACTGGACTGGATTCTCCAGTCAGATGATGCAATATAGTCTTAAAACAAATGCATCCCTCACAAAAGTCGTCACTCCAGTATCACTCACCGCATGCTTTCCCTACTGCCAATGTATCCGAGGAAAAGGGAGCAATTAGAGAAAAAGAGTAATGGCCAAAGCAACCCCACACAGTGCTCATTCTCCGATGTTACTTTGGTTCTTCTAAACAACAAACGTCTACTGTTAGAGCTGCTTTCTGGGTGCTTTAACTCAGTGCAAGGCCATACAACAGTAGAGGGTTGCAGAGTCGTAAGCCAGCTTTCCGTATATACATACTACCCGTTCTCAATGAGAAGGACATCAATTCCAAACTCATAACTCACCTCATTGGAAGTGAAGAGTTTATGCCCTAGTACTCAGTTCCCCTTCCAGCATCAACTCAATGTGACTGCACCACCCAAGCTAATGTCTGGTATAACTGTAGTCAAGAAATAGGCACAACATAATTGTCGTGAATACTTCCATGGCACATGATTCACACTCTTAACAGCTCCAGTAACAGGAAAGTTATCCTGTTCATGGTAAATCAGTTGTGTGTGTAAGTGTGCTCTTTACACGGTCCTTTTCTTAATAAGCAACTTTGGTTGATAAACGAATTTTTAAAACTGAATAGCTACCTATCAATCTCCAGTGCAAATGTGTTCAAAACAGCCTACTCCTTCCCTACTGAATGTAAACTCTGGCTTTTACTGGTTTACAGGCCCTGAAAACAAATTATCTTGGACTTCCCCCACAACCACTCATCTATGAAATCAAAATAAGTATTCTATACAGTGGAAAATGTTTATATAAACCACATTACTTAAACTAATGAGCGCCATTTTTGCCGAGACAAAACGAAGGGTACTCGCTTCTATCTGGCATTCTTTGAGATGGACTCTGAACAGTCATAGTCATGGAGGCACTGACCAGACGAAGCTCCAGCGGCAGAACCTTCTCGTCTTGCAGCGATGTCCACTGAAGCCTGTACACCCATCCTCCCTCCCCCATCTTCCCCACACCGTTCTTGGACTGTTCTGAGTGCAAGACTACGAAGACGAGAATGGTACTACATCTACATCCATTCCTTTCACAGCCCAAGACTGAAATGAGGACTCCAGAGGGAAAAAAAAAACTGTGAGAGGAAAGTGTGTATATGGAGAGTTTTTCTCAAAGGACTCTAGGTGCAGGCAAGTAACCTTCATTGCTTTTTCAAGTGTCTTCTGCACATTTCCACTCTTGGGATGATTTGAAAAGCATCCCATGATGCTTCCTCATCTGAAGAAGGTAGAACTTGGCAACCTCTCTAAACAGTGAGTGCAGCACTGCTCATCGAAATTAAGCACCTGAATGGGCTGCCAGCTCTAACGAACACTGTTTTGTAAATGTCTGAATAGATTTCCAAGTTGCAGTTCTGAAATTTTCTGCAGTAAGAGTGTTTCTAAGTTGGGCCATGGAGGTCACCTTTGCTCCATGGTCTGTGACCCAATACCAACAGTTTGTAGCTCTTTTGTTTTCATTACCTAAACCACTTAGACAGCACTTTCGATGTCATTACCTATCCTTTCTTAGGATTTGCATAGTAAATAAAAAGGTCTGGTGACTTCCTAAATTCTCTGGTCCTATTTAAGTCATAAGATCAAGTCCTTTCAGCCTAGTAGCAGTTCCCTTCTGACAGCCTGAGGTGTGGGAGCTCTGCAGTAGAGCCAAGCAGAGCAGAGCTGATTGTTGCAGCCTGATCACCCAAGCGGCTACAGCATATAAGGGTGGAAAGAACCCTGACGGGGAGGCCGTTGCTAGACAGCCAAGTGAGCTCAGATCCTATGTTATAGCCAGGAGGCTTACGGTTGTGTTACAGCCATTTGGCTTATGGTTCTGTTTCGTTACTGTTACACCGGAGGACTGGGTGAGGCTATAAGGGGACGGAGGAGGCCTCATTTAGGAGTGCCCCAGTAGAGTGGGGGTGCTCCCAGCACCGGAGTGTGGTGCTACATTGCGGGGTATACTATCCCAGCCCTGAGAAGGGGCACAGTGCCAGCGAGGGCACCGTAGTTTGGGGTGCAATATCCTAGCCCTGAGAAGGGCAAAGAGGATTTTGGGGCCAGGCACGGCTGAGGCCACCTGAGCCCCACTTGCAAGGAGCACCAGTAAGAAGCCCGCAGGGGCTCGTGTCAGGCTCCAAAGGGGGAGGGGGGGGCCACATGAAGAGAAGCCCAGGGTGGGTGCTAGTAGAGAGACGAGCCCGGAGAGTGCGAGTCTGCGATTACAGAGAGCCCAGAGAGGGCAGAGAGAAGCCCCAGGAGCGGGCGCGTACTTGAGGGAAGCCCCACGAGAGGGCGTGTACAGAGAGAAACCCCGGTGAGGGCAAGTATTGAGCAAAGCCCCAGGAGAGGGTGTATACTATTGATAGAAACCCCAGGAGGGGTGCGGACTGAGAAGGATCCCAGAGGGTCTCCCCAATGGTGGGGACCCCGAAGGGTCAAAGGGGCCAGGTAAGGCTTAGGCTGCCTGAGCCCAATTGGGAAGAGTCTCAGAGGGGATCCACAGTGGTGGGGACCCCAAAGGGTCAAAGGGGCCAGGTAAGGCTCAGGCTGCCTGAGCCCAGTTGGGAAGAGTACTATCAGTAAGCTCAAGAGGGCTAACGAATAGAGGGGCACCGGTTGTGTGACGAGCTCAGGGACGCTAGAGCAGGGGCGCCAGTTGCGTGCCAAGCCCAGGGGCGCCAGGCAGGGCGCAGAAAGGAATTGGACTAGATAACGTCCGGAAGAGCTGCGAGGCTTGGAGCGTGCTAAAGGGGAGGTAGGAGGCACACATAGCCCATAAGGCTGGGGTGCACCGGGTCACTACATACGGAACGGGGGATAGTATCAGCACAACACCGTGTACAAGGGGATCAAAGGCAGCCTCCCACAAAAACTTATATATACCAACAAGACGTGGTGGGCGAGGAAAAGAGGGTGCTGGATCGCCTACTTGACACGGTAGGGGGCGCTAGAGGGATCACGGCCACTCCTAGGCCCCACTCCATGACAGGGCCCTTTCAACTTACACGTGCTGATACTTTGTAGGTAAGACAAAGGGAAGGCCTCTGCACTTCCTCTACCTGAAAGACAAGAGGTGTTTATGATGTGAAGGCCAGAGTTGTGGGAAATAAAAGTCTTGTAAACAGAGCTCTGAACCAATCTTGAGTACAGAGAGGGAATTATGCATGTAGCATCAAAACTTCCTGTTAAAGGAATTAAGCTTTACATTTCTACTGCGTGTTGAAGACCTCTGTCTCTTTTCTGGATCAGAAAATATCTGTAGTAGAATCATTTTCCTTTGGGTTTCTTTCATATGTTCTTTAATGGTCCCTGCTTTCAGCAAGGGGTGAACTTTTCTTCTCAACAGTTTCTCATGCAAAGAGTCCTTGAGTAGGGATGGAGTCAAATTATATGAATTAACTTCCTTATACCATTTCTACAAATCCTGTTTGCAGTGATGGTGCTCCAAATGTTGAAGATGTTGAAATAATCCATTTCCAAAGGAAGGCAGAGAAAGAAGGAAAGATAGTTCAAGACTGGCATGCAGTTCTCAGGACCCACATCAAATCTGTGACCTACAGCCTGCTAAGACTCAAAGGTCTTCCTCTTCTGTTGTTCAACAGGAAGACACTGCTACTAATGATACTGTTGTTTTTGCATGCTTAAAAAAGAGGAGGTCCAAGATTAGTGTTGCTGTCTATAGCGTATATCGCACAAAGACAAGCACTCATGCCTTCTGCCAAGGATCTGGTTGTTGACCAACTGGGCTTCATTTTCTCCAGGTTCTCACCCATTCTTACCATGAACAACCAATTACTTTCCAAAGGAAGGTCTTCCAGCTCTTCTTGCCTTTCTTGTGAAGGATTGGCTGTCTTGAGTCATACATTTAATCTTAATGGAAAGGCTACAACTATTCCTGTTACTTCAATATCTGAAGAATCAAATGATGCTCTTAGTCCAGGCTTACCTGCTAACTGTCCTTCAGTTATCAAGGCTTCAGATGATTTATTTTCTTCTTCAGGCATTGGTTTAGAAATATAGTCATTTTTTCCCAAAGGTGGTACAGATGGCTAGTAGCAAAGTAACTAGATACTGTATTCTAATGCCCAGTGATACTGAGGAAAACTATTGTTAACACATGCCTCATTTTGCCTTCTCTGTGGTATGTACCACTGCCCTCTTTTGGATATCTGGACTGCTGACCTCACCATATGAATACTGGGAACAGAGCATGGAAGAATTAAAACTCTGTGTGTCAGCTGGGGTAAAGTTTAGGATTTTTTTTTCTCCTTGATATAGCCTGGCCAGAATCAGATGTAGTCCATACTATTCGGGGAATTGCTAACTCCCTCAAAACCAGAAGAATGAGCTTACTTTCAGAAAGGGGATTAAGAACATTGAATACCATCCATCTCTTTCATTAGAGATAGTTAAAAACATTCATTCAATGCAACCATTCTATCTATTAGTTCACCAAAATGAAGGGCATCCTCTGATGGGAAAATTGTTGAAATACTTCTTGCTGCTGCTGATGGAAGTATCTGATTATCAAGTTCTGGATCAGTCTTGTGATCTTTAATAGATTACACCAGGGATTCGCAAACTGTGGGTCTCAACCCTCCGCACGGTCACAAGCAACTTAAAAGGGGGCTGCAAACTTCCCATGGGCTACGTGTGGTGGTGCAGGGAAGCAGCACACACAGCGACAGTGCAGAGTGGTGGATGGCGGCTGTAGTTGCCGCATGTGAGATCCCCATCCTCCACCACTGCCATCTAGCATTCGGGTTCACGGTATCACAAATTTTGATAACCCCTGGATTACACCAATATTTTTCCTCTGATATCTTACAGGGACCAATGTCTGGGAATATTCTCTATACCTTTGAGATGTAGCTGGATCTAGGAAAATTGGATATGACCTCAGAAGGGTTTTGGTCAGGACAAAAGTGGTTAACATATTAGCAGTGGCTCAGCAAGGGTCAAGGAGGCCATCTCTCCCAAGAAGGTAATTGTCATGTTTACCATCATTTTATATTAGGCTTTTTATTAGAACACCCACTAAACACATGGTGTTTTATTGTGATCTGTGTTTGCTTGTGTACCTTCTTTCTTAATATGTGATAGACACCAAGATATTTCATCTAGTGTGTCACAATCTGATTCATTCCCAAATCTAGATCCAAAGCCCTTTAAAAAACAATAAAATTGAGGGTCTTGGAATAGGTAATAATAAAACTGTCAACACAAATGTGGTAGCTGAACACAGGGCTGTTCTAAAGTTCACAATAATAGAAAATTAAGTCTGGAAGGAACTTCAGGAGGTCATCTAGTCCAAACCCCTGCTCAAAGCAGGATGGTCCCCAACTATATCCTCCAAACCAAGGCTTTGTCTAGCTAGGCCTTAAAAACCTTCAAGGATGCAGATTCCACAGTCTCTCTGGGTAACCTGTTGCAGTGCTTCACTACCCTTCTAGTGAGAGAGTTTTTCCCTAATATCTAACCTAAACTTCCCTTGCTGCACCTTGAGCCCATTGCTCCTTGTTCTGTCTTCTGGCACTGCTGAGAACAGTCCAGCTCCTTCCCCTGTGGAACCACCCTTCAGGTAGTTGAAGACTGCTATTAAATCCCCTCTCAGTCTTCTCTCCTCCAGCCTAAATAAGCCCAGGTCCTTCAGCTCTCCTCATAAGTCATGTTTCCCAACCCCCTAACCAGTTTCATTGCCCTCTGCCAGACTCTCTCCAGTATGTCCACATTCTGGCTATAGTGTGGGGGGGCCCAAAACTACTCCAGATGCAGCCTCATCAGTGCCAAACCTCTCAATCTGCTTAGCCTTTTTCACAACAAAGGCACTGTTGGCTCATATTAAGTTTATTGCCCATGGTAATCCTCAGGTCCTTTTCTGCAGCATTGCTGCTTAGCCGGTAGATCCCCACCCTGTACCGGGGCATGGGATTGTTCCATCCTAAGTACAGGACTTAGCCTTATTTTCCTTATTGAGCATCATGAGATTTCTTTTGATCCAACCCCCCAATTTGCCAAGATCGCGCTGAAACCTAGCCCTACCCGCCGGTATATCCACTACTCCCTCAGCTTGGTGTCATCTGCAAACTTGCTGAGTCTGCACTTCATCCCATCTTTCAGCTCACTGAATAAAACTAGCCCCAAAACTGGCCCCTGGGGCACTCCACTTGACATCAGTTGCCAGCTAGTAGGCCTGTGTGAATAGGGAACTATTTGATTCAGATTTGGTCAATTCAGAGGACAGTGGCCCTGCCATGTGGCCCCAGAGCCCGTGCTACAGTCTGTGAGTGCGGGGCTTTTTTGCTTGTTTTTTTTGCTTTTTTTTTAAAGTCCCGTGAGGCTGGACCTGGGCAGGGCAGCCATGGGGGCTTCTCCTGCAGCTCTTCCAGCTGTGCCTACCTCTGCTCCAGCAGGGGGAGCTGTGGGAAAAGCCCCTATGGCTGCTCTACCTGGCCCCCATCTCCCACCTCACTCAGCCAGTGGGGGTTGGGGGCATGATTCAGGCGCAGCTCACTCCAGGCAGGAGCAGGGCATAGCCCCAATTCCCAGTGCTACTGTGCCTACATCAATACTGGAAGTGCCCTGCTGCCACTTGCCAGCCAGTGCGGAAGGGCACAGGATGTGGGTGTAGCAGTGCTGGGAGTGGGGGCTATGCCCTGCTGCTGCTTGCCCCCTTCTGCCTGAAGTGAGCCACATCCCACCCCAGCTAGGCAAGCCCCTGCTCCCAGCACTGCTGGGCATGCATCCCACGCACCCACCCCGACCCTCCTCCCCGAGTAACACAACCACCCCCCACCCAGCTAGGCAGCTTGTCCCAGCCCCAGCCTCAGCCCAAATCCCTCCCTCCCCCACACCCAACAGATTTAGCAGCTGGAGGCAGCTGTGTCAGCTATCTGTTTAGTCTATGGCTGAATCTCTGAAGCGGCCAAATCTTTTCCAAATTGATTTGGATGCTTTGAATTGATTCAGAGCTTTTACCTGGTCTCCACATTTGATTCGGAGATTCGGTCTGAATCTCCTCTGAATCGAATCGGCTACTGAAGCTTTGCACAGCCCTACCAGCTAGACATTGAACCATTGATTACTACTCTTTAAGCCTGTTGATCCAGCCAGTTTTCTATCTACATTCAAGTCCATTCATCCAACCCGTACTTCCTTACTTTGCTTGCAAAAAGGTTGTGGGAGACCATACCAAACGTCTTGCTATAGTCGAGGTATATCACATCCACTGCTTTCCCCGTATCCACAGAGCCAGTCCTCTCTTCATAGAAGGTTGGTCAGGCATGACTTGCCCTTGGTGAACCAATGCTGACTGTTCCTAATCACCTTCTCCTCCAAATGCTTAGAAATGGATTTCCTGAGAATCTGCTTTCCATGATTTTTCCACAAACAGAGGTAAGACTGACCAGCCTATAGTTCTCTGGATCCTCCTACTTTTCTTTCTTAAAGATAGGAACTATATTTGCCCCTTTCCAGCCATCCAGGACCTCTCCCAATTGCTATTAGTTTTCAAAGATAGTGGCTAATGCATCTGTAATCACATTGGCTAACTCCCTTAGCACCCTCAGGTGCATCGTATCCAGCCCCATGGAGTTGTATAAATCCAGCTGTTCTAAATAGTTCCTAACCTGTCCTTTTGCTGCTGGGGGGGAGGTGAGGAGCTGTAAACTCTGCTGCCACGTTCAGCAGTCTGGGGGCTGATCTTGCCTGGAAAGACTGAGGTAAAAAAGGCACTGAGTACTTTTCCTCATCAACTGTCACTAGGTTGCCTCCCCCATTCAGTAAGGGACCCACAGTTTCCCTGATCTTCCTTTTGTTGCTGACATACCTGTAGTTAACTTTCTTGTTATCCATCACATCCCTTGCTAGCTGCAACTCCGGTTGTGCTTTGCATTACGGGTGTGCAAAATGGGCTGTATTCTCTTAGGATTTGGCCCAAATTGGGGAAAGTGATTCGATTTGTTGATTTGGATCTTTGTCCCCAATTCGATTTGGCCAAATCTGAAGATCTGATGCTGATTTGGATAATCAGCAATTTGGCCATAGACACAGCTTTAAATGTTGTTTTCTGTATACATTGCGGTATCAGGTGTGGCTCATAAATGCTGTGATGCTGGGGTGGATGGAGTGTCCCACAGGAGTGGGGGGGGCCGCATGTTCAGTAGCAAATCTGGAAGTGGACCAGAAGGATTTCTGGTCCACTTCCAGGTCTGCCAAGGAGTGCATTGGGCCCCCCCTCCCCCATGTACCCCCGGCTTGACAGTTGGCCACAGGGGGACCCCAGGTGCCCTGCCCTAGACCCAGGAGGCACCAGTCACTGAGCCAGGGGAGTGTGGGAGTGGGGGGCGTGCACTCCCCAGTGGACCCAGAAGTGCTTCTGGTCCACTTCTGAGTTTGCTACTGAGTGCGCTGGTGAGCCCCCAGCGCTCCCGTGGGACACGCCATCTGCCCCAGCATCGCAGCATTCACAAACCACCTGCTACCCTGAGGTATGTAGAAGAAACATTTAAAGCTGTGTCTATGTCCAAATCTCTGAATCTTTCTGAATTGACTCAGAGGTTCCAATTCAGTTCAGAGAGATTAAACGGTCTTCTGATTCGATTCAGATTTGGAGATTCCACCACTGAATCAGGCCAAATCTCCACCAAATCAAATCTGGGACCGAAGCTTCGCACAGCCCTACCCTGCATAGATACTTCTGCTAGCTGTTGGAGCCTCACACCTCATCCTCCTGGTCTGGTGGTCTATAGCAGACACCCACCACAACATCATCCCTGTTGCTGTCCCCTCTGACCTTAACCCGAAGACTTTCAACAGGCCTATCTCCAGTTCGAAGTGAGTTGCTGAGAGAGAGATCTGTAACTACTTTTCTGGATCAGGAAATGCTTCTTTCATTCCCTGTATCACTATGCCCCATGAATACCAATTCCTCTTTGCAATATTCATGTGAGACAGGGCCTGTGATTGCAGATTCTCGTACTATCACGGTCAAGGTAGAGAATGGCTAGCAACCAAGGAGTCAGAATAGAGTACTGAAACTGGTGCATCTGTCGCATCAAGAACATAACCCACTATTTGGGATTTGCCCTACATATAGTCCTTAGATTTTGGTTTAGGACCCAAAGTGTTGCTTGGCTTGGCTAACTGAAGCCTTCACATGCAGTATTATCCTACTTAAGACCAAAGTTTTCTTGCTCCTATGGATTTTTCCTGCATGTAGACTGACAATACCAGTCTCTCCAGCTCTATAAGCTGCATCTGATGGCTTCAAATCCTTGAGTGCTAAAGGTTTTGTTTGCAGTCCAGGAACCAGAGATGGTACTTTCTGCCAAACATTGGCTGCTTTTACCCTCAAAAACACATTAAGGTATGACACGGGATTGACAGGGCAATAAGAGCCTTTAAAGGGGTTCAAACAAGGAGATTCAGATGCGTTGAAAGGTCATTGCTTTGGCAGAAGGAAGAAATAAATTCTGTTTGAACTTCATCTTGCTATGACGTTCTAAATGTTCATATTATATAGCATAGTAACAATAGGAAATCCTATTTTCCTAGATTTGTTATAATAGTCATGGTGAAACAGCTGACATACTAGTTTTTAATTACTGTATTATGTAAGTTTTCTAAAATCCAAGGAAGGAATCCTGCTTTATCTGCACATCAAAGAGCAACTCACAAAGACTCTCATGGACCCGGAGAAACAGACTTCAACCTTCAGCTTCCTCTGTGCAAAAATGAAGTTTATTTTCCGTCTAGCTGGACTTTTTACCATCTTTAATTTTCACTGAGCCTGAGGAAGGGCACGTGTGCCTGCGAGCTTGCAGAAAAAGATAATTTTTTGGCAGTTTCTTAGTTGGTCTAATAAAAGGTATCATCTCTGACTCAAAAGTTCTAGAGTTTTGCATTTCTAAAATTCAGATATAATTTGCAAATCATTTAGTATGTGTCATGTTCAAACAGGAAATTAATTCTCTTACTACTTATTTTTGCCAGCTGTCTGCATGGCAGTATGCATGCAGGTGCCATTAATTAGGGTCCTAAATTGCTATCTAAACCATAGGTCCCGACTTTATTTTTTGCTGATGGGTGTTTGCAGACGTTCAAAAAGAAACAATATACCAGCACTTTAGTTTTAATTTGATGCGTTCCCATGCCCCGCCTCCCACATGCCCAGAAGAGGCAGCAAGTTATTTCTCCCCAGCTTTGCAGTATCTGTAAAGATTGTGTACTTTAGTGGGGATTTTTAATCTAACAGTTGATTGAATCAGCTTTAGTTAAAAGCATCAAAAAGCCCTGCTGAATCACCCAAACTTTACAGACACTGCAGAGCTGGGTTGAAGTCACAGGCTGCTTGTTTTGGTAAAGCACATTTTGGGGGTTTTTTGTTTTTTTTTTAACATCTGCAAGCATGGCTCCGTGGATGGGCACCTCACAATTTTTTTTCAGTGGGTGCTTGAGCCCTGGCTGAAAAGTAATTATTATTTGAAACTGAAACTGAAAATTTTCCATGAAGTTTTTAAATCAAGGCTTTTAAACAGAATTAGTTCACTAGACTCTGCAGTTCAGATACAGAACTGATAGCTATGATAATACCTCCCGGTTTTTTTGTCTTGGGGTTTGCTATTTTTACCCACTACTGAAACATTTTCTTCTCTTCTCTGAGTGCTCTCTCTATTTTCCTAGCCATGGTATGCATCAGCACTTTCTCTCTGACACGAGAACCTTCTTGTAGCGACACCCACCTTCACCACTTGTGCCATTCATATCCTTACCCTCACTATTCCTAAATAGTCTGCAGGGAAGCCTATAGAAAGGAGATGGCGTTTCAGCCATGTCAGGTCTGTCTGTCTAACTACGGTAGCAGACAGAACAGCAACCTCTCCAAGTTGATCCAGACTGGAACCTCCAATTTTTCAGCCTAATTTTTTTAGTTACTAGTCAGTCAACTTGAGGCTTATTATATATTTTTCCTAAGGAATCTGTATTTTATTCTATGTATTTACTTTAGTGCTGCCTGGGCCTTAATTCAGGCACTCAGATTCAATGGTGGTTCTAACAGGGAAAAAATGATCTGGTTTGCCCCAGACAATGTTATGCCTTCGCATGATATTTAATTTGCACAATTCTTGCCTTGGAGGGCCCATAAAGAATGCCTGACCAAATTCAACAGTTCTTAGCAGTGACTCTACAGATTTTACAGAGCAGCATGTGAGCGCTAACTGCAGTCTCAGCTGCCAACTCTTATGGCAAAACCCTCTAGAGGAGATAAAATGGGGAGAAAAGTCTCCAGGGGACTTATTTTACAGATATGTCTTCAGTTTTTCCATTGAAATGGAAGGGGAAGAAACAGCAAAATCACATCAATCCTCTTTTTCTCATAGGATCAGCGAGAAAAGGAGAACTACCTTCATCGAAAGCCTGGTGCCTTTGTGTTAGCTCTGTACCCCACATCACAACTGTCAGTGAGAGTCCATTGGAATTGCTGTGATAAGGCTTTAACCAACAGTAATGTTGTCCTCACCCAACTCCACGTTTGAGCTGTTGACACTTCTCCCCATCTTTAAATTGATTGTCCGTATCTATAAAGGGATGTGATGGAGTTGTGATCTGTGTATGTATACTATAAAGTCCTAGCAACACCAGTAGGATTTAACTTTAAAACTTCTCCAGGGTATCATAAAAGAGGCTAGATTTCTTTTGTGGACTTCTGTGCTCTCAAAAGCACCGCATCCAGACTTCTGCAGACTTACATTGGATGAAAGCCACTTATTTTAATAACAAACCTCAAAAGCAAAATAAAAAAGGAAGAAACATCCTAGTTCAGTTTGAACTCTTAAAAATGAAAGGAAGTGACTGTGAAGTAGCTTTATTTATTTAAATAATTCTAGGCCCAAATTTCATATAGTTCATATGAGCATAGGGTGAATTTTAAGGATCAGTTTCTGACTATATGAGTATAATGGAAATACAATACAAGACAATACAGCTGTAATCAATGAGTCTAAAGCCATTCCACTGTTGGCATTTGCTGGTTTAAAAACTATGAGCTTATATTTTTCCTGTGTTTCTTGTTACATTTTGCCTGAAAATTCAAACTGGATGTCAGGTATCTGATATTCCCTGGGAACATATATGCAGAGTCTCTCTAATCAGAAGATCAGTTTGACAATAAGTAGTAGAGAAGTTATTTCTCCCAGAAACACAGTGGTCAGCAGGTATGGCTAGTAAGCGCGTTTATAAATCAAGAAGCCAGGACATAAATATTTTCCTAAAACAGGAGTGTCAAATATATGGCCCACTGGGAATCTGGGGGCATGGCTAGTAGTGCGTAGGGCCTGCCATGGAATCAGGGGCCCTGAAGCACTCGTGGACATGGCCATTGGCAGCAAGACAGCAAACAAGGGCAGCCCTCACTCATCCTGCAGGCACCTGGTGCATAACTACCACTACAAGTGGCTGCCTGGCCCACAGCTGCTTGCCCTACTACCACCACAACTCAGTCTAAATCCAGCCTGGGACCTTCTCTGAGTTTGATGTCTCTGCCCTAACAAATGCCCTGTATTAACAATGTGAGAAATGCCTCATTAATTTGGCCATTGGCACTGGAACCAGGCAGTTAGATGTGCTTTGAACAAACAGAACTGCGGGTGAACAGGGTATTGGCAACAAGGTAAGTATATCATGACATGCAAAATCTTAAATCGGAGGATAAGTGATGTTCCAATCAAGCAAAAATGAGAGACGGAAAGGGAGAGAACAAGACAGAGACAGAGAAAGAAAACAATTGAGAGAGAGCGAGTGAGCAAGAGAGAGAAAATATACCGAGGATATCTGAGAACTCTCTGAAGATGTTCTTTTTGTTAAAGTAAATTATACTCTCTCTGTCCCACAAGAATGTCTAGGGGTAGGGACAGAAGTTACACATAAACCAGTTTAAACCTGTAACAGAACAGAAGTTTAGTGAACATAAACAAGTTTCAAAATAGCTGAAACTGGTTTAAGATGAGCCTGATTGAATGTAGTATGAGACTTAATTGTTTCGAGTCAAACATGTTTATGAAACTTCTGTCCCAGGCTACTTCCTGGTTCAAGTTAAATCACAGGCCCCCAGCATGCTTTCCAGCCCTGAGCTGAGCTGTCTGTTTACTCCAGCAGAGAGTTTACACCCCCTTCCCCGAAAACGCCAGCTGAAGTCTGGGGCCAGGGAGGAGGGGTAAACTTCCCTTCCCCCGAGTACAGAGTTTCCTTACCCTGCTAAAAACTTACTACTGACTGCAACTGTGGGCTACAAATCCAGGAGGCATCTGGAAGCAGAAAGACGAAGTGATGAGCAACCCTGCAAAGTCCTGCTGCTGCGATTGTGGACTGCAAATCCCACAGACCTCAGGGGCAGCAGGAAGAAGAAAACACACAGCCCATACTGGCTATGTGCCAGAGAGCTGTACTCTAGTGTCCCCCCCAGCTTCTGGACTAGCCACTGCAGGCATGTGGCTGCATTTCCTGAATCAAAAGTGAATGTCTGTCCAGTTGTTTCTTAGCTTAATCTCTGCATTTTAGACTAATCTGCAAAGACTGAATCGATTCAGCCTCTGGCTTTCTGAAGTCTGTACTTAGCTCAGTAGAGTGAAAAAGGTCTTATGAACTCAATCTTTCACTTTTTTTTTAAGAGGTTGGGAGTCAAGTAATGTCTGAAGATTTGCCATTTGACTGCAGTTCTAATTCAATCTTGGAAGGAAATCACAATTAGACTCTTCCCAACATTTTGCCATACCATTCCAGAACTAGAGGACCATAAAAAAAAGACAGGTCATGTAATCCAACTGCCTGTTCTAGGCAAAATCTTGCCTATCTAAACCATCCCAGACATTTGCCTACACTTAAAACTTCCAGTCATAGAATCATAGAATCAATGAGTCGGAAGGGACCTAGACAGATCATCTAGTCCGACCCCCTGCCATGGGCAGGAAGGAGCACTGGGGGTGGCAGGGGTCATAAGACCCCAGCCAGGTGCCTATCCAGTCTCCTCAATGTTGGAGATTCCACAACCTCTCTAGGCTAGCCAGAGAGTTCTTGCTGATGTCTAAGCTAAACCTCCCTTTTTGCAATTTAAACCCATTATTTTTGTCCCGTCTCCTTTGGACAAGCACAACAATTGATCACCATCTACTTTATAATAACCCTTTTTCATATTTGAAAACCGTTACCAAATCCACATTAAGTCTTCTCTGCTCGTCTTAATTCTTCCAATCTGCTTTTATGTCACGTTCTCTAGACCTCTATTCATTTTTGCTGCTCCTCTCTGAACTGTTTCTGATCTGTCCAAATCTTTCTGGATGTATGGGATCCAAAACTACACAGTATTCCAAGTGAGGCCTCCCCAGTGCTGAAAGAATCACTTCCCCAAACCTGCATACAATACTTCTGTAAATATATCCTGCTATGCTATTACATTTTTTGCAACAATATTACACTGTCGATGCATGTTTGCCTTACAATCCACTGTAGCTCTCTTTAAACATTGTTCAAGATGTGACAAGAGGACTGACAGGACTGCCAAAATAGGTTTTGCATGTTTCTAGTGATGAATATATTCTCAGTCCAAACTCACTCAAGCATCAGCAAAAGTTTTCAAAGCCATTAAAACTCAAACTTGATGCTTTAGTCTGAGTAAGTTTGGGTGAGTCTTTTGAACAGTTCAACATGCAAGGAAAAAGCTTCTTAAAACAGACAGGATTCAGAGTTTGAAACTTACACATTTCTAATAATTTCCTAAACTGAAGTCACTGTTCTTAAATTTTGTTTGAAAGATTGTAGGCAGCAATGGGAAACATGTTCAAGCTTTAGGCAATAAGCTTATCAAGAAGAATCTTCTTCTCACTTGGTTTCCAAACACACTACTACAGCCTTCAAGGACATACTTTTTCTCCTATTTCTACTTGCATTGTAAAGGCAAAATCAAAAGCTAAGATGAACCTTAGCAGGTTCCAACTGTGGAGTCCAATCAAGCATGACTTTCTCTTTAAACAGGATACACTGGTGCTCCAAGAATTAAGTCAATTTATCATCTGACTCTACACTGCATTAAAATCCCCATTCTCATATTTAATCAAGTAATGCCAAGCTACCTTTTGGTAGCCGCCCTCCCCCCTGTCCCAATCTCTCTCTGTTCCTACAAATGTTGTACATGAATGCTGGAGGCAACAGAGCCCCAATGGCTCCGAACAGAGTGCTCCCTGTCGATGGTGCTCAGCTTCAGAACCTGCTGCCATCAAAGAGCACCTGAATCAAAGCTTTGCCATGTTCAGAGCAGAAGCCAAGGCTTGCCTCTATACAAGCTTTCCCTCAGTAAATCAACAATGAAGGGTCCAGCAATTTCTTTCTCATAATTAGCATCCAAAAAGAGGAAAGATTTTCTCTTGCATATGTTTTCACAGGAAGAATTTTTCTATAGCCTTTAATTCAATTATAAAAAATAGTTTTGTGACAATCATAGACAGAACTGGATACAAAGGAAAAACTATATGGCAGAAACTTCTGAAGTTTTTAAACATATCATTCCAATGGCAATACCTCATTCAAAGGTTTTTATCACTTTGTCACCTTGTCTCTGTTTCAGTCCCTTATCCATGTAGCCTGAGCAGTCATATACTTGGAATGATGAGAAAGAAAAGGATTCAAAGAGAGGCAAGAACCATGCTGAAGTCAGCAATGATACATCAGTTGTGTTACTATTGTTTCCCTAAGCATTCCAATTAAACTACTAAAATGAGTGTACAGAAAATTTAAGAAATTGAAGGATCTATGCCCCATGGTCTTTCAACAGCTATGCAATTCATGGATTCAATATAATATCAGGAAGAAGAACAGGAAGAGGAAATGGCTTTTACATTTTGAAGTCATAGTTCATTTACTGATGTGTTCTAATACTCTGTGTTGGAAGTGCTGAAACCTATCAATTACAAAGCCAGTGCACGATGGTAGTATGTAGGGGTGTATGAAATGGGCACTATTCAATTTGGATTCGGCCTGCATACTCCCCGGCAGACCCAAAGCAGACCGGAAGTGCTTCTGGTCCACTCCGGGTCTGCTACCGAGAACACCGGGGAGCCCCCTATGCTCATGTGGCATGCTCCATCCACCCCAGCATCACAGCACTCATGAGCCACCTGGTACCTTGAAGTAAGTAACAAAAACATTTAAAGCTGTGTCTATGCCTAAATTGCCAAATCTTCTCAACTCTTTCCAAATCGATTCGAAGTGTTCCAATTTGATTCAGAGAGGTTAACGGGTCTCCTGATTCGATTTGGGCCAAATATCCACCAAACTGAATCAGTGACTGAAGCTTCACACAGCCCTACCAATATGTAGACAGTATTTCCTCTTTTTGAAATTTCCCTGCAGAATTCACATGAGGGGAATCCACCAGGTTGCCTTAGCCCAGCAAGTCTATCACCAAAATCTTGGGTAAAGCTGCAAGGTTTCATAGATTTCATATTTCATAGATTTCATAGACATTAGGGCTGGAAGGGACCTCGGGAGATCATCGAGTCCAGCCCCCAGCCCAAAGGGCAGGAAGTCAGTCAGTTGGGGTCATAGGATCCCAGCAAGATAAGCATCCAATTTACTCTTGAAGGTGTTGAATGTAGGTGCTTGAACCACCTCCGCTGGCAGACTGTTCCAGACCTTGGGTGCTCGGAC
>NW_017728910.1:20298839-20310390 GCF_001723895.1 Crocodylus porosus | reverse complement strand
TGTCAGGGCCAGCTGACTTGAAGGTATCCAGCTTCTCAAGGTGTTCCTTCACGAGGTCAGCATTGATGGAGGGTAGGGGATCCCCCTCACCCAGATTTCCCTGTCCCATAGCAGGCATGGGCATCCCGTGTGACTGATGAAAGGTTGGTGCCTTCAGGGACTTCAGTTATCCCCAGGTATTTAATCTGGGATTTATTTTCTATTTCATTTTTCCTGGGAGTCAATCACTGACTATCCAGGAATAACCCTCCAATATCCTCCATGTGATCTGAAGTCATGGTTTCTGCTAGAGAGACTAAGCCATGTTCACTGTTAGTGAAATTCCTCTGAAGTCAATGGAGTTCCATCAAAAGTAATTTGGATCCATAGCCTCCACCCTTCTCAATTCTGCCTGCAAATCTCTACATTTTTAACAGCTGCAGTGTATCCCAGTATACTATGTAATCACTTGTGCATGAAATCCAGACTAAATAAAATGGAATTTATAAAAGTCCCTGAACAGGTTACTAATGAAATTCGAAGCTATATCATCCCTTACTTCCCTTACTGTCTGCAATAGACTCTTCCCTTTAAAAGTCCTTAAACATTCAGATTCAATTATATTATCCAGCAGAAGACAAGCAACTACGAAAACACTGGGGGGGACACCTTTTAAACTCTAAGACAGTCAGATTTTTTCTGTCTCCATCCTAATTCTCATGCATGCATGCTCCAAAAACACCCTTCCCAAAATTGAGATGTTATCTGTTTATTTTCTCCCCCCCCATCCAAATCCAGTCCCATGAATAGTATCACACATGGTTACCATTAGGATGATAATGTCATTACAAGAAAAGAATCATTCTGACTGTGGATGGAGAAAGTACAAAAATGGAAATGGAAAAGTCTTTAAATACCTTTTTTTTAAGTTAAAAAAAAAAAGGCAATGGAGAGTGAAGTGAAAAGAAGCAGGAACCGAGGGACTGCCAAACTCAGTCAGACTGCCGCTCATGTGAGGAATCGTTTCCAGGATTATAGTTAGTACAACTCTTATTTCATGAACGTTGTGTGCCTCCTGAGGCTGGGGGGGGAAGGGGGGAGCATGGTGGGGGTGTAGCAGCACTGAGCGGGGAGCTTCCGCAGGCAGTGTCAGCGGCAAGAGGAGGCAGGTGGCGAGCGGCAACCACCTGCAGGCACCACCGGCAGCAGCGGCCAATCTCACCTGCATGCACCCCCTACATGTCGCCAATGTGACTTATTTTACAGTTTTGCATCTAAACAGCATGGTGATGGGCACTTACAAAATACAAGAAGAGAAAGGCCAGAGTTGGAAAGCAGATAGTAAGCAGAGCTGAGACAAGTTTATAATCTTTCTGTATGAATGGAACAATGGAAAGCGTTGTAGAAGAGATAGAAATCTGACCTTGATTATGAAGAAGTTATGCATGGGGTTACTGCCATGTCAAAAGTGGTTTCAACATTGCAAATCTGTAGTCAGAAAACTGAATAAGGTCTGAATTAGACCCAAATGGCTAGATCCTCAACTGGTGCAAATTAATGTCAGGGTTAATGGAACAATGCCAATACATGGATGAATGTCAATTCACAGCAACTGAGAATCTAGCCCAAAGTACTTAAACTAGCAGGGTCAGTTACAATGGCAGCAATAACGACTCAGGACATTGCCGTTAGTTATTTGCAATATTACCAACATTAACAAAAACTTTAAGTCAGCATACAAGTCAGTCTTTCATTCATTGCAAAGCAGTATCTAAATTATTCTCCAATGAACAACTGTACCAAGAATGCAAACTCTTTCTCTAATAAGAACGTATTTTGTGTTCGATTTTTTTCTGCAATTTTTATTAAAGCATGTAGGCTTTTTTATAAGCACAGTACTATTAACTGAATGGTCGCAAATACCTTTAAATGCTACAAAATGTAAGTACTGCTGTTTCTATTTATTCAGGGCATTTTCATTTTAAGTCACAAAAAAAAAGTGTTCAAACAACACTCAGAGTCCAACAGAGGAAAAGGAAGAGAACTCTACAGTTTAAACCTATTCTTTACATCTTTCTGTATAGATCACTATGTATGTCACCTTTTGGATACTCCAGCAATATAGAGTGACAGTTACCTGTGATCTAATAAAATTATTTGGAGACCCTTCTAAAAATCAGGTGCAGAGCAAGTTGAATTACATCAGGTTTATCAGTCAGTGGCCTCCTTTAAAAACGCTTGTAAATTCAGTTAACGTTAGTTGACTCTTTACAATAAATCACCTGTGCTTCTCCGTGCTGTTTCTAGGGAATACTTAGACATCAGGGTCTAAGATAATCCAAACCATTTAAGGGCAAATATTCATTCAGTCAATCTGAGAAAGCGATGCTGCCTATCCAGTAGACAGTGGGGTAGGACGCTGGTTCTAGTCCCAACTCTTCCCCTTATCCACTGGATGATCTTGGGCAAATCTCTTCATCTCCCGGCTTCCGTCTCTTTCTCCACCTTGCCTACCCCTGTGTATTCAGACCCCAAACTCTTTGAGGAAAGCACCCTCTCTCATGTTTTTTTTCCTAATTCCAAGCACAATAAGGCCCCAATCTCAACCTGAGTCTCTAAGCACTTCTGCAAATAAAAAGCAAGCAAACAAGTCCCATTCCTCCCCCAACACAAAATAAAATGTTTAGAAGATGAAATTGTACAACCTTGTCTCTTGATGAACTTGTAACTTTTACATCACCTCTCTGCAGCTCCAGAAAGTAGCTTGCTAACAGTTTACTTCTTCTTGCATAGTCTCAGCCTGTAGCTGGTATCAAGGCCAATTGCTTGGTCCAGGAAATAAATCTTGCTTCCACTCTGCCAGTGTTAAGGCCTGCTTATGAGCCCTTTGCTCTATCGATAAGCATTTATTCAAGAATATACTTTTATGATACCAATGAGACTCCTACGGTGAGTGACTGCTTGTCAGTAGGAAGAAGGAGCTCATAGACTGGCCTTCAGTATTGAAAACTTTTTAAAAAAAACTATTTTCTGTGGTTTTTAATACCTTTTAATGATGCACTGATAAACAAAGACACATAACATGGGCAAAAATAGAAATCATAAATATAAACCAGTAAGATGAACCGTAGCAAAGACATATTTGTCATTCTGAAACCATTAACAGAAAGCTACATACAGCGATCATGCAAATTGCAACAGATAACAGAAGAGAAAGGAAAAAGAACATCCTAGATATTTTTAAACTATACAGACAACTCTTGGAAGCTTTTGTATGATGTGATTCTGTCATTACTGCTGCCCAACGTTATTGTGGAAAGTAAATCACACTTCAAAATCTTTGATATACACCAGACTCACAGCTGCATAGAAGACGAGTTCATATATATACTCTGAAATACCAAAAGCAAATAAACCCTCCAGTCTGCACAGCTAAGATTTAGGCATAATATTTATCCCAAATCTTTGCAATGTTAAAGTCGATGTTTCTCATAGCCTTTTGCAACCCCATAATATTTTAAAGAATTATCAGAAGAACTTGCACATTATTCAGTCTATTGAAAAATCCACTTGTTATCCCTTTGATAAATCAAGCCCAATGCCACTTTTTCCTATTGTGTTCTACACTAACCCTCTTCGTTATGGGCTTTGTTGCAAGAAAATTGACCATGACATCTGTTAACCACCCACGTCTTCAGCTCAGATGCATAACTGACATCTGGATCAATTATTGGGCAGTAGAATCCACGATGATACTTAACTAACTGATTAGATAGATTAGGAATCAGTTCTATTATGACATATAGCCACTTGTTATCACTGCGTAAAGGAGACAGACAGAATTTTATTTAATTGCACATTTTAACGAATTGTTTACTGTGCGGTGACATGTCTGACAATTTTTAGCTCTCCGGATGGCATGTGTATTTTAGAATTTCTCAAAGCACTTTACAGGTCCTGACTGAGCCTTGGGAACCAAGCCTCAAAATGTCCCTGAGAAAGGCAAGGGGTTGCTTTACCCACCATGGAAATGCAGCTGAGTCTGGGGTAATCCATGGTGGCTGCTCTCATACTGTCTAGGCACAGCAGTTAGTGAAGAAGCTGCCTTGTTATTTAATCTCAGGACTGTTGTTTCAAGACATGTATCAGACCATGATGTAACATCCCTTTTAAGAAGTCAACTGAGGCAGCAGAAGACAGGCATGAGGATGGATTAAACTGCATTCAGTTACAGCTAAACACATTTCCTCCACTTGACAAAAGCTCCTCAACTTTTTAGAAGTTCTAGGGAGGAAGGTCTAATTTTTTTTTAAAACAAAAAAGCTGACTCTTCAGATGGCTCCATATGCACACCTTCACTTAATTCTACATAAAAATGTACTGCCATCTACGCTAACCAGCACCACTGCAGTATGTGCAAGAATTTGTATATGTAGCACAAATAAAATATACAAAATAAGGAACTCAAACTAACTTCATTTCCAAACGGAAAAAAAAATGGGATCAGGCTGACAGATGAAGCACTGAAATGGAACTCTAAAGAAATGAGTTGTTTAATTCCTGCCACTTGTCGGGTCTGTGACCTTACCAAGTGGCTCACTTCCCTGGGCCTCAATTTCCCCATCGGTTTGAGAGAGAGAATGCAGCGTAACTCTCTGTTAAGTACCTTGAGATCTATGGATGAAAAGAACTAGGTATTTACATTGTAAACGTTAACTTTTACTGTACATCCCATCCTTTTCTTTTTTTACATAGTACCTAAATGTATGCTAGTGACACATGGCACAATTTACGTGTGCAAGTTTGTAATGGAAAGACTCACATTAAAGAATCTGTGTGTTTAGGGATCATATGGTTAGCATGAATTTGGAATGTGACCTACTATTCCAAATTCGATGCACTAGTTTAAATGCTTCAATACCTACAGGATCAACAATTCACAAGCAGCAAGACAACCAAACAAACCCACTATTCCTGAAACATTTACACATCTATGTGGAGAGAAAAAGAGAGGTGGCCTAGTCTTTTCTGCTTATAAGGCTTCCCTCCCCCACCATTACTAGTGCTTATGAGCACCTCCCAATTTTTAATACAGCCATCTTCACAACAGGCCTGTAAGGTAGGGAAGCATTATTCCAAATTAACAGATGGGGAACTGAAGCATGGAGACGCTAATGACAGTAGCAAAAATGCAAATGGATAAATAAATGGACCTTATCATATGGAAAGAATCTGTATCCATATTATATGTTGTAATCAGGCCAGCACAAGAGTTCCATACATCTGACTTTATTCTAGAAACACCTAGCCAAGAAGTGAAGATATACATACGCAGCACACAGGTATGCCCTGGCACCACCTAGCGATGCCCAAGGTAACTCATCGGCACCTCTGTCCAATTTGTCACAAAGACTGGTGGGGCCATGAGCAGAAATGCCCTGGTTGTGGGATGCTCAGCTATTTTGAATAGGCTTACTGAGGTCAGAGCACTCTTAAAAGATGAGGATGTACATACACTGATGACAACAGAACTGATGTGAAATGTTTTTAAGGACTATTTTTAACATTATTTGGTCAGAGCCTGATAAACTAAAGGGCTGCAGTTGATGCATTAAACACTCCAATACAAAAGACAGGGATTACTTACTTATGTTGGTGCTGTTAATTAAAATAAATAATGTAGCATTTTGCAATTGTATACTATCTTAGTCCCAAATAAATCTGATACTACTTTCTGAGCATTAATGAATTAAGGGTACCACCATCCTTCTGAACAAGTCAAGGAAATTCTCATTTCAAAGTTGAAGCCAATGAATAATACTTAGGCTTTTGGTTTCTATGTTCAAATCTGTGTGCAAAAAAACAAACGCATCTCTCCTTTTAAAAAGGTATCCTCAAGAGCAGCTTCTCTTCAGTTTCCAAGACTAAAGAGATTTTTGTCTGATTTGCCATCATCTTATAACCTTGTGTAATCTTTTACATTTGTATAAAGTGGGAGCAAAACACTACCAGACTAGTCACTGAACGAATATTTTGCTTTAGTAGTATTTTGCATCCACCATGTACAAGTATAAGGGACCAGCAGCATAGAAACAGGCTGTGTGCTGCATCGTTCTTAACAAAATGACCCGAAGCACCCAAAGACAGTGACCCTGACTCTACCCTGCTTGCGTAAGTCACAACACGGATACAACTTCAGTGACCTGGATGGATTTACACCCCGATTTCAACACCAATATAAATAATGAATTGAAAAAAAATGTAGAGAAGCATGTCAACAGAGAAGACTGAAAAATAAGGTAAATAAGTTACTGCTCTTAGACTCAGAGATGATTATTCAGCATTAGTTTTGATCCAGAAGAACTAAACATTACTCATCACATGGCTACTACCAAGGCCAAGGAGACAATGAGTTCTTGATAAACTATTTGTAGGTGTTAAGATGACATGCTCACAAATAAGACAGTTCAAGTTGACAATCAAAGCTGTATGTATATTTACAGTTTCTACTACCTGCAGAATTACAACACTATTTATCATAATTTCTAGCATAAATGAGCATTAATACATCCTACATGTCTGCTTTGCTATTTCACAATTACTCATGCAGTAGGTACACGCAGAAAAGAGATCTCTTCCTTTATTCAAAGTGCTCGGTAGCTCCTGAAGATATTTATAATCTACACTTTGATTTAAAGGCATCAGTCCATTTAATGACACAATGCGGGTCAATACAGTGTTCAACAAGTTTAACTCTGTCCATGCTACCTGCATATATGACCAAAATGAAACCAGGCAAATTCCTAAGGTAAGCCATCAGAATTTGCTTCGATCTCCAGGAGGATCTGGAAATTTTCTGTATGGCTAATTGCTATGGGGGTGATCAAATACTATCAGTGAGAGAGAAGGTGCACACCATGACTGGAATTATGGAAGTCACAAATGAGCCATGGGTTGAGAAGGTTATTCCAAAACTAGTAGCTGAATGCTCCCCTCCAACATAAACCACCCAACGCAGGCATCAACTGATGCCTGGGAGAGGGACTGTTTCTGTAAACAATTGTTAGTTTCTCATCTCCAATTTTTTTTTTTTTTAATTTTTCAATTAAAAGAAAAACATTAGAGTTCTGGCTATTATATGACACCACTGCCCCCTGCTGGATGGATTCAGAATTATTCAAGTATGTGTTGGGTCCTACACTGTTGTTAAATGGAGATTCTTCTTCAGCACAAGTTGCCAGACAGGCTATACTTTGGGAGCAGTGGTGTCCACGTGCAGCTCTCAGGTTCCAAGATACCACAGTATGCAATGTAGAAACACCTGTGAAAACCAAGGAATTTGACTTTTCCAACCCCAAGAATGGAAGCAGTCATTTTCCTGGAGAACTGACATTTTTTGTGACCCTGGTAATACAGTTGTCCAGAGTGCACGGAGTGATAGAACCAGCTTCCATCCTGCTTAATAATTAGTACAAAAAGGTCATGTTTTAATTAGAGGCAGGCCAGTATTACACTCATCCAGTCAGAGAACAAAAATAATATCATGCACCCAGTTGTCAATCCATCTTCAGGCTCCTTAGAGCAAATCAAATTATGTATAAACTACTTCTACTTCTACGTAATGAACAATTTTAGGTGAATACAGCAAATCTACAGTATTGATGTGAACAACTTCAAGAGAATACACCTGAGAAAAGCACAACATAGATCCCAGTTCAAGGAAACACTTGAAGACACGCTTAAATCTTACTCAAGTCAAGCACATGCTTGAGTCCATCCCTGTTTAGGACAGCACTTAAACACAGCCTTGATTTCAACAAGACTTAAGTGCAAGTGATCTAGAATTGGGTTTTTTTGAACCAGGGTTTTCATTTGTGGATAGTCAGAAAAGCAAAGTTATTGGCTATCCTTGTTAATTGCATACGTACCTCCATTGTTTTCTGTGACCCTTTTTTGGTGGTATGGACAAATGGCATGATTTAGCATCATCGTTATTATCAGATTTGTATTGGGGGAGCAGCTCAAGGTCCTAATCAACTTGACCCACCCTTCAGCCAAGACTGGACTGCTCCCTAAATGCTGGCAGGCTTCTGCAGTCTGAATTCCACCAACCCCAAATGCTCCTCAAGTATTCAACATGCCATGGCCTCCTGCACTTAATCTGCATATTGCTGAAGTGAAAAGGATTTAGCTGGGACCAAAAAGAAACCCAAGGTCAAAACATACTCTTTGAGCCAGTAAGAGTTTTCTCATAATTTCGGTGGAACCAGAACTTTAACTTTTATGAGTGAAAATATGCAGAAGGAAGCCCTAACTCAGAATATGGGACCAAACCAAAGGACCAGCTTCAACTACCCCAAAGTGTTAGCCAAGTTTGTATCCTGTTACAAACTCTGGGGCTCAAGTACATCTCAAATCAGAATAGTTTTTGCTGTCTGGAGTAAGAAACTACAGTGGAATATCTAGAAAACCATTATTTATAGTGATCATTGTTAACTAATTGTATTTTGATGCCGGATGTTTTGCTTAGGATGGAAACATTTATCATCTGTGAAGAAGGTACTTCAGCATGTCTTTCAGATCTGTGAACATACCTCATTAGTTTTACTTCCCATTATAACAAGGAATGCTACAGCATAAGTATATTAAAATTATTCTCTCAAAAGGAAGGTTTTCTTTCAAACCATAGCTCAGTCCTATAGAGGTTCTGCAGTCATAAAATTGTATTCATGGGTCAAAGATCAAAAAATAAGTGAGAGTCCACAACATGCTGAGCTTTAAAAAAAAATAATGTCACATTCTTTCATTTTCAGCATAAGAAATGGGCAACTTGTTCAGGGCAAATACTTGTTTGAACTGAGGATTTTATTATTAATCTCTGAAGACTGCTGAATTTAGGGTCACAGTAAGGGTTGATTAGGTACAAGGTGCACAAAGCTCTCCTCTGTCAATGCTATTGAAAGAAGCAAGTAATTTAGATTCAGAATTGGTCTTGGATTGAAGCTCACTCCATTACCGACCATTTTCAATTTCAGCTATACAATAAACATCAAGCTCAGCAAGGAAATTAGTACATTTGGTAATGTATTGGGAGAGATGGGTGGGTCTTTGACAAGATGACACTTATCACCAAAGCTTCAGTTAATGAAACCCTTGAGTGGTATCTGCGTTTGACATATTTTGACATTTTTTGAAATCACATCCAGCGTTTTTTTCCCCCCCATAATGTTCTTCTTTATAAGAAAAAAATCCATCTACCTTTAAAATGAGTGCTGAAGTACTGCAATATTATTGGAAAAAATTAAAGAGATGCTGACTGCACTAAAGGGTGGGGGAGAAGCAGAGAGAGACTTTCTTGAAATGCAGAAGATAGAGAAGGATAAATATTATTTAAATTGACAGGATGTCAAGCCTTACATATTTCCAGGGAGAATGTTTCAAATTCAACAGGTATGTTTATTTTTACTTCCCCTGCTCTAAAAAATGCCCAAAAGCAGAAGTGGAAGCTTGTCATGAATGACATTTCAGCAAGCATTTAGTCTCAAGTAAATCACATTTCTTTTTATCTCACCTGCTCTAAAAATGTCCAGAACCATAAAAGCAGGTTTGTCATTAATAAGATTAATATATTTGGGATTTGCATTGTTGCCTGAACCAGCCAAACTAGGTTGGATGAATTACTTTCTCAACAAAAATAGTTTACTTGTTCTGAGTTTTGCTTCTTGTTTTTAAATGAATAGCGAATGAGAAGACAGCTTCTAGTTCCATACTGTGAGCAATGAAGGCATCATATAAAAGATACCAAATATGTGCAAAAATGAAAGGAAAGTAGGACCGATGCAGAGGGAATGAACAACTGCTGGCCTAACTCTCGCTAGCTCATGACCGAAAAACACCACAATGGCCCTCAGATCACTTTAAATGCTGCTTTGTAGCAATGTGGCACCTATGCTGTGAGACCAGAATTAAAAAGGGTCAGATGTGGCAGAAGATTTAGAGTTCACTAATTCTGAGCGGTTTGATATTTACTCTTTAGCTTTCCTGAAAGCCGCGAGAAATTATTATGGATTCATATATTTCAAATCTCACACAGCTCTATTATTGTCCATTTTTTTTTCATCCAGAGCTGAGAGAACAATTAAAACAAAAAATACAAAGCAGGCTAAACAGGGGCATTCCTGAACTCTACTGGACCTACAAGGCAACACTTACAGCTTGAGTTCCTAGCCGGGTGGTCCCTCCCAACGACTTTTTTCCAACACAAGTGGGAGGTCACCTTGAAGATTTCAGGGACAGGGATTGTATTATACAGGATACATACTCCTGAAGAGTCTCATTGTGTCAGGATGCAATTTTTATTTAAAGGCTTGCCCTCCCATGACACTGATCTAAGCATTTCCCTTGCCTCCCTCACTCAGAGTTTAAGGTGCCAGAGCAAGCACCCCTATGTATGCCTGCCCTTGTGAAATCCCGAAGCCAGAATAATAGAAGTTGGATATCTTCTGAAACAAATAAATCCTGTATCACAAAAGAGTTAATAGATTATTTCTCTAGCATTGGGGTTTTTTTTGTTGTTGTTTAAATTGGAGCCATGTCCCACAATACCTCAACCAAACCCAGCTATGTCCTACTGAGCCTTTGGTTTCCTCTGCCACATTTCAGAAGTACTTAATGGTAAACCCAAGCTGGAAAATGTATTATTATTTATTTCTGCTGTGGCAATGCCTATAAAGATTGTGTCGGAAATCATATGCATGCACAAACCAAACATTCAGGCCTATTTCCAAAGACCCTATGATCTACTTTGGGTCATATCTGGACTTTCAGAAGTTGGTGTTTAGACACAAGATTTTTAACCATAACAACGTGATCTTTAGCAATTAACGGGATATTTTAAATGATACCTTTTGGGGACATGTGCCACCTCTTATTCTGCACTCAGAAAGCTTCTGAGACTTTTGGGGCATTTTCATTATATAAGCAACAAACAATAATAGTGCATGTTTGGAAAAGATGCATCTGAACAAATGCTCACATACAGCCCTTAATCCAAATTCAGTTACATCTGGCTCCACAGTTTGGTCCCAGTCAGTTTTAAATCTCAAATTTAATTTTTCATATTAATTATTTTGATCTGTGCCAAAAGAGAGGGTTTGCCTAGTGTACTATGCAACACCTAATTATTTTCTGACTGGGTTTGCCACAAAGCTAGGTAAGCGTACATACTAATATTTAGTACAAACATTTACTCTGTTCTGGTAACAGAGCTGAATGTCCATATCTCAACTTAGAGTAGAACTCATTGGGGGGGTGAAGCAGGCTATATTCGATTTGGATTCAGATTCAGCCTGAATCAGGGACAGCGAATTGATTCATTGGTTCAGACCACTGTCCCCAATTTGATTCAGTTGAATCTGAATCTGAAGATTCGATGCTGATTTGGAAACCAGCAATTCGGACATAGACACATCTTTAAATGTTTTTTTGACATACCTTTAGGTACCAGCATGGCTTGTGAATGCTGCAATGGTGGGGCAGACGGAGTGTCCCACAGGAACAAGGGGGGGCCCTC
>NW_017728910.1:20236445-20298739 GCF_001723895.1 Crocodylus porosus | reverse complement strand
AGGGGAGGGGGGCAGGCTGCATGCTCGGCAGTGAACCCAGAAGTGGACCGAAAGTATTTCCAGTCCATTTCCAGGTCTGCCGGGCAGCACGCAGGGACACTCCTGTGGGACGCTCCAATCAGCTGCAGGGGGACCCTGAGTGCCCCCCAAACCCAGGAGATGCCAGTCACCAAGCTGGGGGGCCCCCAGTGCACTCTCTGGCAGACCTGGAAGTGGACTGGAAGTGGTTCTGGTCCACTTCCAGGTCTGCTGCTGAGTGCCCTGGGGAGTCCCCCATGCTTCTGTGGGATGCTCCATGCACCCCAGCATTTCAGCATTCACCAGCCACCTGCTACCTAGAGGTATGTAGAGAAAAACATTTAAAGCTGCATTTATGTCTGAATCTTTCCAAATCTCTCCAGATCAATTTGGAGGGCTCCAATTCAATTCAGAGAGATTAAAGGCTCCTCTATTTCAATCCAGATTTGGAAATTCGGCCACTGAATTGGGCCAAATTTCCAATTAATTGAATCGGGAACCAAAGCTTCGCACAGTCCTAGAACCCATACTTACTTTGAGATGCTCAATAAACTTCACTCGTCCAACAGTATAGATAACATAACAGTTTAGCACTCAGGAAATCATATCCATTTAAAATACTTTTCAAATGCTGTATTTTTCAGTTAAGAGTTAAAACACATGTTACTGCATGTGCAGTGAAAACAGCACTCACCATGGAAAGTCATTTCCGCTCTTCCTCACATTTTTGTTTCAAATTCTAGAGTTCATACTCAGTGACAACTTAGCCCTCACTTAGGATATTCACCCATTGCCATTACCTGATTAAGACAGGGTTGGTTTGGATAGGGAGCATGACTTCTTGTGGCTACTGGCACAACAAATCCTGCCTGTCCCACCACAGGACAGCAGAGGAAGGTAAAAGATTTCTGTGCATGTTCTGTGCTCTTTCCTCTACCCTAGAAGTGTTCTGAGCAGATTGTGCCTACCCTTGGCTCTAAGTCTGGATGGCGCTTCCCAAACCTATGAATCTCCCTCTCACTGATACAGGGGAGGGAATAAGGTTATTTAAAGGAAGTATGTTTGCCAACGTCTTCTTTTTGCCAAATACCATTTTTGGTGCCTGCTTCCCAGTAGGGCCTTTTCACAGTGACCTTCCTTAAACTATTTTACCCACATACTTGTGAAAAGAGTCTTTTTCTGAGCCTTCTTCATATCTCAAGGCTACCAGTGCCCCCCAAGGAAAGTTTTCCATGGCTTTCTCCCCATATTTTAAAGGCTGTCAAACTATGGCCCTCATGAACCATAAAAGACTCCCAAGTAGGTTAAATACATCTCCTTTCTATCTATACCTGCTCATTTATTATTTTTTATTTTCTTCAGTTCTTGCTTTTTATTTATTTTAAGAGGTCACGTAATAATAAATTATTTGAGCTGGGGTGCTATTCACAGATCACTAACTCTGAGGGAAATGCTGCTCAAAACCAGTTTTGTATTCTATGTTTCTTAGCATTGTCGAGATTCTGGTATGATGCTACAAAGGGTAGGAAGTTTGGCTGCTGCAGCGGTATCTGATAGATGATTCTAGGCTCTGTGGGGTTTTTCCTCCAGTTCACCTCTCCCAGCATCTGCTCATATCCTAGCCAGTTGACCATTGAATCCCATTCCTTCTCAGGTGTTACCCTACCTCTTCAAAACAAGCAACTATTAAGCAGTCTGGGATGGGGAACAAAAAACAAATAATTAGAAAAAAGACCAAATGATTGGTTGCTCAAAGGCCTCTACTGGTTCTTGAACTGGTCCTAAGTATGGGAACTTGGTCATACTACATATGTATTCACAGCTTTCACATACTAGCCAATAAGAGAGGAGTTTCCCATTCCTTCCTCACTCCTATGGTAGCTCTTCTTTCACATTTCCCAAGAGTGATTGATTGATCAATTGATATACTGTCCCAAGAGCTAGTTGGGAAACACTGCTCATCCCCTTGCCCCTGAAAATTTCAACTTTTCACTGAAAACCAGAAAGCCAAAAAATATTGCTGTTTAGTTATCAATTTTTTATGTCAAAAAAGAGATGCCAATATTAATCTTGTCAAAAACCCAATTTTCCATTGAAAAAAGTGATAGACATTTTTCAATGAGACCTCGTTGTCATACATCAGTAATAACCTGCAGCTGCCACCTTCACTTCTACTTGCTATCCTTTCTATTGGCCTGATTTATTAACATATAGCCATAGAGTGTAGGGGTGTAGCTTATCTTCAGTTTAAATCAGGTAGACCGCTTAAGCCCCATGCCAAATATATACTCTTTGTTCCTTCTGACCGGTCAGACTCAGATTAGCTAATTTGTGACCCGTGAAACAAGGTTGCATGAGTGCAGACAGAGGAAATCAATCCTGACCTCCTCGCTAAGTCTCAAAAGAAAAAGAGGACAATATGGAAGAGCCAAAGGTCCAAAGTGCAACAGAAGGGTTAATAGTATCAAGAAAAGCTATTACACCACCTTTTTCTTTCATTCTTTGTTTGATTACCTGTTAGAACCAGGTATGGAAGCCAATCTTCACTTTCTTAATACCCATCAATTAAAATACATGTAAAAGGGTATTTATTGGCATCTGTATTGAAGCAAGTATTCAGAAAAGATATTCTAAAGAGTAAATATTAACTAAGTTTATGGACACCAACATGGGAAGCCATTAAGAAAGACTAATGTATGAGTACTGGTTTGTTTTCAATTTTCTTATGTCCCAGACTGTGTTACTCTAAAGAAATTTGCAGAGGAAGCATTTTTTGGGAATGTCTACAGCTCCGTGCCAAATGTTGGGTACTGACAAAGGAAAGTAGATAGAAAAAGTTATACACAACCATTCAGAAGTTATTACTGAAAAGCCCATCCAATGCTTCTGGAAGCATGGAAACTGATGCAGAACACCCTGTGAATAAGCTATAGACAACTGCTGTCAATCCCAAAGTTTCACGAATCTCAGCAATGTGCCCCCTTTCAATTTCCACTTGTACAGTCCTGTAGGCCAAAGCACTGAGCTTCAAGTAAAAACTCTCCTCAAAATCTCTGTCTCACAAGAATCAGAGAAAAGTGGTAACAAACAGTACAACAGTTATGGGAAGCACCAAACCAAAGCAAAAGCAGTAAAAGTCCTATAAAATATAAAACAGAAGAACTTCTATAGATTGAGACAGTGTGTGGGACTACTATACATAAATTCAACAAGGGACCTCAGAATTGTCATAGGTCTTCAAAAGGATGTAAAAGAGCAATACCCTGGATTAAGTGCTATTCCGTACCAAATTTTAATATAAAAGTAAAAGCATAAGAATAATTCACAAGATTGGTAAAGACTTCTTAAATATTGACTCACCCAAAGTGGAAATAACAATCTTAAAGTTTCCATCTAAACTTGCCACCCCAGTTCTCTCAGAAATGCCCCACAGCAGAAGAAGGGACAGTATTCTCATAGGTTGTAAATAGGTGTTACATGTGTCTTCAAACCCCACAGACATAGAAGACCACTGTCCCTCTTCAAGCCTCCCCAAATTATGCAGGATGAAATGTGCTCTCATTTTTTCCCAGGACATGACAGTGGGCATCTGTTAGGTTATCAGAGGTCATTCCCTAACAAGCTGGCCAGGATGTGTGATCTGGATGGTCACTTATTGGCAGAAGAACAACAATGTAACTTGGAAGCGCTATGTGTGTAAATGAATATGTTACTCCTGTTCTCATCTGGGTCAAAACCCAGGACAGTCAGGACCAAGTCAATGTATATTTACAGCTACATGGTAAAAGTATTCTTCATTACAAGCACTGCTGAATCCCACAGCTGAAATAGTTCTTGTAATTTGAGACTGAGAACCACAGGATAATGATAAATTCAAGAAAATCTGATATACAAAGAAAGCTTAATTAAAGTGAAGCTTAAGTGAACTTCTTCACAGTTAGAGTGGCCAAAGTCTGGAATGGGCTCCCAAGGGAGGTAGGTGGTGCTCTCCCCTACCGTAGGGGTCTTCAAGAAGAGGCTGAATGGGCATCTGGCTGGGGTCATGTGAAACCAGCACTTTCCTGTCTATGCAGGGGATCGGACTCGATCTATTGAGGTCCCTTCCGACCCTAATATCTATGAATCTAAGTCACCACTCATCCCCAACTCAGGCAGCCATCTTCCTTTTGCCAAAATATACAAATTTCCTATGGGTTATGTGGGAAAATGAATGGGAGAAGATGCACTAAGTGTTATACTCATGTTATACTTACACATTATGACATTCCACTTTACAGAGGATGGGTGAAGACAATGTTCTTACCATGCTACCAAGGTGCATGGATAACATAGCAACGACAGCATAGAAAGCAAGGTATCCCAAGCGCAACTCAGTGCATTCGATAGGGTTGTGCTACTGACAGAACCATCTGCTTGCACTACATCCTGCCTAGTTCCATCATTTCAAGGTGGACTATGTAATAAACTTAGTATCTTAGAATACCAGTGGAAACAGAATGTTTCTATACATTTATTTGCCTCCTTGAGCTTTTGCATGAGGAAGCACATGACCATGATCAAGAAGTCCAAAGCAAGGTTTCCCTCAGCAGTACAAGTTAAATTGCATAATTTGCTTTACAGTGTGTATTCTTTACCATGAATGGCAACATTTGTAGCTGAGCTGATAATTTCTTTTAATGATAAACTACTTCCTTTTTAAGACAAGTGACCTTGTTAGAAACAAATCTGGATCACGAAGAGCTTTAGCATTTTCTGACCTTTTCTTTTTTGGCCCCAAAAGAAAATTTCAATGTATGTTCTCTCTTTCTTTCATTCAATTAAATGCACAAAATGCATAATAGAGCTTTTGAAAAGTTACAGAGTAACAAAGGGATATTTTAAAATAATGGAAAAGTGAAAAACAATTCTGGACTCATTCACTTTATTTTGTTTAAGAACACAAAGCAATAGGATGGAAATAAGTTTCAAATATTCAAAAACAATTGTGAAAATTTCTGAGAAAATGAAAAATATCCATTTTGAATCCTGTCAGAAAGAATTTGATGTTCTGAATTTTTTTACACCGTTTCCCCCCCCCCTTTTTTTTTACACTAACTATAAGTTAAATTACATAATTAACCCTAAATTATGTATAGATAATATGGTAAAATTAACATTGGGTTGGAACCTCATCTTCAACAGCTTTTAAATTCTTATTAATACTCGCAGTGTAATTCTAATACTCCAGTAACATAGGTTGTTTGCCTCTAGGAGAAAAGGTTGCCCCTTATTAATGTGGCTTGACCCTAACTGTTCCCAAATAGTGTGGCGTACACACTGTGGAGAATGTGATGTACAGTACAGCATTCTTTTACTCCAGCTATAGTTTGGCTAGAGATACTTGTCTGAAAGAATGAATGCACTGAGTGCCAGGATATCTATCTAGATCATACTGTCCATATCATTAGAACAGAGAAATATAATTTTTAATGGAAGTTTAACACTTGTAAAATAATATAAAATTCAGGAAAAATCCAAACCACTCAAAAAAAAGTAGTGTCCTCAACTTTTATTCTGTAGATCTACCCAATAATCTCAACCCTTTTCTAAAACTATTTATCCAGAATGAGTCTTTCTACCAATTTCCATACTACTTTTAACGGAACCATTTTGTTCAGGACTAGAGCTGTGTGAATAACAGATTTTCAGTTTTCCAGACGTTCTGAAAAAATGGGGAGAAAATGTTTCAATGCAAGCCAAATCAGTTATCATTGCAAACTTTTTGATGAATCCCAAAATGTGAAAAAAATTATTTCAGGTCCATCAAAATGCTTTCTTTGACCCTGCACAAAAGTTCTGTTTTTATTTCTGGATATTCTTTTATCCTTAAAATAAACTAAAGGGAATTTGGGCACTACATTCTTCTAATTAGGATTTCTCATTAGAAAATGTAAATGTTTCATTTTTAAAAGGTTTCAATGAATTGTTATGACTTAAAAATGAAAAAAAATTCATTTTCTGCATGAAGATTTCAACAAATCACACATGAATAAGTCAAGCATTACAGAACATTCTTACTGAAAAAATGTTTTACCAAAACTGTTTCCAAGTTCTATTCCTGACTTGTATCGTTTCTTTAAAATCAGCAGGCATACAAGAAAAAAGGATAAGGGACGTTCTACCTGAAGTCTACAGAGAAACAGAGACAGACAGGAGAAATGTTTAGGGACAATATCATTTTCCTTTATAAAAGTTTCTTGCTCAATGTTAAATGAAAGCAACTTATTCTGAGATATTTATCACTGAGAAATAACAGTGTTGGATCCAACACACATTCACTTTGCCATAGACAAATATGTCATAGAAACTCCAAATAAGGAGCATTGCAAAAAATTATTCATACAAGAAATTTCCAATACCATACTGGTCATTTGTTTGGTATAAACAACTTCCTATAACCTCAGTTTAATTATTCTTTATTTCTCAAATAAATACATTTTGAGCAATAAAAGAGAAAGAATCTGTATTGAAGGTAGACAAGTCTGGGAACAAAATAAGTGTTATGCCAAAAAAAGAGAGCGATGGGGCAGAAAAGAAAAAATATGTTTATATTTGGGAGAATGGAGGTCTTCATTAAAACACTGCTGAAATCTTTGCAGCTGACCAATAATGATGCTTCAAAGTGACTTTTTCATCGTTTGCAACTTTTCCATTATTAAAAATATTTACTCAAACTCATCTCCATCTCAAACATGTCCTCATAAACTTTCAGACAACCTTTCTGTGGAAGCCTCATTAAAAATAGACACAGAAGACTGTATTTATTTTGAACATCTTTTTATCCTGTTGAAATAAAAATACATCGGAACCTCTGGGCAGAAACCAAGCAAGCAAAGTTTCAACCTAAACAGTTGTTTCAAAAGTTTTGAACACATCTAAAGCATACGCTGTAAATGTTAACAATGAGACGACCTTTATTACAAGTCACCATACTGTACATTCCCACTGTTGTTAACAGTAGGGAGAATTAGACAAAGGAATCAAGTCCTATAAAAGAGTGTACGAGTTCCAAAACAGGAGCTGTATTCAAGACAAAACTATAATTAAACAGAGATGCTTTTAAAATCTAGTAGCAATTCAATAATATGAACTAGAATTCAGGATGCAAGGACCTACATGCCAACCTGAATGTAGATAGTGTCATTAAAGTGTAAATTAGGCATATTATTACTTAATATCATAAATTAATTAAAACCAGTGTGTGTTTCTAAATACACAGCTCTTGGCCAAGTTCTCACTCTTTTACTTAAGTTTCTTTTATTTTTATTTTTTTTAATTTATGCAGTTTAAGATAGTGAAAAATTTAATATATTACATACAAATTTGAAATATACACTTATTGCTCACATTTTGGTTTGAGTACATTTGTATAGCCTTGTGAATATAATCAATCCCCAAAATGTTTCCAGTAGCTTGGAAGGAAAAAGGCTTAAAATATATGCAACTTAATCATGTAATAAGTAAACTTGTAATGGTTTATATTTTTGTATTTGTTTGCAAAATCTACAATATTAGCAAATATTTCTATCTCAGTTTGCTAAATAATGAAATATGAAATTATGAAAACCAAAAGTTAGTAGTTACTTCTTTATACTACAACTGGTTATTATCAAGTTATAAAAACTGATCTCAACATTTAACTGTAAGAGAGGTTTGTGAACTAAAGGAAAGTCATATTATTTAAGCTATAGTACACTTTGAGTAAACATATAGTTAGGATCATGCTTGGACAAATGCCTTCTCAATCACAGTGAATAATCTACTATTATATTTATTATATCACTTAACAATTTGCTGCAATATTTATTATTTCCATGCCAGTAATTTTTAGGAGACAGCTTAATGCTTTGTGAAGCTTATTTATTTAAAATACAACAGCTCAATCTTAAAACCACATTCATTTCTATTTTTATATGGTATATGAGTTAAATTATACACAAGTTTACACAGGTTCACATTCTAAAGCCAAAACCTTAAAAATATGGATGCATTACTTAAAAAGAGGACTTATTCTTTTTAAAATGTTTTAGAAAGATCATATTTTAGAACCTATTCACTTAAGATGCAACAAAATATTCCCTTTGTATTATTAGGGGTCTGAAAATATAAAAAAATTAGACTAAAAATGAAAATATTTAGTAATAAAAAATACAGAAAAATTGTGTATATATGCATTCATAATTCCCCGATAATACTCATTACTAAATGTGTGTGTATCTATATTATATATAATGTAGAAACAAACAAAACATGATATTTTGAACAGGTGGACCTTTAAAAAAGATCCCTAATTACTCTTATACTGTTAAAATTATTTTAATTTTGCATCTCAGCAGATACACATTTGTATGCTGGAAACAGGTGCTCATCAAAAGGAGATGATAAAGAGATACTGCAGTCAAGGCTTGGAACCTAGCCTGCATGGTGTGATGACAGATAAATTAGAAAAATCCTGCTAAACATCTCTCTACTTCAGAAGGAGATTACACCTTTTTAAAAAGGCAAAACATGCAGTTCAATTACTTATTGTCTTGGCATGTGGTTGTGATGAAAGAAGGAGTCTTAAACATCAATAGAGCTAAACTAACTTCCCAGATGGTCTTCAGAAGAGGGAAACCTACAGTAATCCACCTGCATATACAGCAACTTTTTCTATTTGAAATGACAGCAACATTTCCTCACCCATCCATTCAAACTATCCCTTTATTTTAAATGGCTATTTGATGCAAAACTTGTAGGCTTTTTTAAAAACAAACAAAATAAACTTTATAGAAATAAAATATTGTTGTCTCTATGCCTACATCTATACATTTCTCTTTAACATTCCCATCACTATGGTAGCCGAACACCAGCAGAATATTTGGTGGGCGCGCATGAAATTTGCAATTGTTTGGTCTCTGACGGGACTAAAAAGTACATATACACATAAAACTTCTTTACTGATTTAAGACCTACATACATCAATTTCATAAACATGAGTCTATCTATAATATTTGACCAGCATGTGTTTTCTAATTGCTTATAACAAGTAGTTGGAGTATTTCAAGTTCCTGTACAAGAAAAGGTAGTCTACACAGCAGCTGGAATCACTTGAGGCCTGTTGTTAATTTTTTTAATATACATATATGTAGGAAAAGTGTAGAGAGGAAATCTCTCCCTCAATATTCTCAGTAGGCCAAATCCATTCTTTTTAGCTGTTCTTATCTGAATATGACACATTTGGGAATTTGCTCAGTTTTATATCTGCCTCCTATAGATCGCAGTGTGGATGGATAAGGAATGATGGGGAAAAAGTGTCATTGGAAAAAAACCCAGGAAGAAAGGGATACTTCTGTTTAAACAAATGTGCTTCTGTGATCTCAGTTTCAATATAGATGTCCAAGGAATTCAATAAATACATTAGTATATTGCTATATTTATGTCAAAGGAAGACCTTGCATGTATTACAACTGATTATGTGTAGTGATTATAACATTTATGCATCATCAGAATTGGTTTCAATGAATCTTTTTGCATGTAGGACCCTTACTATTGTTGATAATTATGAGATGGAAAGATGCCAGCTCAAATTTCCAGTCTTCATAGACCGGGGCGGACAAAATGGCGGATCCAGATGGCAGTCAGACTCCAGTTCCCAACAGCCCCTGCCCGCATGGCTGGGGCTGGTCTCCATGGCAACCTCAGCCTTGCACTATCACAGCCTGGGGCCTCCATGGAGACTGGCCCCAGACATGTGGGCAGGGCCTGGTGGGAAATGGAGTCCACTGCTGGCCAGATTCAGCCAGTGGGCTGGAGTTTCCCTGCCCCTGTTGTAGACTAAGAACATGGGAAATGGAAATTACTGATACAGATAAACATGAAGACCCAGTATGCCATACTACACCCACACCCAAACCCACACATATATACACATACATACATACATACATACAGAGAGTCACTTTAACATGAAGAAACAACCTGCTGTACCAGAAGTGTTTTACCCTTTCTTGTACTGAGCTTATCTCCATTAGCTGCAGCCTCATGTTAAAGATGAGATTGGTTGCAATCAATTAGATGCTACCACTGAGCTTTGGACAAAATGCCAATGCAGCCCTCAGTTGGGCAAAATTTGGATGCCCTTGACTTAAGCTTTCTAAGCCTTTGCATTTCCAGTTCAGGAGATTAATATAATTCCCAGAGCTCATACTTCTCAGAAGATTTTTTTGTCTGTAGCTCATTATGTTATTAATAGAACTATACAAGACCAAATGTTTCAGTTTCCACTATTTCAGAGAAGAAAATCTGAAATAGGGACTTCAATGATTTACTTCAAACAAAACCAGAATGAGGCCCACTAATATTCCCCACTTTGAAATGAAATCGTAATGCAATTCAACCCCTGCTCTTAGCCCACCCCTTGCATATACCATGTGCGCTAAGAAGAACCAATCCCCACCCAGCCTTGTGCCATTCTCCTTGATTGGGGTGTGGCCCTTCTAGCTCCATCTTCTAATGCTGCCTTCAGAAGAGTCTTCTTGGCTTGCTCCCCTTTGTCTTGTTAAGGAGTTAAACGGCTCTCCTCAAATTGGGTAAGTTCTTCTGTTCGCAAGGAGCTCTGCCTGGACTTTCTGCAATTGTAGTACAATGCAGAAACGTGCCAAAGGGTGTTTCTCACTGAGCACAGGAGGTGAGCTACACCTCACAGAACAAGGGCTAAAATTCAAGGGAATCTCTTGAAACTAGATACATACATGAGACAAAGATGATAATAAGCAGGAGCTAAGGGACAAGAAAAGTATTACTATTCCTGCTCATATAGAAAGATGAGAGAAAGGGATAAGGAAATGACACTCAAATTGCAACCTTTAACAGAGCTCTGTAGTAGACCTGTGTGAAGCGGAAAGTTCTTGATTCAGATTCAGAGGATCAGTGATTCAGTTTGGTGATTTGAATCACTGTCCCAATTCGATTCGGCTGAATCTGAATCCAAAGATATTCAGCGCTGAATTTTCAGATATTCAGCCGTAGACTACACAGGCAGGCAGTGCCGGTGGGAGCAGCTGGGGAGCAGCTCCCAATCATTCCCCCAACTCCCAGGGCTTCCAGCTCAAGCTGTAGCTCCCTGGCTGCCCCCCACCTGCCACTGTGCGGCAGGAAGTGCTGGCAGCCCTGGAGGAAGCTATGGGGGCTGGGGGGAAATGATCAAGGAGCTGAGGGAATGATTGCTCGACTCAGCAGGGGAGGCAGCCAGAGGGGCTGCGGCTTCTCCCAGGGCTCCCAGCTCAAGCTGGCGCTTGTCCGGCCGCTCCCCCAGCTCCCCCGCCAGCACTGCCTAGTGCCTGCCTGTACAGGCTATGGCTAAATCTCCGAATCCTCCTGAATCAATTCAGAAGCTTCTGATTCAATTCGGAGAGATTAATGGGTCTCCTGATTTGATTCAGATTCAATGATTCAGCCACCGAACCGCCTCCAAATCAAATCAGTTACCGAAACTTCGCAGAGCCCTACTCCGTAGGGTTCCGCAGTTCACTACCATGATGCAGGTTTCAGATGTCAACACCTAACATATGACTTGTATGGATACATGGAAGAGTTTTTTTGCCTGGAGTCCATTTCTGTCTGATTCCCTCATTTCCACTATGCAGCCTACACCCAATTCCTCTCTTGTTTGTTTTTTCCCCTGTACTCAGAGGACAAAAATGAGCGTGAGCTCTCCACCTCCACTCTCTCCTGTAAGCAGTAAGCCTTCTGTTGCTTTGATGGGCTCCCTTACCAAATAAGTATTACATAACCATTATGTTTACCCGACAAAAAAAAAAAAAAATTAAAAAAAAAATGCTTACTTTTAAAAGGTTCTATAGTATTTTTTTAAAAAAGCAGATAATAACTACTCATCTTGATATTTTTTCATAACTTTAGGGAATAGCCTTTAATAAACAATATAACAAAGCATAATAAAACTACTTGTCTACCCAATAAATAAGGGAAAAAATAATAAACAGGCCATATTTTGCTCCCTAAATGTGCGCACATGTCAAAATAATGGAACACTGGCAGAATATGCACCCATTTTTAATAAAGCAAATGGATATACTAATCAGTAAATACATGTTCATAGAAAACTACAAATATTCACCAGAGAACTAATTTGCAAAGACTACTGTACCATCAAATATTGTGATAAGATACAGGAAAGCTAGAGCTTAATACTGTTCAGCAAACTGTCCCCAATTTGTAAAATAAGCAAGCATAATGCCAATCAATTTGAACTTGAAAATTTTCCTACCTCAGTCTGTGATTGAGAGTTATCCATTTAAAACTAATGGACAAACAGATATGAAGTCTCTTAATTTGTTAGGCAGAAGCAGTGACTAGAAATGGTGTTCCTTTGCATTATCCTTGCTCAGCCGACACAGAACTAAAATAAATATCAGCCCTGGTTTCTCTGACAAGTCAACGTAGATAAATATTTTTTGCATGCTCAACTTCCCATAGCATCAGCACTTCCAGAAAAATTGCTTTTTCCACAATTAAGGAAACCTTCCAACATATTGAAAAACAAACAAAACAATTATAATGTTATCTGCACAGCATTAATTAGATTACTATATAAACACTTCATTTTATTATACACAACAGCGCATAGGAGTGAAAAAACTTCCTGCTTTAGTGCAGGGCTGTCCAATTTTGGGAGGAGGGGGAGGGGGAAAGGAGAGGAGCAATACATCTCTGGGCTGCATGTTGCATGGGCCACACGCTGCGAAGGTTGCCATCTGGGGCTCCCCCCCGCCATGCAAGCAGCCTGCCCTCCCAGACCTTTCTCTCCCCCCACCCCTGTGCTCCATGCAGCATGGCTCCACTCTCAACCATGTGTGCAGCCCAGCCTCTTTCCTCCTTGGCCCCCCTCCCACTGGGCCACCCTGCCCCAGGAGCAGAGTAGGAAGTGGAGACCCAAAGAGAGAGGGGGAACTCAGAGCTTCTGGCCACCATAGGAGCAATGGGAGGAGGACTGGCCAGGCAGGAGCCCACAAGCTACATGTTAACGTCCCTGGCCCTTGAGCTGCCAGTTGAACAGCCTTGGTTTAGATGAATTTTATCTCACGCTAGATTGATGTTTCTGAAACACTCAAGTAGAACTTACTATACATACATTTTCGTAAGAGGAATCCCCTCTAAATATCACCTGGCACACGCCATATATGTTGATGCGCTGCTATGGGTCGGTATTCAAAAGTGCCTAGTGTTGACCTCATGCCTAGCGGCTGCAATTGAAGCAGTTAGGCCAAAGCTAAATACTTTTGAAAATCCCACTCTACAGATATACTGCCGTTGCTAGATATTGTTTGGTTGAGCATCTCACCATTCTGCCTTGAAAACACACCACAATGCGCATGTCTCACAATTCTGGCTTGATCTGTCTCATGATTTCATTTGGCTCACCCTAACCAGCTTTTTTCTGGGTGAACTGTTTGCTACTTGTCATCACTCAGGCTCCAAACGAAAAGATGTCTTGGGTGTGAGAACAGAACATTTGAATTCTGTGAAACTGGGTCTTGGCATAACAAAGGAAACATCCTAAATCAAGAAGTTTCTTCAACCTTGGAGACAATCTGCACGTGTTTTATGTTTTCTAAATTGTAAAGCTCGGGCAGCATCTCAACTTGATCCGTGGTGCAGTTCCAGGCCATATACTTATTCCCAGAATCCTCATCTGAGCAGACTACTCCTGTGCTCCTGAATGCCTGTCTTAATGTACTAGAGACCAAGAGGTTGTCCCAAGGGTTTTGCACTTTGGCAGGGATCTCCAACGCCTTTCCATTCTAAAGAGATGCTCATAAACCTGGAGCAGGAGGGTGGTAGAAAATTCTCTCTAACAAACCAGGAATGGAACCAAAATTGGGCTTCTTTTTCTTAGCACATATGCCAGGGAGAGGAAGGAGGAAGAGAGAGAGACCCTACCCATTGACCTTTCCAGAGTTTAGAATATAAAATAACGTTACTTCAGGGAAAATCAGGAAGCTCAAGGAAGAGGCAGACTGAAACAAAGGGAGGAGAGAGGAAAAATTAGGGAAACTCCAGGGTAGAAGCAGGGAACAGGCCAGATTAGATGGAGCCTATAAATACATAGTAGTGCATATCCAAAAATACACATTAGGGCACAAATGGGTACATTCCTCAGTATTCCAGACCCAAAGCGTTAATGGGTATGACCTCATACTACGGCACCCACATCTGAAAACTTCCAGATGTTTCTGCTGCCACTGCGAACATTATCAACCCAACAGGCACTCTGTAGAGTAGAATATTCCTTCTGCCTGCCAGAATTATGCAGTTTAATTTGTTAGTACCTTTGCTCCCAAATTTTGTTCCCGTTAATCATTCTCTTTCAGTTCATTGTTTGCCCAAAATTTCCAAGCTTGCATCAGCTAAATCCAAGAAACTTCCTTATCTCCATCTGGTATAAACCTCAACTTAACCCCTTTGCTACTTCAGCCTATCCAAATCTGCTTCTGTGTCTGTGCTCTTGTATTCTCTGATCATTTCTGAATCCCACTTGACCATCCTCACAATCATGCCTAATTCTCCTAGTACTCATCTTCAACTTGAGGCTAGGAAAGGCAGAATGTTGTGAGGTCTGAGATTAAAGCAGCAGATTTACAGTCTAGATTCTACAAGGAGCGCTCCATTTTCTGTGGACCCTTTGGCTTTCACCACTCCATGCCTTTACTAGTCTCTAAAATGGGTGTAGCACTCCCTGACATAACAGGAGCAAGACAAAGGTTAATTAAAAATGTGCTTTGTGATACCCAGACAAAAGAAACTATGAATCAAGAGAGCACTATGAGAGGAACATGTCTGGAAACATGGATAATCAGAACAATTTTCAGGAAAACGAAAAATAATTTCTATCAAACTTTTCCATTAAAAAATTACCTTTTTAGTATTATCCTGGATAAATGAACACTTACATTTGGAAATGCTACTGTGCTGCCCCATGGTTGTTCTCCATGCTACTGTTCCCTTGTATAAGCTGATCTCAGACCAGATGCTATATACTACAACGTTACACAGTCTCCCCACTTCCCGAGCTGGCTGTGTGCATTATAGAAATTTTGGTGAATCATCCAATTTAGGTACACACCCTAGAGCAGAATGAAACAGCTGAGCTACAGCTCCTATAAGGCAGCCCAGTAACATTTCTGAATTCAATTTTTTTATTTAGTTGTTCAGGTTTGGGGTGTTGTTTTTGTGTGTGTTTGCTTTTTAAAGTTAATTAGTATATTATGTGAAAACCAGATACTCTAGTGATTTTTTATCTATTTAAGTGAAAACCCAATTTTCCAAAAGAATATAATTTTGACAGAAAATTCTTAAGCAATCCTGTTTAGAAGTTTTAAAAAAATAGGTATAACTTACAAATAGATTTTATTTGAAATACTGACCCGTCATTTCCTCATCATTCATTCCACAAAATCTATTATTACTAATACATTATATAGCATAAATCAAAGGTAAAGTCAATTGCCAGATGTGGACTCAGTTCTGGTGGAGATTATCAAAGCTTCCTGACAGTTATTAAAATGTTGTGTTTGGTTTGCTCCATAATAATTAATGGAGAAAAGTCATGGTTCAGATTTAGGTTTTGCCTCAAACTCATTCCTTGCTCTTGGATTTTTCCAACCTAACTTTGAAGTAAGGTCCCTTTTCCTGTGTTAGCTAATGCTGCCGCATTATTTCTGGGTCATTAATGCCACCATAGTTATTTCTATGGGCCTTGTTACACAATCATTTTAGGCAGCTTCTTGGCTCTTAACCCCTGGAGTGGCTGCACGTTAACATCTTTTAAGTGGTTTAAAGCACTCGTTACTTGTCCTAAAATTATGTCACCCCCAGGATTAGGTCTAATCTGCCTAATTTTGCTCCTGTTCCATTAAGGTGTGGTCACTTCCTACAGCTATTTCACCCAACTTGAAGTCCTCCAACATCCCAGAATGCAGTGACCCCTCCAGAGTCAGGGCGAGTGGGGATGCCGGGGCACAATGGGGCTAGGCACAGTGCTTTGCCCCCTGGGGACATCCAGCAGAGCAAATGCCACAGCTCTGGCATGCCCAGTGACCACGTGCCTCCTACCCTGACCCCAACCAGCTCACTGGGAGCGTCAGCATTGGCACAAGGCAGTGACACGCTCCAAAGGAAAAAACAAAACAGATCAGACCTCTCTGGGACTCCTCCCTCCCACACCCTGTGCCACCGCTGGCACTGATGCTGGCCAGCTGGGTGCCACTTGAGCTCCAAAGAGACCAATCTTTTTTCACAGCTGTGCAGGTGAAGGAAAGTCAGAACAGGTTTTTCACCTTAAGGTGCGACTGCTCCATTAAGCTGATTAACATTTGTGCGTCTTTCAGTGTAAGGTGGAACAAAGGCCCTATGAGATGGCAACACATAATGTCATACACTCAGATGACTTTTTGCTGGAACAACAAAAAGAAATGCCATGTTTTGCGTGTTTTACTTATTTTCCTAATATCTAAAATCTGTTAGATCATGCTGATCCTCTCAACCTCTTCTAAATTTCCCATTGGTTCATCAATGCTCTAGATGTTTAGAAGCTTATAAAAAACACAGCTGAAAAACAGAGATTTGAGATTCAGCTCCAACTCTAAAGTCAATATAAATGAGGACTGGGATGGGGAGAGGTGACAAACCATTTCCTGTTTTAAATTGCGTTTACAATGACTTTACCCTTCAGAAAACTCAGATTCTCATAGACGCATTTCTTCCAAACCAAACGAAGGTAGGTTCAGCTATTGATGACTAACTATAAAGGGGTATTGCAAGAACGTTAATGCCAATGGTTTCCTCTACTTCCAAGAAACTGTTGTGTCATTACTTAAGATACACAGAGCTATATTAAGAGTTATTGGGCGGGGGGGGGTGGGAAGGGAAGAAAAGACCTCTTCCAGAAGACAGGCCTACTGGTTAGACCCACCTGGGTGCACACTGATAAAATGTTCCAAACAGCTTCAGTGGACAAACCTATCATTAACTTCAAGACCACAATCAAAAGCCTAAGCAGGTTTTAAAACAAAACAAAACCAAAAAAAAATCATCAAGTGAAAAATCTGAGTTTTCCAGCCACTCACAGATGATTATAATCATTGTCATCTGAAACAATCTGATTAATTCTTACAAATATTTAATGCAAATAAAGGAAAGTGGAACACACCGTGCAGAGTAAAACCCCTAATATTGTCACTCTTGATCAGATAGGATGAACATCCAAATTATGCAACTGGATAATGTGAGAGAACAACATTAATTGTGCTTAGCATTTATGCAAGTGCTGGCAGCAAATGCATCACATTAGAGACAAAACTCCCATGCAGACAATAGCCAACCTGCTCTCATTGGCTTCAATGACACAAAATTGGACACTAGGGCTCAATTATGAAACATATCCTTACCATAACAGTACTCAACATCTTATAGAATCAAGCTTCAAATGTTTAGTCCGCAACCAAAAAACACACCGGTGTTGGGATTAAAAATCAGAGTTCCAAGTTTCTAAGCCTGGCCTCAGACCAACAGACTTTGCCAATTTCTAACTATATTAATTCTTTCTTGTTTTTCAAAAAAATATTTAACATACCATAATTAGCTTAAAATGGACCGGTTAAAACAAAAATACTTTAAAAATAATATTCTCCATTGCCTTTTCCATCATGCGACAAATTCTAGGTCTAATTCTGCTGTCATTGAACTCAAATGCAGTTTTGCATTGTATTCGAATGGGAACGGGATAGAGTCCAACTGGTCTCAAATCTTTCTCTGAAATCTCTGTGAAATCCTGGTGCTCTGAACCTCTTAAGATCTGCCCAATGGTTCCCATGATATGACAGATATATATGTAATTTTTTATTTATTTATTTTTTAACAGGATATTTGGAATATATCTTACCATAGTCCAATGCAGGATTAAATATAATACCCTACCCCCTTAGCACCAAGTAGAGAGAGAACTGTGATTTTATCAGTCTATGTACCATCACTGCAAATTACTCAGATTATCACTTATGTCATGGAGTACTTGCTTCCAAGCATCCACATTATGCTCCTTTAAAAAAGGTCTCTCTGTCCTTCTGTATAGTCACTGTGGCTGGCGCATGAACCTACTCCTTTGAAGTTCCTGCGATCTTAAACATCCTTCTCTGTATCGCTCCATTTCATTGACTCTTCTTCACATATCAAATCTCAGCTGGAAATATGTTTTTAGCCAATCTCTGTCTCAATTCTTTCTGCTATGATCTATCAGCTATACTATCCAACCTACAAAGTGCTGTACAACAGAACTATGAAAGGTGCCACACAAAAATAAAGTTGCACCATATGATATTACAACAAAAAACAGACTAGAGCGCTATGTTCTTTATACCATAGTTTAAAAATGTTCCTTAAAACTCTTTGGATGTGGATGCTCCTTGATAGGTTGTACTTATTACATTACAGGTTTTGGTAATATTAGATGATTTTTTGATATGTAAATTTTCTTTTAAAATATCTTTACATTTGGAAGCATTTCTAGACTTCACACAAAAAGCTCTAACAATATTCATCAGTATCATAGATGCCCTTTAGTTGTGCTTTAGCATGCCCTATTCTGTGGCTTTTTTAAAGAGAGCATTATTTAACACGACCTTAATTACATACACTTTTAACCCTGCGATGGCAAGGGTCAATTAATTATACCCTGCAGCTCTACCCTTGTTAAAATTGAAAAAAAAAAAATTAAAAAATCTGTATTAATTTGGAAAAGGAAATAACATTACAGTCTTGTAGGACCAATAAAATTACCTCTAATCCTTTTGGGAATCCAAATGGCAATAAAGTGAAAGTAAGTGCAGATTAACACATTGTAAATCCACTTACTACCAGGCAATGTTTACACAAGGATTTGCTATTGCCTGTTACTATACGATCAGTATTTAATTGCACTGTTTTGCCAAGATTCCACTGAAGAGGTTACTTCTATTTCCTACAAATATTATTTAATTGATTAAAACCTGACAACGTGATTTAAGCAAGGGCGGGAGTCCAATAAAATGCCTTGGATTTTTAGAGGGTCTCACTGGTGATCCGACAGACTATGAACAGACATTGGAATATTTACGTAAATCTTTCAAGTGCAAATAGTCCAGTGTGCTCCTATTTCTGAATATGAAATGGGGGGAGAGAGCGGGGGGGTAAAAAAAAAGTCTTGTGCACTTTTAAAAAGCTATTTGCTAGAGTCCAAAATAGCCTTTTTTTCCCCTTACTGCTCAGTTATAATACAAACTGCACTCACATGGAGGCCAACAGCCAGCAAAAACATATTTCCATTTTAACGCCTTTAGATGATCAAAGCATCAGCTTAATATAATCAGCTCAAATCCATTTACCAGTGAGCCTACCACTGTGCCCAGGGACTGTTTTCCTTTCCAGCCCTATCTATTCTGGAACAGGTGCTATAATAGTAAATTAATTAGTCTGTGGAGATGCACCTTGTTCTCCATCTCCACAGGCCTCTTGTGGGTCAGGGCCTTGAGGAAAATGCCATCTGGGCAGAGTTTCCCCCAGAGAAACAATCAAAGCCTACAGATTGCAGACTACAGAGGAGGGTTCATATGACAATTAACCTTATTAGTCTTTTTTTTAAATGGTTTATAGTGTGTCAACATGTTGGCTCTATAAATAATCTGCTTCAGAAAAATCATCAGTGCAACTAATTCAAATAAATGGTTCCTTTGAAAAATCCTGCAAAAAATATTGATGCATACATAGAGACAGAGCTTACAGGTAAATCAGCTTTTAACAACAGTTTACATACTTGAAAAGGTACCGCATGCAGCAGTCACCAAACATCTATTTTTAACAACTAATATATTTTTATAAGTCATATATGGTCGTATTTTCTCTTACTAGTTTTCACTAAGATTTGTGGGATTGGTCACTCTCAAACATTTTGTGGGATTAGTTGGTTCTCAAACATTTTGATTGCCACTACGCTCTCCAAGCAGAGTTTTGTAAAATATGGTACTATCAACGGAATCTAAATAGAAATCAATGCATTTAACAAAAAAAATATAAACTGCCTCTTCCTAAATTTGACAGGTATTTAAAGAATCCGTTTCATTTCCCTTTGGTCCTAAACTTTAGGTTTCTATAAATGTTTTCAATGCACACATTGCATTCTGCTTTGAATCTTAACCACAAAACCTTTAGATAGTCTAAAATTTATTTCAAAGTAAAAAGATATAAAGCTAACAAAAGATTTTTTTCCCAATGTATGCCTTTAGTGAATAACACTTCCATTAAACGTATTTTAATTAGACAATTAAAAATACTTAAATTTGCATAATAATAGAAAAAGCCAGATGAGCAGCTACAGTGCTGATAACTTCTACTTCTCTTTCTGCTTGCAAGATACCTGTGAATAGCCTACAGTTTTCTTAAAAGTTTATTTCATATTCAACTTTATGTACCAAATCATTTCAATAAATAGTCTTCACTCCTAAACATTTACACATATAGTTCAGTGCTTTTAATATTTGAAACTTGATCCATTTTGATTGGTTACAAAGCATATTTCTGTTCCATGATTGGTTGAGTAACTCTTAACACTTGAGTTTTCAGTGCAAATCTCACAGTTGCAAACTGCATGCTGACTGTTTGTAAGAGATCTGCAGTAAGTGATAAAAATTCACTATTTTAGTAAAACAGTGAACTCATTTGCTGGAATTAACCAAGAAAGCAACCTAAATGGGTGGTAATACAATCAAGACAAATGTGTTTAGAATTCCAGTGATCACTCTCAATCAATGAAATGAAACACCAATTTTTAATAAAAGCAAGTGAAAATATTAGAAAAACATACTTTGATGGGTCAAACCTGAACTAAAATACAATTATAGCTTTCTAGGGGAAAATAACATCTTGAGTGTTTATTCCCAATGATACTGCCACATATGCATTGCCTATTTACTAAATGACATGTGCTGATAAGCACCATCTCACCTCTCTGATACTGGAGTAACAGTGGCTCGCTAATATGCGTGTGAATTACTTTTATTTATATATTGCGTTATACAGTTGCTGATTCAATTTTCGTATTCCTGTTGCTAAGCTGTTAGGTAATTAGAAAATGTTTAGATCATCATAAATATTTTTGAGCGTTTTAACAAAATATATTCTTTCATCTTACCAAATACAACACCCGCTACTTTCTATTAAAAATGAGATGAGAAAAATCCAGATTCCCAACTTTGTGAAACATTCTCCCATTGCTGGCATCTACAACCTATGTACACTCAGTTATGATGGGGATTCTGGAGTCATTACTGAGTTACTAATATGTTTGGCTGCTCATAGAAAGTGTGTGTCTTCTGGAATACTTTCTACTGACTCCCATTTGGGTATAAAGTATTTGCAACCTGGAACTGTTTGACACGGAAGTCCGTGAGCTATCTCTACACAGCAGCACATTTCATTATGCATTAAGGGAGTCCTAATGTGAGCCGGATGAGGCATTCCTAAGTATACTTCCTAAGTATGAGCAGCTTCAGCAAGATACAATGTACCTGCAAAAAAGCATTATACATGAAAAAAGCCAAATTCTGCTTGATGATGCATGCGCGCAACTGCCACTGAATACAAAGAGAGCTGCAAGTACTCTTCTGTGTGGACAGAATTTATCCAGCATGTATCCATTTAGCTCTGGCCCTTTAAAGTTGTAAAACCCATCTCCGGTTTCGCTATAACAACATCTTAAATACCTGTCCACAACAGGTGCAAATCAATTTACCTCTTGTTGACAAATGGAACTGATGGTCATGAATTAAATGCAAAACTCTTCCATTTTTTAAAACTCTGTTTAATCCACTTCATCATTTTAAACCTTTTTTTCACTGTATTTTTATTTATTTTTTTAAATTAAATCAGTGATCCAAGCTTGGTGAATTCAGAGTTACACAGAAAATTTAAATATGGATCTAAGCTTGTGGGCTGAACAAGAATAGAAGAACAACGACGACTACACATTATGCCTAGTCTGCTGCTGTGTTCCCTACAGACACAATGCTACTCATGTGCTCCAGTCCATTAAAGTCCATGGACCTCACAGCACTGCACCTATTTATTAGTGGGTGACCATCAGGGCCGCCCCTGGGGGGGTGAACTGGGGTGACCGCCACGGGCCCCACGCTTTGGGGGGCCCTGCAGAGCTGGTGGAGCAGCCGTGGCAACTCCGCACCACCACCGCTGCCGGCTTTGCATGCAGCTGCTCATAAGGTCCTCCCCCACCTCCCCCCCACCAATGCTACTCCTGCCAATGGTGGCGGTAGCTTCTTCGGGTCTGGGGCACATGGGATCGAAGTGGGGGTGGGGCCCCACATGGGCTGATTTGCCCCGGGTCCTGCACCCTGCTCGGGTAAGCTCTGGTGACCATACATCCCAAGTCTGGCGGAGCAGCCGTGGCAACTCCGCACCACCACCGCTGCCGGCTTTGCATGCAGCTGCTCATAAGGTCCTCCCCCACCTCCCCCCCACCAATGCTACTCCTGCCAATGGTGGCGGTAGCTTCTTCGGGTCTGGGGCACATGGGATCGAAGTGGGGGTGGGACCCCACATGGGCTGATTTGCCCCGGGTCCTGCACCCTGCTCGGGTAAGCTCTGGTGACCATACATCCCAAGTCTGGCGGAGGGAGGAGCTACTTAAAGTATTTCCTTTACAAAGGCGCACCTGCATACGTTAGCACTCCACTCCTCTGTCTCTAGCAAGCTCAGCTGTCTTTGAACTCCCACCTTACTTTTTGGCACTGGGTATAGACTCCCATATATCTCTTTTTTGGCTTACTTTAATATTGGTTCTTTGGTGGAGAGGCGTAAAAAGTGGCTAGACCTTTAGGGACACTATTTCTGATTGGTAAGGGAGATAAGGAAAACTTCCATTTCAAATTCTGCTGCAGCTTCTGCTATATGTTAGCAATTAGCATTCACATAATATGCATTATCTCAGTGCTTCACAATACCCTTGAGATATAGGAAAGCATTATTATTTCCCTTTTACAGAAATAAAGAACTATGATTTAAGTTCACACAGGAAGCGTATGGCAGACCAAGGATTGGACCGAGACCTTTTCAGTCCCACAAGACCACACTTTCTCTTTTACATTATAGCTCTCCTACTAATAGACATTCTGGGCTGTTAAATATATATGTATCATTATACCTGAGAAGTAGTATGTGCTCAACACATACACATAATGAAAGAAGGACAAAGTATCATTGTAGTCATGATGATCCAGGAAATATCAGAGATACAAGGTTTTTTTGGATGGTATCTTTTATTGGGCCAACCGTATAGTTGGAAGAGAAGTTAGACAAGCGTCAGGCACGTTTTTAGAGGATTTTTTTAAAATATAAAATTCAATAAAAGTACATTAGATATGTTAACATTGAACCAAGCCACTAAAAATTTTGGCAAATATCATTATAGATGACATACAACTTAAGACTCACAAAAATCAAAAAATTCAGAAACACGAAAAAACCATTCCAATGTGGAACATTCCTTTCTGTATCATAGTTTATCCTGTAAAGGAGGCTGCATAATTTGACTTTTATACAAGGAGTGGTTATGATCTGACTAAAAAAAATACTTACAGTACAAAGGCTTTATACTGAGGCCAATCAGTCAAAAATCTGAAATCAGAACTGAAATTCTTACAACTCCCAACTCTGTGCACTTTGGTGAATGACAGACTTTGGCTAGATTTAAAATCCCAGAGCTTCTGAGGAGTATCCACTGAGCATTTGGCAGCTATGCAGTTCACATCCTTCTTCAAGGAGCATTTTCTTGCTAGCTTTTCAATATATCAGAAATGCTTAGTGTAAGATTTTCAAAGATTAGTAACTCAGTCGACACAAAACTGATTTCATTTAGGATATAGCCATGTTGATACCTGAAATAAGGGTTATTTTCATGCAAAATTACCTATGGATTATTTGTTCAAAACTCAGATGTTTTGACTGAAAGGAAATAAGAGTCACAGGATATTTTTGTAATTGGAAATGGTCTCTCCCAGAACATTAAAAAAAGCTGAATCAAGTTTACTCAAGCTTTGGGAAAATAAATTTTCCTCTGAGGGAAACCAAAGGCATGACATTTTTCAGCATAAAAGGTCAATGGTTCAACAATTTAGAAGCAAATAGAAAAAAGTTTTGCAATCTTGATTAAGGACAGAAGAAGATAGCACTTTGATAGCTTCTTAATGATCTCACCTAGAAAGCTCATATTAAATCCCCTATTCCGCCACAATCTGGACAAATCACTTAAGTCTCTTAAGCCTCAGTTCCTCATTCATAAAATGGGAGCTAATTTCACTTCCTTACCTCAGAGGGGTATGGTGAGGATTAATATATTAAAAATTATGAGATGCTGGTGATGCCCCATATAAATCTCTTGGAGGCCACCAGCATCCTACTATAACAGAAAAACTAAAACTCGACTTTGACAGAAGTTGTCAAGCCTATCCATCCATAACATGGGGGAGAGGCTGGAATCATTACAAATGAATCATTATAAATGTCATTTAGCTGTTGGAACTGCTTCCTCTATACGTTCCAGGGCCAAGGAAGCAGATAGAGCAGCAGGGAAGGTTAACAGATGCATGCAGAAGAGAAGAGAGACACTAAGGGAACTCAATGAAGCAGCCATAAGAAATGAAATACAATGAGTGAGGTCACTGAAGCAGCTGCCAAAAATGAACTACAAGGGACTGAATGCAACAACTGCCAAGACATGAGATGCACTAAAGGAGCTGGTAACAGCCCTCAAGCACCTCCCCCAGTAAAGAAATAAAACATTTTACTTTGTATAATATTTTAAACTATTGTTTAGGTAAGCATATAACTTGTTTTTTCCCCCAAGATGACATGGCTTACTCTGTCGGGCACAATTACTACATGCTGATACAACACCTTGTGTATGACAGTGATCAGGAAATTTATTCAATCCACAGTCCACACATTCTTTAGTCCTTTTTCTTCCCTTCAGTAAGAGCAAAAAAACTGCCATGCTAGGTCTGACTAATAAAAGCTAATCTAGCCACACAGATTTTAGAGCAGGAGTGGTTAGCCTGCAGCAAGCATGCCACAAGTGGTATGGACAGATTGTGTGTGTTGCACACAGCTGATTAGGGAGGAGGCAGATGTACAGTAGGGCTGTGTGAAATGGGCCCTATTAGATTCAGATTCTGCAATCAGCCGCGGGGGGACCCCGGGTGCCCCCCCAGAACCAGGAGACACCAATCGCCAAGCCGGGAGGGCGCAGGGGGGGTCCCCCGCATGCTCCCTGGCGGACCTGGAAGTGCTTCTGGTCCATTTCCAGGTCTGCTGCTGAACACTTTGGGGACCCCCCTGTGCCTCTGTGGGACACTCCATGTGCCGCACCATCACAGCATTCACGAGCTGCCTGGTACCTAGCGGTATGTAGAAAAAACATTTAAAGCTATGTCTATGTCAGAATTGCCAAGTCTTTCTTAATCTCTCCAAATTGATTGTCCTCTGATTTGATTTGGATTCATAGATTCAGCCACTAAATTGGACTGAATCTTTGCCAGATCAAATCAGGGACCAAAGCTTAGCACAGTTCTACTGCCCAGTGGCAGATAGAACAGGAAGTAGAAAGTAAAGCACAGATTGGACAGGGGAAAGAGATCAGACTGGCACTAGGAGCAGGTGCAGGGTGAATTTGTGGCACACCTGCCAAAAAGGTTGGCCCCCCACTGCTTTAAAGGAAAACGCAAGGCATGTGTAGAGTGATCCATTCCCTGCCATGCCTTTCTAGTTACCAGAGTCAGAAGCAAGAATCATCACAGATCCCTCATTGACATAAATCAGCAAAGCACCATTGAAACCAAGGTATACCACGTCCACCAGTCTCCCCAAATCCACAGAGCCAGTCACCTCGTCATAGAGGACAATCAGGTTGGTCAGGCATGACTTGCCCTTGGTGAATCCATGATGTTCCTAATCACCCTTTCCTCCTCCAAGTGCTTACAAAAGGATTCCTTGAGGACCTGCTCCATGATTTTTCCAGGGACTGAGGTGAGGTTGACTGGTCTGTAGTTCCCTGGATTCTCCTTTTCCCCTTTCTTAAATATGGCCACTATGTTTGCCCTTTTCCAATCATCCAGTTCCCACCAAGAGTCTTTCCTCTGTCTATGGCCTTTGACTGATGTTGGAGAATAGGCAGGATATAGTAGAGGGATGATCTCTCTCACCTGAAAATAGTCTAAAGCCACTACTGCATATTATTTTTGTTCAAATATGCTACCTTAAACACGACCCTTACTTTGACCTTTATATTTCCCCCCTGGCAAAACTCAGGGATATCTGAAAAATATCATCTGCCTTTCCAACTACTACTTTGGATGGGCTCCAGAAATTAAGCTTTTGAGAGCAGGTGATAGCTTCTGGTTCTTTTACTCTGTGTTTGTACAACTTTTATTGCAATTGGGTTTTGGTCCATGACTGGTGTTCAAAGTTGCTGCCATAATACAAATAGTTGACAGGGAGTGTTTGCAAGTGACTGAATGTGCTACTGCACACACGTACATTTTGAGATTAATACTATATAGTTATAGAGTCATCTCCAATTTCTAAGCAAAAGTGAACATGAAAGGGAGCAGCAGCAGAAATGCTGTTGACAGGACTTTTTGTTTGATAATAAATCATGAGTCTAAAACCAGTAGGTCTTATATGCCTGCACCAAAAAGGAATATGGAAGTACTCAGGATGGAGTTGTGCATGTCTGAATTCTCATCCTTAACTTCTTAGCAGCATCTCCCACTTCAGATTCCCTGTGGACTAGTGGGTGCCCTGGGTTATATCACAGTATTCGAAGATGCTTAAAAATGATTTCTGAGAGTCTGTGCAAGAGAAGAGCTTGTATCACAATGCCCACTGGAGACTTAGGAATTCAGAAATTTGAAAATCTATTTGGAAGTTACCACTACTTCTTTCAGTTTTATTCATCCTTGGACTTACAGGTGCTCCCTACCTGCCTTGCACTGTCAGAGGGAACCTTTCAAAATGCAACCTGAGCATGCCCAGTGGAGTGATGGGCAGATACTGCATCCATCTTAGGGAGGTCACTGAAAGCCTCTTGAACATGTTCAGTGGGGAAAAGTGATAGCTGGCAGCCAGGTTGGGTGTATCGCATGCACCCAGCATAGGAAATAAAATATAACAACCAGCTTCTAGTACTATGACAAAGGGAGGAGCATTCTGCCAGGGGAAAACCACAGGAGGAAGCTCTTCACTCTTTGTTGTTTGCGGGTCAGTAATAGAAGTTATTGTAGGATTGAGCGTTACATTTGGGTAAGGTATGTGTTGATATTGTAGGGAAGATTGTTCATAATAAGGTGCATCGAGTGCTGTGAGTGGGTTTCCTGAGATCCACCCTTAAGGGTATAATAAACTGTAACTACTGGTTTTATTATCCAGTTTGTGGATAAGCCTTGCAGCACCTGGGGCCACGGAGCTGAGTTCTGCTGGAAGCCGCTGTGAAGAAGAGGAGCAGATTTCTGCCTTATCCATTCGCTCTTTGTTCTTTATAGAGGAACAAGCCCTAAAAACCGAGCAGAGGTGTCCAGAGTGGAGGTGTCCAGGAAGAGCTGCCTCTTCCGTTTCCCTTTCCCGGACTCAGAATACTGGCTCTCAAGGACCATGCGTCACTGGTTCATGGTGTATCCTCCACACAAGAACAATATAAAATGTATAGTGATTCTCCATGCTTTCTTTGTACAATGTTAACTTACTACCTGTTGCCCATTTGCTATAGTAAAAGGAGCTGACAATTTTAGATACTTTTTTCTTTCATCAGTAGCCACGGGAACAACTTTAATGACAAGTGCCCCACAATAGGTGCTGTGATCTGTATAGGAGTTGTGCACTTTACACTGCAAAATCCTTAAGTAAACTTCAACTAAAGACATGTAATCTTGTCTACTATCATCGGATCTCACAAGCTAAAGTTGGATGAGTTTTATACTTTGACGGGAGTCTACCCATGAAAACTTAGGAAGAGATGCTCATAGTTCAATATATGACATTCATTCCTCTGACTCTATGCTGTATCAGCATATAAGGCGCAGTATTAGGAAACCTAATCCTGTCTTCCAGATTAAATAACTACCTTGCAGTCTTTAAAGACAGTCAAATTGATGCAGCCAAATTCCCATCTGTACAGGCTAAATTCTAGTTTAGGTAATGATGTTCTGGTTATGTAAATTATCTCCACATTATTTATTTTAAAGAAAAGTCTTAAAGGATTTAATAGAAATGAAGCTAAAAGCATTCTAAAAATCTTATAGGACTTACTAGAACGTGATATCCATTTCAGATTTTTAAGCCATTTTACAGAATTTTTTAACAGGGATATAAGTCCAGTAAATTCTAAAGGTTAATGCAAAGAAAGCTTAAGTGCTTCTTAGTGTTTGATGCTACAGTCATGGTTATAGCATAATACTGACTAATTAGGGAGGCAGATAGTTGCCTCTGATTCAATCATAATGTTAATTGCTTTTCATTGTGGTTTCTGAAATGATCTATATCCGGAGTGGCCAACCTGAGTGCCACATGTAGTACAGACAGCCTCTGGCACATGCCAGATCAGGAAGGGGACAGAAAACAGAGCAGGAGATCAGGCAGGGAACACAGAGTAGGGAGCAGAAAGCAGAGCAGCAGATCTGGCAAAGGAAGGGGTTTGGATTAGCATTTGGAGAGGGTCTGCGACTAATTTGCATCATGTGCCAAAAAGGTTTATCCCTACTGATCTACATGTAGCTCCTAATGCCACAAAACACAATGCATGAGAATTTTCCCATTCCCAAAAACATGACTTTTGTAGTCAAGTCTTAGCATCTGACAAAGCAGGCTGCAGCCTACAAAAAAGCTCATGCTACCCTGAATGAGTCAGTCCATAAGGTGCCACCTTGCTCTGCCTTCTGCCTCTTGTAATCAAGTTACTCACATGAGTACATATTTTCGGACGAGGTCCTCCAGTTTTGTAGAGTACTTCGAATAGCTAGCTTGAGGCACTCAGCATGAAGCCGTAGTGCTCTGTTCCCTGAACACTCAGTGCAATACATAAAAACATTTAAAATAGGTGTTTTAGGACTTTCAGTTTACTCAACCCCCTTTTACCTCCACTAAAAATGAGGTCATTTTCCCAACACTAAAGATTTCTGTACACAACTCTTAAGTGCCCAAAAGCAAGACTGGGAACTGTAATGGTTAATGACCTATATGTGCATTTAATTTATTTTCCCCTTAATTTTAAACAAGAGGAAACATCTTGTAGGTCTGTGCAGGGGATAAAGATTATATATATATATATATATGTTTCCATGATGATTGTTTTTAAAATAACTAACACAAGAGCGATCTTAGCTACTGACATATGATGGAAAAACTCTTACGTCTTAGTCCTCCATTTCTTAATTTTATTGATCTTATTTCACACATATTTAGCATTTTATCTAACAGGCATTAGTGTATTTGGTGACAAGATGAAGGCAGGCTAATGCAGGCCTGGCGAGAACTCCTTGTTACCAGGCCTCCTGGGCCCAGAGATCAGCATTCTTAAAATATTAGGATTTGATATAGTTAACACCAGCCCCTCAAGCAGATGGTTTGAAACATTCTGTCAACACTGCCACAGATTACTGCAAACAGAGTCTTGTTACACTGATAGCTCCTCTGGGACCCCAGTGAAGTGCTTTCTAACCTTGGCATCTTGGAGGTGCAAAGTGGACTGTTTTAAAGACCTCTCTCAAGTAGCAAGGCTTCACGTGCGTCAGAAACAAGCTTCTGGGTATTGCAGCATTAAAATCTCCACCGTTTGCAGCCATTCAGAATGATAAGAATGGATTATAACCTTTTTTTCCCTTTTGTATAGTAATCTACATTTGCAATCAGAGACCGTTATTATACTACCATTTTTCTTTTTTAAATTTTACTTAACACAGCAAAAAACAAAACTTCATGTGATGATGCACAATCATACAAATTCTGCTATGTGGTCTTTTTTGTCCTCAGACAAAAAACCTGCTCTGTATATATTCGGAATATCTGAAATACGCCAAATGTGAGAGTAACTATTACATGTTGGTTAACTGCATTTTTCATATTTCCTAAATAACTGGTGGCCTCAAAGTATCAGTTACCTCACTATGAAACACAGCAATGCAATTGGTTTAGGTTCAGCTGTCACTTTTACTAGTATGAACTTAACCCTGTATTATCCCAAAAGTAAACTTAAAACTATCTTTCGTAAGAAGTACTTGTGGAAATTGCCCATTACTGGCAGATCATTGTAGCCTTTTAGGCTAAGTACAGACATTCAAAAAGGCCCTTGCAGCAGTACTTTAACTCATTTCACTTTACTTAAAGCACCAAGCCCAGGGTCCGTGTCCCCACCCCGGGTGGCTACAGGGAAAGAAACCCCCTTCTCCCCACCCCTACAAGGCAGCACAGGGGCTGGGATCAGAGGCTGTCACCGACTTGGGTCAGTGATGGGTGAAGGGGCAGGGCCAGCCTGGTGCCCAGGCAGAACCCGGCAGCTTTGCCCAAAGCTACAGCAGCCCTGCACAAAGCCACCTGGGATGGCAGTGATCATGCTTCAAATTAATCCTTGATGGGATCTGGCACAGATGGTCAATAAAGTGCTGTAACAGCTTTAGAATAGTACATACAAAAAACTAGAACTCTTGGTTCCAAAATGATTCCTTTTATTAGAACACCTGGAAAATGGCAAGAAAATTGTTCTTTTCTGCCAGCTTTCGGGATCAAAGTCCCTTCGTCAGGCTCTGGGAAATGTATAGATGGTACAAGATGGTAATTTTTTCTTGCCATTTTCCAGTTGGTCTACTAAAAGGTATACTTGATCAACATATCAAAGAGCTACTCAACACAGCTCACAAAGACACTCTCATGGACCCAGAGGGACAGCCTTCCATCTTCAGCTCCCTCTGTTCAAAAATGAAGTTTATTTCCTACCTATGGGGACTTTTTACCACCTTGCACCGCCTAGATTTTTCCCAGAGCCTGATGAAGGGACTTTGATCCCGAAAGCTTGCAGAAAAGGACAATTTTCTTGCCATTTTCCAGTTGGTCTAATAAAAGGTATCATTTTGGAACCAAGAGTTCTAGCTTTTAGTATGTCTTTTTGTCTCAGACCAACACGGCTACAAAGTACACCCTTAGAGTAGTACGCACATCCATCTAAGGTTAACTTAGAGAAGGAGCCGCCATTTTTAAAGCACTTTATATGCCATGAACATCTGTTGTTACAGTTGTGATACACTTTCTGTGCGCTTAAAGCGCATTAAAAGTAACATCTATATCCACTCTTAGATTGCAGTTGGGTCTAAATTATAGAAGCAAATCTTCAAATCTATATTAGAGAAAGCTTGGAACCTCCCAAAGTTAAAATCTGTCTTTGTCCGGAAATTTGTATCTTTAACTACAGTTCACACTAACAAAAAAAAACAAACCCCAAAATGATCTATTTATCCTCCCAGTTGGAAGTGATTCTGCAAAGCAGTTAACAGCTTTAGAAATACTATTATAGATTTAGAGTTTAGGATGAGCTGGTCTGAGCAAGGTGAAAACTGGCCCAAATTTTTGCCTGACCCTAAACTGGACTAAAAACATTCACATGAAGCAACATTTCTCAAGTGAAAGCCTGAAGTATTTGCTTTCCCTTTCCAGCCAAAAAAGATACTCTAGTCCAGTGATTCTCAATCTTTTTAGACTCAAGATGCCCCTCATTACACTCAAGGCAATTTTATAAATTGAGTGACACCTCATTTAAAAAATGAATTCATTTACTACAGTATTTCCTTCCTTGCAGAAGGGTCAGGGAAGTGGACAGGCATGTAAAGCCTGGGCCTGTCCTTATCCGCTTGTCTCCTCAACCTCCCTTTATCTCCTCGTACTTCCTGGCACCCTTCAAAGGATCTCACTCACCCCCTCCGGTATGAATCACTGCACAGGGGATGTATTCCCCATTCTCTAAAGCAAAGGAAAGAGGAAGAGAACTTTTTTGCTGTTTCCAAAGAGCATTAGCCAACAGAAAAAACATAGAAGGGCTCTTAGCTCCGTTGCCTCTAAAAAGGACTAAACAGGAAGGAAAATTTCTCCTAGTTTCTTCTGCCTCCTTCCTAGACAGAATTTCTACTGCAGCAAAGGCAGAGTCAATCAAGACACACATTAATGTCCTGACAAACAGACATGCCTTCACAGTCCACCCACACACATGGGAAGTCATGTAACATTGTGATCTTCGAATCATGCCCTTTTGTCTTCCACTCAAAATTCTGATTTTCTTCTTTTTGGTTGTTTCAGGGGAGGTGACAATTGTTTGTTTGCTTTTATTTTCTCTTCCTACTTTACATCATAACCACCTTTGGGCAGGAATCACAAATGATACTTTGAGCCTAGACAAGCTTAATCCCATGTCTTGTTCACAAAACGCCTTATGTGCTGTTAGTGCTGTATGGCCTATAGATCATGGGGTGAAAGAGGGAGCCAGGGGACAACAGAAAGCTCAAAAAGATCCATAGGTTCAGCTGTCTAAAAAGATCCATAGGTTCAGCTGTCTAAAACCCTCAGATGCTTACCCTAGCTGTCCCGCTCTTACTGAAAGTGATCTAAAGTAATATTCAAGTGGCTTAGTTATACTTCAGTCTTTACTTAGAAATCACTGAGTACTGCTGAGCCCAAACTAATAATAATCAGATGTTTTTATCATCTGCTGACAATTCAGCCACTTGAGTTTGATAGCCATAGTCTACTTCCTTGTGGACAAAAGTCTATGGAACAAAAGCAGCCCTTGTTAGCAGCCCAGGCAGAACCAGCATGGCTGGCCAAACTTTGCAGTTCGGATGGAGAGCAGGCATGCTCCAAGAATCCCATAGCTTGCATAGTTTACACAGAAGCCCCGTTGTATTGAGCATTTCAATTGCCAACAATTTCATTTTACTGCCTCTGGTGAAAACAGAGTTCACTTCAGGCCAAATCCCATTCCCACTGAAACTGATAACAAAACTCCCGTTGGCTTCAGTGGGACCACGATACGGCCTTTAGTTTATAAAGAAGTGTTTTCAGGGCCAAAGCTTGGCCTCACTGGCATCCTTGGGTTCTGCCCCCGATTTCAATGAGACTAAGATATGACCATTAACAAATAAACCAAAAATCAACATACATTTCTTATCCTTAGATTTTAGGTGGACTGGAGCAAAGTGACAGTTAATTAAAGATTAGAAATTCTTCCTATTCATCCACATGAAATCTGATGCAGAGGCCACTGAAGGTATTGGAAAGACTTGCAACAATGTTAATAGGCTCTGAATCAAACCCACAGCACCTTATAACTAGTCAAAACCTCTTCGTACTACTGCAATATAAATCATAATTAACCATAAACAACAACAGGAATCCCACGGAAGATACTGTTTCAAATAACGTCTCAATAATAAGAATGTTTTCCAAAAAAAATGAAGACTCCACTTGCAGCCTGCAAAATACTATATCTTTTTTTGTTACTTAAAAATTATAACATAGCTATGTTTTCCTTTCTAAGCTTTCAAATATATTTACATTTATATAGCAGGCCTGTTATAGACTGAATTGTCCAAAATATAAAATTTACAACACAGGACAGAGCAAGAGGCTACAGGACACTTTTTGGCAGACTTTGGGAAGATGAGACTTCTTCCTCTGGAGGATGGGTGACAAGTTATAGAGCAACCCCTGCTAGTTAATCCAAGCAGCAGAATATTTCACATGGTCCCTAAAGATGCTGTGCCTTGCTGGAGGCATGACAGTGTCTTGACAATCACTGTGGGCCCAATCCTGACAACTCTTACCCCCAGCCACAGTGCTTGCAACAGTGCATAACCTCAATAATATGCTTGGATGGCATAAGAAGATTAAAGCAAAAAATGGAAACAAAGAAAGAGTGCTTTAAGAGAGAAGGAAAGAAATACAAGGGGAGTAATACCAAAGGGGCCACAGAGGGACTACTCATTGTACACTTGGGTATAAATGTTTGTTGAATCAGGCCCTGGGATTTTAATTTGCAAGAGCAAAACGACAAAATGTTTTGAAATCCCACTAACATGGACCCTAGCTTTCAGTAGAAAAGGTTGTTACCTCCTCCTCTGTTAGATCATCTTGCTGTGATGCGCAGAACACCTGCCCTATTAAATTCTTTTCTTGAATTTTTTTTAATAAGAAAAAATTAACAAAGTAAAATTTGTTGACAGTGCTCACAGTCGACGCAGTGGGTGTTCTACCTATGCGCTGTCACATTTTCCGTGTTCATTTCTGCAGGTGCTAAATACATGCTGACAACAACATATGTTACCAATCTTAAATGTGTGTGTGGGTTTTTATTTTTTTTTAACCTTGTAATTAAAGAGTGCTCACAGCTTGAAAAAATAATGCAGGTGAAAGCTGCTTCTGTCCAGTGAATGCTACTCTCTTTCTCTCTTGCCATTTGGGTAGTTTCTTAATGATGCAAAGGACTAGAAAAAAAAAGTAGATTCATATCTCTGGATTATCATTTTAAAATGTAGACGTTCCAAATTACGATATGCTAAAAAAAAAAAATCTATTAGCTCTCTTTGGTATCACCCTTCCCCTGTGTGTCTTTACTTCTTTTTCTAAGCTGTCTTGTCTTTTTGTTTATTTTCATCTCTCATTTTAATCTTCTTAGCCCTGCCAAGCGTGTTATATGTGGCCTCCAAAGGAGTGCTTCCTATATATATTGTTATATAGACATGATTCACCTATTCATCTGTATATAACTAAAGCTTGCGCTAGAAAACTGCTACTGTTTTTATCTGTTTAATATATTAAAATGTTCTAAATACTATTCATTTTAAAAAGTATCATTTAATATTCCTTAACACAGCACAAGATCAACTCACTCTACATGCATACATATTTAAAGACTATTATATCGAAACAAAATACATCATGGCTATTTTAATATATCTGTATAATAACATTATGCAAGCTATCTTTGGTCAACTGAAATAAGCTACAGTTACACCAAAGATCAATTAGAACCCCACCCTGAAAATTAAAAATAATTGCATCTTGTTTAAAAATTTGGGACATAGCCATACATTCAATGCAAAGTCCTACCACCTCACGTTATGGCTTTACACATTTTGTAAATGTAAAGACATTCAAATGTACAGAACAGAAAACAAGGATTTTTTCCCCCTTCTCTTTTGCAAGTAGCATGTAATGGTTGGCAATAACTGTACAACTTTAATACTGAAGAGGCCTGAGAGGCTAGGGGAAAAACTTTATACTACTACGCTTACTCTTGTGAAAAAAATTCAAACTCACCACTGGACTAAATTTCCTTTTCTTGGAGGAAAATCATGCTTGTAGAAAATGTAAATGACCTTACAATATATAAAATATTTCTGTATTATTCACTTAGATTGAGTCTATTTGACTATATATGTAGCCATTCACATACTACAGGGTCACGTGTGTACCTAAGGACTGTACACAGATGTGAAAACTTAGAGACCTTCTTTTGGAACGTCGTGACGACATGAAACTCTACACACTGGAACTGTATTGCACAAATAGTAAGAAAACATTATGCTGTATATACCCAGTCCCAGAAACTTAACATTCAGGTATTCTTAAACCAGATTTGATCAAATCTTATGAAGGTCCTTGTTTTCGTGGAGGACAAACACCAAGAAAAAGAATGGAATGATAAAAAAAACAACAACCTCTCAAAGTTAGCTAATCCACAGGGTGAAAACAATTTAATAATCCCTTTTCCTTGTTGAGTATGTTATATACTTTCTTTTTTTAATCCGGGCTCTCTCACATACACTTCCCAACTCCAGTTCACACTAGGGCTCAATTTTGAGAAACTTCCATCCAAAGGATGCTTAAAAATATAGACGAGTACCCAATAATCAGCCTCAATTTTACAGTGCATCCATCACAATACTGCAGTGTTGAGGCTGGGAGATTACACCTGTTTTTCCTTTGACTAATATTTCTAAAGCACAAAATGATCTAAAATTGCATATTGAAGCAGGTATGAAATTAGATATTTAATGCTGGTAGATAAAATCTGTTATCTGCTTAAAGAAACAAACATGTGTTGGATAAAGGCATGCACACGCATACAGACGCAGTTTCCTCTAATAAACTCCATGCGGAGTTTTTAGAAGTAGACGATTGGAAAGGGTTAAAATACAGATGCTGTGAATGGAATGTATAATCCTTAAGGCCTGGGAGCATTAAGACATATCTGCTCCTTAGGGTCCATCTCTGTCCATAATCAATTTCTTCCCTTGGAGAACATTAATTGTCTCTAATGATAGCTTTCCATCAATACATCCTTGATCTTAAAAGGCCTGTACAGCTTTTTCCTTTATTCAATCAAATCATCTCTACAATTGCCCTCCTTTAGTAAGATAATACCTTTTAAGCCTTGTATTTTAATATAAAAAATAAGAGGTAGCAGCAAATTCTAATGGAAGTGCTAACATTTGAGAACCAGGATGATGGCTTCCATTATCCTAAATAATGTTTGAAGATTACAGAAAGCACTGTGTTTCAAAAGGTGGAAACTAATCCCCCACTTTCAAATTATTCCTTGTACAAAAATCTGTTCTGACATTACAAATTTCTGTGCCCCAACTATAACCCTGTATATTTAAATATTTGAATATGAAAGATAATTTTCAGCTCTAAGGGGAAAAAAAGCAAATAATTACTATTTATAAGTACTAAATGTCGAATAATTTGAGGAACTGACAACCTTAAACAGAGAAGCCCTTTATTTTTCTATTCTCCAGTTAAGCCATCCCTGTACTGTTCACTCAAACCACTATAACCCTAATCAGAACTTCCTAAAATTATTTAATTTCATGATGGCTCAAAAACTCAATCTCCTAGTGACCCACTAATGTGTCTTGCTTTCCCCACCCCCTTCCCTTCCTTGTACACACTTTTCTAAAGGCGTGGAAATTCAATTTTTTGCCATTCAACTGATTTGTTTCCATTCAAATAGAGGATTTTTCTTGCACTGCTTTATCTAGATTGCCCAGCACCAATCTGTGCCTCTACCCATATTCCAGCAGCATGCTTTTGCAGAAATTGCGCTACTGTTTATAATGGCTCAAGGACCTAGAGAAGAAACACTGATGGGACAAAAGACCTCACCCTTCAGAATTCTTTCCCTGGTAATTTTTGCATCCAGCGTGAACACGATTGAATTTTCATGTTGCCTATACAGTATCATTTTTATCTGAGAAGGGTTATAAGAAGCAGCGTCTCGGTAACTGGCTAACATCCACCACTGACTGCAACGTTAGAGCTTCCCCCTTATTTAGAAATCATCACACTTACAAAATTCTGAGCAGCAGACTTCAGATCAAGAAATTCAAGAAAACATAATAAATGGCAAAGCACAACTAACTATAAAAAAAATCTTTATGTAAAATAACACATACTAGAAAGCTGTAGATTTAAAACAGCAAACAAAATCTCGGTGGATTTTGTTTTCATTTTTAGACAAGGACGTATGCAATATCACTTGGTGCTCATTCTGCTATGTGGCATAAAGACTAATATATCCGTTTGTAAATACATATTTGGGAAAAGCAGCACAAGCAGCAGAAATGCTGGAAATACAAAAAAAGCTAAGAAATATAGGCAGGTAGAGACAATCAACCCAACAGCTATCAAACCTAAACAAAAAACCCCCCAAAAAACAACAAAAAAAAGGAGACCAGTTAACAACCTAGATAAGAGATGAAAATTGCCAGTGAGGCAGATCAAGTTTATTCAATGCCCTGATAAGCACCTATTTGCTCTTCCCCATAATGCTCTCTCAGTATTTATAAATTATCATTTAATTATGCTGGCAAGTGGTAATTGTCAAATAAAGCTCAGATAGGCATAAGCCCTCAGGCTGCACATGACAGAAAAATATCTGTTAAAGCTGGGCTGATTCACACGCTTAGGAAATCATTTCCTTTCTTCTTTTTATCCTTGCCAACAAATTATATGAACTGGCACTTTGTGCTTTGTAGGCATTTTGAAGTCTATGCAGATTACAGAAAAGAAAAATTAGTTGTTTCAGTATCTACCATTCCTAAATTATTCTGCTGATTTAAGACACCATGTTCTGTTTTAACAAAAGAGCGCCAAAGATCAAGGAATCAGAGCCTTCCTCTGCTTAGAATTTATGCCCAGGGTCACTTTCAATTGGGTAAATCAAGATTTGGGGAATTATTTAATACTGTGCATAATAGATTTGATATAGAGCAATAGTGAGACTATGACATTTATCCCATTAGTATAGAAACACTAAGCAATATTTTTTTAAAAGTCCCTTATTACTTAGATTCAATTACAGACCCATTAAGCATTGTGTGTGTGCATGTGTATATATCACTCACACACACACATATAATGTACAAAAAAATAAGAAGGATAATTTAATGTGCAAAATTATAAGAAATAGAAGCTATATTCAGAATTTTAACCTAAACTTGACTTCTGAACCACACAGAAGTGCAATTTGTATCAGAAGAGCAGACCTTGGGGAAGGGGGTGGGGGGAACTTAAGAGAAATACCTCTTATATCCACTGCCAAAATAAGATATGGTCAAGTGAAAACAAATAAGTCTTTTTGTTGATTCCACTGAAAGTGTCACAAACCCAGAATGACAGGGACACGGAGTTAAGGTATTAGAAAACTCTGCCCTTTGCTTGCCACACTGGATCTCAGCATTTCATGCACACACAAATAACGGAACATGCGGTATTATCCCCAGTGTTGACCCTGTGTGATGCTTCAGTCCAATGGGGAAAGCCCAGAATAAGTATCAGTCTCTCTCTTCATATTATCCAACCATGAAAGTATTTTTATTTCCCTTGCCACCATATTGAAATAAAAACTGCCAATTTTTTATCAACAGAACTGATATTTGAAAAATTGGTATTTTATTAGCTGCAACTGATCACATGAGATGAAAATCTAATTGCACTGAAGCGATGGAAGCTTTCCCATTAATTTCAAATGGAGCAAATTTTCTACTTAGGAATTCTTTGTTGGACCGCAAGGAACAGGTTCAAAGAAATCACTGGGGCTTCTGACTCTCAAGAACAGGATACAACTTCAGCAGCCAATAAAGCAGATCAGGGAATATGAGAAAATAATACATCCTTTCCTTTCTGGGCCACTGGTAAAGGTAACCTCTGGCTGGTAGCATCCATTAATGAACTAGTTGGCTGGCTTCAGCATTCAAAAATTAGTTAACTTATTGAAGAAAAAACAGACTGTATAGCAATATACTTAACTAGTCTTCTTTCATCCTCTCCCACGGGTTCCTGGCTGCAGTGTGCAACATGAAATCTTTCCGCATACAAGTTTGCTTCATATACTGCCCCACAAGAATGGGGAGAAGTCTTGCTATGACTAAATCTGCAACCACTTCCACCATTCACCTGAAGGTTGCAGTCTTCTCCAAGAGCTTCAGGCAAATAATCTGTTCCTCGGCAAGCAAATGAAGCAAGTACTGGCCAAACAGTAACATTTCACGTGCTCTGGACTGCACATCTGAATAGCATACAGTCAGCCAACATAATCTACCCTGCCCTGCTCAGCCAACAAGCCTTTTCTGGTAGATAAGGGAGAAAAGCAGAAGTCTTCACTTGGTACCAGCAGAGTGGCCGTTTAAAAAGACTGTCACAGAAATACTTCAAGCCAATGTGATGCACCACAAAATATTGTTCAAGGGAGACAACACTGGTATTAACAAGTTGCTTCCATTAATTTAAAAAAAAAGAAGACAAAACTCTATGTTCCAAAACCAGAAACAAGAGCTCTGGAAGAGCACAGCCACAAAACATGCTGCACACAGCGAAGGATAATTAGAAAGCTGCAAAATACACAAGACTCGTAACGTACATGGACCCTAGATACAAAAATACCAGACTTCCCTGCCTCGAAACAAGACAACACACCAGAAACAAATACCCACTGATACATTGGCTAGGTGTTTTCAAAGACCACCATGATTCAGGGGCCAAGAACCACAGTATAAATTGGACTATAGCGTGAAACCAGAAGTTCATGCTATGGGAAATCCCTTTACAGAGCCTGGAGGACTTGTGCTTTGGCACTTGACCGCTGATTTCCAGATTTCACTATGGCCTTAGTTACACAATCAACAGATATTTCTGGGATCCCACTACTGCATGTGCTATGTGCCATTGCAAAATCTTTGTGGTTTTGGAAGTTTAAAGAGGCTCTTTGAGCAGTCCTGTTTTGCATAGTTGTAACCTAATCAGCCCCACTTTTCAAATGTTTCCTCCATGCAGCATTTTAACACAGCCACTGCTACATTCACCACCCAGTGCGCTTACCTTTCCATTGTATAAAGCAGCACCTGATGGTGTAAAGAACAGTGTCTTGTACCTGTGAATTAATATAATGTTACTCACGCACATGAACCGAGGTTCCAAAGATTTTTTGGTGTGGAAAAAACACCTAGTTTGATGAAATTCCCATCAAAATTTAAAAAAAAAAAAAAAATCAATGGCTATCTTCCCATTGATTTAAGTAAGAGCTGCTGGATTGGGACTCATGTAAAACCATTGTTGCTGGAAAACTCCTTTTTAGGCCTTTGCAGCTGATGTAAAGATCTGATCATGTGCACTGCCTATGTGAAGAGCACAGCTGTCAATCCAGTTATGCACTGGTTTGGTATTCACAGCTTCACAAAAGCACAGAGGAGATCTGGCGTCATCTTTTCCCCCCGGCAGAGCTGGGCCCCGTCCGTCTTGCTTACCTCTCCTTTCAGGGCTGCTAAAAGATCACAATGCTACAACCAGAGAGAGACCAGAATTGTTTGTAGTGTGATCTCTGTCTAAGCACACCCCAGCTATTGACCCATTCTAGAGACCTGGTAAGAAGATACTTCAGGAATGTTAAATGAGACAGAATATAGAAAAGATATAATTATATGGTAAAAAATGAATTCCTCATCAAATTCTATAAACCAGGGCTCTCTACCTTCTAATTGGCTGAGGGCCTCACTAAGATGAGCCATGGGCCCCTGAGCGGTACCCTCACCATTGCACCAATCATATATGCAGAACTCCCCCCTACACACACACACACCTGCCACCACACACACACCACTACACTGAGCATTCAGGCAATGCCCTCACACCATGCATGGGCAACCCCCCCACCCCCACACGCACAACTGCACTGCACAGTGGGGGGGCAGTGCCCCCCCATACCATGCTTACAGGTGGACCCCAGCTGAGCTCCCATGCCATACTGTGCTGCAGGCTCCCCCAGAGCCGTGGGCTCTGCTGATTTGCTCCCTGGAGAAGGAAGCAAAAGCTGAGCAAGGAAGGGGAGGCCTAGAGACCCTGGCTTCAGAAGCAGCTGGAACAATAAGGGGAGCAGCATCTGGGTAGGAGTCTGGGGGGCACATATGAACTCCTCATAGGTTGCAAGCAGTCCACAGGCTACTGGTCAGGCAGCCCTGCTTAGACTTTTAGGCTAAGTACAAATAGTCAAAAAAGCCCAAGGCTGAATCATTTCAATCTCTGCAGGTTAGTCTAAGATACATAGATTGAACCAATAAGCAAGTGAACAGACATTCACTTTTGATTCCGGAAATGCAGCCATATGCCTGCAGTGATTCAGGCGAGAAATCAGTGGGTGCAAGAGTATGCCTCCCTGCTCGGCTGGAGCAGACAGTTTGGGCCAACCCTAGCCTGCCCACCAGGTGGGGGAATGGGGATTTGCAGGGAAGTCTAAAGCATCTTGGGAGTCTAGGGGACTTGAGTTAACTTGAATCTGAAGGGGATCTGGGACATAAGTTCAATAAATCGATTTAACCTAAATTGGTTAAGTCTGCTACTACTTCTATCCAGGTTTATCTTAGACCAGTTTTGGCCATTTTGAAAGTAGTTTACATACACTGAACTTCTGTTGTGTTTGATTATTTATACCGCTTTGCATGTCATTTCTGTCCCTCACCTTAGAGAAACTTCTATAAAATCCTACTGCCTTCTAAAGCATTCAGCATTAGCCTAACTGCTATAATTGGCTTCAGTGGGAGTAGATATAGGCCAGTATTGAACATTTCCAAAAAATCCTACTCCCTACACATGCCAGCCAGCCTAGAACATCCAAGACCTGATTTAGAGATGAGCTAAAAATATCTTGGATCTGAAAAGCCACTGAAAATGTAAAGAAGTTCAAAACAGATCAAGTCCAGCATTAGTCCAATTACATCTCTCAGATATTCCTCTCTTATGTTCCATCTAATTCTTATCGCTTGCCCAGGTCAGGATGAAAAATCATTTTTTGCATAGTCAAACCTGACACAAATAACTAAAGTATAATTCTGCTTTTTCCTATAAATTATGGTAGAAGAAGTGGATCCAAAAAAAATTAAATTGTGAAAGGTGAAAGTGAAGATAACAATACTCTATACAAAATCGTTTTTTTTTCACGTTTAGGACCCTGTTCTGCCTCTCCTACCCACATATTGTATAGCATTGCTCTCCACAACAAATAACTATAAAAGAGAATAAACTGTCTCGCACTTAGTTAACTAGCAGTGTGTCTATTTTTTTCACGTGTAAATAAAAATGACTCCAATCCTTAACTCGTTAAATACGCTTTATATGAAGTTGAGAAATAATGATCTAATTTACCATAAAATAAAATGAGATGAATTAAAATCTCTAAGCACATGAAACGATGCTGTTGATATAATAAACAGGGAAGCCTAAGTAGTCATATCAATGAAACTTGATATATGTAAAGGGTTATCTCAATGTAGCAGTTGCTTTGATGTACAGACCGAAGGCCAGCTGCCTTCAGCATGAGAAAAGTTTCATGTAGTGGGTAAAAAAAGGGCCACTAGGACCAAGTAGAAAGACTTGGATGGAGCTTACCTCCTTTCTCAAAAGCACTACAAAAGCCTGAGACAAGCTGCTATAAAACTGCAGAATGGTGTCATCACCCTGTGTTTACTTTAGAGGGTGAGCACCCATGTGCAACCAGCCTTACACTATAAAGTGTGCTCTTTGGAGTTATAAAAAGGGGTTTTCTAGACCCAACACAGGGATGCTGCCTGATCCACACACCATAGCAAGCATGGCAGGAGGTCATGACCTGTATCTGTCAGTCCTGAAAGCAGGACCCCAGGGTTAGTTTCTTCTCCCTCCCAGGATGCTGACAGATTAGTGGCAGGGAATATTTAGGGTATTTTGAGAATGGGGACTTGGTACACCCCATAAGGGGCCAAGCTAGGTTCTTGTGCAGTCATGTTCGTTAAGGAGGTAGCACATGCTGCCTTCTCCAAACAGGACTCACATCCGAGCCCTGCATTCCTTCCACAAGTCACCTCAATTTAGGATGCTAAATCAAGGGTAGCTATAACGTATAGAGGTTAGCAATTCTCCCCACGTTGCCCTGGGTTGGGTCAATTCGTATGTGTGAATAGGAAGGCACCTCTCCTTCTCAGGGATTCACCTGTCCTGCTTACCTGTGACACCATGAGGAGCAGCATCATCAATGTCAGATTCAGGATTTTCACAATCTAAAAGTGATTTAAAGGATGATCCAAAAGCTGATAGGTTTTACACTTGACTTTCTTTTCTGCCCTTACATTTCTTTGTACAATCTAATCCTTCCCACTTGTATTTTATGTTTTCTTTCTCTTGGCTTGCATTAATGAGCAACCTACAACAAAAAACCTATACGCTTATATTATAAAAAGGTTACATTTGATTAAGGAAATATTCCAAACTTGCAAGATTCCCTAGGGACGGGGTATTATGAATAGTAGGCTATTAATCACATTTACAATTAACACAAACCTTAATAGCAGCCTTAAAGCATTTTCAGATATGTGGCTGAATTTTTTTTTCCATGTTATGATTTAAATGCATTCCTTTTCCACATTATACACTGATAAATGTGGGGAAGGCATAAAATATTAGGAATAATAATTAACTGTGGAACTATGGCGTCTAAACTATTCAAGGCATCTAACTAAAAGTTTTGTGCTGGAAACACTGGGAAACCTATTCCATACACATTGTTTTTAACAGTTCACGGCAGCAAAGTGACTTCAATGCAGGCCACCAGTAGAGCGGCTCTACAGAAGGTGCACAATGTCTGAAATGTGATTTAGAAATCTAAATAATTGAAAAATTGTGATATTCTGCCCATTTCCATAAAACTCACATTACCATAAATCAGATGAATACAATTGTTTTGAATATAAACTGAACTCTCCTTCTCTCCAATTTAAGATTCAAAGATTTTAAATCCAGAAGTGATCATCAGAACCTCTAGTCTGAGCCCCTGTGCAACACAGGCCACAATTTCCCCAAATTGCTCCTGCACTGAGTCCTGGAACCTGTATTTGACTAACACGCCCCTGCCTTTCATAGAGAGTGGCATATTTGGCTTTCTGTCCCTTTTATTAACATTCAGGTTGATTTATCTGACTCATCACTCAACCTCAGATTCCATTATGACACTTTTTTCTCCAGCAGGTAGGTAAATAAAATGTATACCCAAAGTCAGGTTTAAAAGCCATGTAACAACTGACCTACTATAATGGGCCTTCTATACTGGAAATGATTGCCAGAATTAGTGCGTTTCAATGAGATAATCAACTGTGCATTTTGTGACCCGCTCACTCGTACCCTGGCAAAATGATCTTGCTGGGAGGCAAGCTGTAGGCTTCACTACCAAGAAATGGACAATGACAGATAGTCTGCATTTCCATATGCACATATCCTTAATTGTTGTCACTGAAGAAGACGTGCCAGACACTGACACAACAGATCATTCAAAATAAGTTATGTATTCATGTTAAGCGTTATTTAGCTAGGCTGCAAAGGAAAACAAATATTGCTCTTTCCCCCACCCTCCCCCACCTCTTTTCCTAATTAGCCAATTGTTTCCCATGCTTTTTGTTAGGGATTCAGCAATTTATGTTCTTTAAGCTTGTCATAAAGATAACACTTATTATGAACTATGCTAAGAATACAGGCCTAATTCAGATTCTTTTCTTTAGGATGCTCTATAATGAAGATGTTTGCAGGATTCATTTATTTTAATTCTGTCCCGAGAACCTTTTGAAATGTGTTTAAAAATACACACAATAAAACATCCGTGCTTGATACAGAATGGGCATTCAGTTTTTTAAAAATAAAATCCTGATAACAGTGATATGAATTCTGCTGAAATGCATTTTATATGAAATCTTACAGCTAAATCAACTGAGAGAAAACAGAAAAATAGTAGCTAGGGTTAAAATAATGAGGAAACTTCAACTCCTGCTTTAAAATCACCCCAGGAGCAGTACGCAACATTCAGTCCTTCTGGGAGATGATGTATGTGTGAGAGGTCACCAGGACCTTTGATGTGTACACCTGGGCAGGAGCACAGGAGTGGAGTCTGTCCAGACTTCCCATCCCCCCCGTTTAGACCACTGAGGCAGAATCCAAAGGCCAGACTAAGTTTGGACTTTCATTGACTTGCTAGCTGTAGTTATATGCCCGTTCAAGAGTAGACCCTGGGTCTCCCGCATGGCAGACAAAGATTCTACCAGGAAGACAAAGGGAAACAAAATGAAAAGCCAAATTCTTGAACATTGAATATAACAATGCAGAACATGACCTAGTGTTATTATTGGATTGTGTAAGATAGTCATTGAAGACATATCCTGTGCATGAAATTGAATCATTATATATCGATTATCAAGAGAGGTCCAGATGTTGCCTTCCACAAGCGGTTCCACTGATGCTACCTTCACTGCTAGCATGAGCAAGAACTACTTGATTACAGGAGACCCCACATCACATCGCAGCAAAAACCAACAACTTCTAGTGAAGCCACCACCCCAAAGAATAGCAGTCAACAGGTTTGGTAATGACACTGCTTTGCTATGTCCCACCTGTTGAAATCTGAAGGGCAGAACCAACTGCTGACAAGCAGCACTTTAAACATATCATGAAATTAGGTTTTATACGTTTCAAACTACAAAGACCTGGTCCTGGGCTGAACGGAGTCAATAGCAAGGTTCTCTCTGAGTTTAGAGAAGTAGTACCTGATTCCAGATACGTATTTGCTACGTATATGATTTCTTTTTTATATTTGTTTATTCAAATTGCTTAACCTGACAAAACAGTGAAATAGCATATTGTTATGCTGTTGCTTCAATGTATTGCCATCCTTCCAGGCAGGCCTATTTTTATACTCCAGTAAAATGGTGAAAACTTTCTGTGAAATACTCTGAAAGACTGACTTAGAAAACAGCTGATTAATATGACAGTTTTTCTAGACCTCTGTACTAAATATTTTGCATTTTAAGGATGCATGCAAACAATGTCTAATAATGCTGAGTATAACCAGCAAAATCCCCATAAGCAAAGAATGTTGAAACTTCTATTTGATTGTGGGTCTTTGCATATGGACAGAGTTAGTATCTGTTTCACTATATTTCCCCTTTGAAAATACATTAAGTAGCACAGATCTGGCTCTTCAAAACAAACAAAAAGAAAAAAGAAAAGTCCTGACCAAGTGATTCAGGGTAGAAGGAAACCCGCATAATATACATATTGGTGCAATCCTACACAATGGACACAGAGATCTTTTTACCTCCATCTAATAATTGTTTCATGCCCTGAAGCATGAAGCTTGATAACAAGTACATCTATCCCTGTGCAACTGCAAATAATATTCCTAGAGAGAGAGACATGATATAGTAGCCTAAACACAGGACTGGGACTAAGAATTCCTGTGTTCTCTTGCTCTCTGTACAGCTATTTGTGGTCTTGAGAAGCCATTTAAATAGCCTGATTTAAAAAATGAAATGGTGGGAACTAAGCACTTCTGAAGAGGTAAACCATTAACCCTCCCCTCAATTTCCTTGCATAAGGTAACAATATATACCCATTTCACAGGAGGGTTATGTGACTAACTGAGTTATAAACTGTTTTGAGGAATAAAAGCATTAAAATGTTTTATTAGTCACTGTTGTGTCTAGTACCTATTTTGAAAATTGCTGAATTATTGGTCTCAAGAACATACTGCAGGTATCTATTCCCTGAATAAAGTGAAAAACCCCTGTAATAAGTTCTGAAAGTGCTACATTTTCCTTTCACCAAGTACCCTGTTCTAATACTATGAGAAAGCCTGAATTGTACAACCTGAGGATCTTTTCAATATCATTCATTATTTTATCTCTTTCTATCATATGTCCTCTTATTTAAATCCACTTCCAAATAGATACAACTAATCTGTTGTTTTGTAAGCTTACAACATCTTGTACCAAATAAAGGGCTTCTTACATGGAACTAGACAGACACGCTACTCCTAACCCATACTAAGAAGCCACATATAGCTGTACTATTCCAGCAGTGGCCCAGGAAAGGAAAAATCCCAGAGCCAGTTTTTTTCTCCCCTACCGTTTTTTTGTTTTTGCAGCAAAGTAATTATTCAAAATATGACACATGATCTAACAAATGCTATAAAAGTGAATTCAATTTAGTTTCATTGGTTAAATTCTGACCAGCAACTTTCACATCTAACCAGCTTTGTCACCATGCAATGAGACTAAACTCCTGCAGAGATTGTCTAACATCGACATAATGCTCTTAAGTGCTATGGGCTCTGCTCACGCTCTAGCTAATACACATGCAGATAGCTATACAAGGCATTGGTCCCTCTGAGCCTTTTGGTGGGGAGGGCAGTATATAAATCAAATAAATAAATACATAGACCTAGAGCCACCACATCTCACATTTGCTAGCATTTGTTCACTCTTCCAATTAAAGGGAAAAAGAACCTTTTCATCTGACCTGTCATACATTGCACTTAGGACGGGGAAATATAAGCCAAAAGAATCTGGATTTAAGAGTCCTCTTTTCTGGCTAGACTATAACCTCTTCTGAAGATCCACTATGGTAGATGAGATTACAGTTTATCCAAACTCCTATATGTAATATGTAGCTAAACGTATGAGTGAGTGCATCATTCCATCTAACACATGGTACACAGACCCACTAAATTATGCTATCATATACATTGCAGCCTTGAATAGAAGTCCAAAAAATGTATAATACTGTTTTCCTGGCTGAGTCTCACTACTACGCCTAGGTCTAGCTCTGCCAAAATAAAATCAGGCAACATAAAACCCAAGCAGGGTCATAAGAAATTGTCTGCTTACTGAGAATATAACTCATCAAGGTCTAAATCACATTCTGTTCCCCATGTGTTGTGATTCCTCATCAGCACCAGACATACCATCCCTTGACTGAATGCTGGGTGTTGTTATCAGAAGGGTACAATGTATAAAGGCTAGTCTCAAAAATGAGTACACCACCTGTACAAGTGATCACAAGTTGACAGGGTTAGGAAAAGGAAAACAACTCCAAGAAGCAAACTTGGTCTTTACCATAGTGCTTCTCAATGTTACAACTGGACTAACCAAGCAATGCAGCCTCACAAGGATTTCCCCCATCTATTTTGTTTCTCATAAAATATCTGAACTTAGCCCTTACTGTGCCAGAACAATGAAAATAGATAAATCAGGGGTATTGATTTCATAATGATTAATGGATATTCTACAACATCTTCTGGCATCCTGCTTCTCTTACACAGTCAAGATTCCCACTGTCACCAGTGGAAGTTTCTTAAGTAAGGAGCAATGCACTAAGTCCATGATTTTGACACTCAAGGGCTTTTCCGTCCATTTGTTTTGAGTCTTATAAAAGCTCACACTTATACAGTAATTTAGCATTTTCTCAATAAGCAGAAATTGTGATTCATGATTCTCTATCTCCCTGTCCTCATTTCTTTAAAAAAAAGATTGAGTCACTGTTGTTTAATCCGATAATTATGCAAACACTAAATCTTACACTGGAGGAGAAAATGTTAACACACATTGAAAAACCAAAACGCGTAGAACTATAATCTGTATGATAAAATGCATTACTCTGTTTAAAAGGATTGTTTTACAGAAGCAATTAACAATCAGCAATCATATAGTTCAGACCGGTGTTTTGATGCCATCTGTTGGAATAAGTCTTCGCACTCCCTAGAATGAAGCTATAATTTTCAGTTTATGATTTCATTAGATACATACAGTATAACAGCTACAAAAAGAAAAAAAGATTTCACTAAACATTTTCATTTAAAAAGGAGCCTCCCTAAACAATTCGGTTTGTTACCAGTATTTTTTGAAGGGACTGAATTTAGTAGATTTACAATATGACCTCCACAAACCAAACACTGATTATACTGTTTTAAAAATATGCCTGATGCTGAATTTTCTAATAAATAACTTGTATAATACTTATTTTATAAATAGAGGATACTAAAGTTAGTTAGAAAAATTGTGGAAGACCTAAAGAAAAGAAATTGTAATTTTGCATCCTTTTAAGTTTAAGAGGAACGGTCATGATTTTTCCCCAAAAAGGTCATTTTAATAATACATTTCTATAAAACAGATTTTATTGTATTAATTTATTAAATGCTAATTTAAACTCTTCTATAGATTTTAATACACTAGGGGGAGCTAGATCCCTATATTGTATGTGCACAATTAATTGGGGGAAAAATGTTAAACATGGTAAAAATCGTAAAATAATAGTCTCATAAGAACCTTGGAAAATAAATATATAGATCTCTATGTGACATCAAATAAAGAAAATGTAAGGCATGCAATATACCAAAAGACTATTCAAATAACAAAGGTGAGAGTTACCTTTGATTAGACACAGACTACTACTGTAGTGCATAGTTTTAAAACTTGAAAGAAAAATCCTTGAAGGAATCTTCCTTTTCACAGCTAGCACAATCCATTATCCCACCTGAATTCTCCAGTATTGGGCATTTTATTGTAAAAAGAATAGCAGTAAAATTATGTAACAATTGTCCTGTACTGTATTCACTCTGACCCTTACTTTTGCGGTGATACTTTTCAGCAAATCAGAGACAATTTTTAAAATCCCATGGAGGACAACATTCTGATCTCACATACTATAAATCTGCAAATGTTACTCTTCCAAAAATGCAGCAATTTTCTTCATTTTAAAAAGCTTAAAAAAAAAGGGTAAGCATTTCCTATGATCTGTGAGGAGTATCTTATTTCTCACACAAGAAAACAAAAAGTCATGACTTAGCAGATATATTATCTAGCATTTGGATTGCTTCTAAGTGTAACAGTGGGAATAGGCCATTCATTAGCAACTGTCTAAATTGGAAACAGACCAATGTGCCGCATACACAATTTTGACTTCATTCTGCAAATCTTTACTTCAGTCATTCATTCTACAGCTGATGTAAATAGGACTCCTGGCATGAACAGAGACTCTTCATGAAAGGGTTGCTGGACCCAACTAGCACATATCATACACTGAATTTATAGTGCTCTGAAACTCTTAAATGCAGTGCTCTACTATAATGTGAACTTGCATGAACTGGCATCTAAGTCATGCTAATTATCTCCATTTTAATGCACACCTTATTAAATAACCCCCAGTACATAACTTACAAATCCTGCGGCACAAAATCCTGCTCAGTTCTGTGCACTGTATGTAAAACGAAAACTCCTGGGTTCTTGTAAAATAGATTAATTCACAGATACACATCTTGTTTTCCAAACTGCAACCTCTCTTGAAACTTGAAAATAATTCATCTTAAAAGTCTGGCCTCCAACAAATTGGTGAACACTGATTCTTTGTTGTACTTTGTTATGATACTAACTTCCCTTACAGGATCATTCATAAAAAGTGAATGTATTTTTATTAGTAAACCTTTCTAATAAGAAAGTAATGCTAACGCAGACCTCAGCAATTTAGTGAGTAATTTAAAAAAATAGACACTCAGTCTAGTCAAGACAGCAGGCACTAAAGAATATCTATTTAAATTTAAATTCAATCTGGAGCCAGAATTATTTGAAATGGTTCTCTCTCATATTAAAGTTAAAAATTAGAATCCATTTTTAAATGATATGAGATTCTCTCCTCTGCAGCTCCACATTTAGTGAATATTGAGAAAGGCTCACTACTCTCTGAGACAAAGACAAACAATTTCTTCTGTATTTGTACAGCGCCTAGTACAGTGGAACCTCTGGCCCATGACTGAACTCTTAAATGCTACAGTAATTCTGGGTGCTGACAGAAGTGACATTTTGTTGCCTGATCAGCCCCCTGAAAGCGCTCTACAGCATTCCCCTGACAGAAGTGCACAGCTGCAGAACACTCTAAAAGTGCCTGATCACGTGACAAATGAATCTTCATTACATGAGTGTTCAGATGAAGGCATGCCAAAGCCAGGGTTCAAATTACACTTAGACTCTTGGAGGGTGGGGGAGGAGGCAGTAGCAGCAGGAAGGAGCTGTTGTCACCACCTGGACTGCTTAGAAAGGTGCAGGGGGGGCTGTCCAGCACTATGTGGGGGGCTCTGCATGAGCCCCCCCAAAGCCCCAAGGCTGCTGCAGCAGCAGCGAGTCCCGGGTGGGTTTTTTTGTGCACAGCCCACCATGCAGCGTGGGGCAGCGGGGATCACCCCCCCGCCCAGCAGCACCCCATGCGTTGGGGCTTTTTTTTGTTTTTTAAAGCCATGGGGGGGGGGGACCCATGGGAGAGGAGGCCTGTGGCCCCCTTCTAAAAGCGGGTGGGGCAGCCATGGGGGAGTAGGCAGGGAGAGAGAGTCCCCCCATGGTCCCCTCTACCTTCACCCCTCCCACTTCCATGCCCCCTATTTACCAGCTCTGAGTCCGGCTGCAGCTCCCTGCTGAAGCCACTGGGACTGTCCAAATCATCAAAGCTCTCTGAATCTTTTCCGAAGTTTTGGAGAGCTTCGAATGATTTGGACTCTTTAATTGGTCCCCCAATCCGATTCAGATTTGGAGAGTTGGCCACCGAATCAAGCCTAATCTCCTCCGAATCAAATCAGCACCCAAAGCTTCGCACAGCCTTATCAGCTCCCCCAAGCTCCCTCATAATTCAAACACTGTCCAAAGTGGAGCATCTTCATTAACTTCCGTCAGTGTGCACCAGAAGCGGGGCTGGGCTGATGCAGCCCAGCCCTGCCCCCAGTGCTATCTTTAGGATGGGAGAGGGGGAAGAGAGGGGAGGGAGTTCTGTCTGAAGTTTACCCAGCCTGCACTGAGGGGGGTGTGGATTGGAGAACCCCTGAGGTGAGGGTGGAGCTGGGTGGGAGATACTGCAGACACACAACCAACTCCAAACTGGAGCTCAATTCCCAAACCCCCTGGACCCAACAGAGAACATCTGTTGGGTTGGGGAGATGACTGTAACTCATGGCATTTCCTGTGAAGCACCTTAAGTTACAACAGGGAGCTGCATGTCTGTCAGCACCTACAATGCCAAAATCTCAGAAGTGGGTGGTTACATGTTGAACCTGTAAGACAGTGGTGGTTCCACCTCTGATCTTCAGGCCAGATCTGGCCCACAGCCATGTATTCCAGCCCACAGGCCTCCCCATAGTTCTGAAAAACTGGCAGCAGGGAAGCAGTGGCAATTAACACCAATTAACTGTCCAATTTCCATGCCCTGCAGGCCAGATGACATGACCCTGTGTGCAGGGACAGGGCTGAGGGTGCGATCTGGCATGGGGCCCAATTCAATGCACATGGCTGAGGCTATGCACCGTGCCTGTTCTGCACACTGTATAGGACCCACAGACAGATTCTGACCTACAGAGCAATCCTGCACTACTCGTCTGGCCCACCAGCCAAAAAATTGGGCACCACTACTTTAAGACATGTGTATTCTGGTCCCAATGTAAGACAAGCATATGTACCCAACTTTAAGAATGGGTGAAGTTGCTTGTAAGCACCTATGCAGTAAGAAAACCAATACATACCTCTGCCAACATGGGTACAAGGTAATCTGGGATTTTCTGCAGGGTAATCAGGGATTTTACATGTATGGTACCATTAAAACATCATTTTGTCTATTTGGGGTTTTTTTTCCCTTTTCATTTCTATTTTCAGAGCATAAGTTTTTAGGAATAGAGACTGCCATATTTTATGTTCAGAAAACATACTTGTTGGTGTTTCCAGTAGTGGTTAATAAAAATATTTAGTAAAAATGCTGGAGAAGGAGGTGATGGTCTTAGGCAGAAAATTTACATACTCACTGGATTTAGTAACTAAATAAGGCTCAGTTCAGGTATAAATAATATTATTATTTTAAAGTCTGACCCTTCAATCTCTTATGATAAAGATTTGAACTATATTGTCAGTGTCCAATTTAAACTGTGCAAATCTTGGGGAAATTGCTACTTCTTCCTGTCTGGCTAAACAGACAGAGGTACACTAACAATGCTCAGACAGCAATGGGAAATATTACTCATTTGAAGGATACCATACATTAGGTAAATCTATCTTCCCTATATCACATTATCCCCTTCCTCTGTCAGAATTTAGGTAGAGTAAGAGGAAGACAAGTGAAGTAAATGGCTAAGGCCAGAGGTCACATTGCTCATCAGGAACATCTATCACTACAAAAAACTAATAGACCTTTTCGGATTTTTCATAACATGGGGAGTTTTCTTAGTCAAAATTTCCCCTCCCACAACTGTAGTGCATTGTGTCCTGGCTGCCTACCTCCAGAAGTATCTGTATTTTCCTGTACACCCGTAGCTTACAAAACAAGTTCAGATCCTTCGGGGGGAGAACGACTTCTATACTATCAGGGAGACCAGTAAATGTGGTATACCTTGATTTTAGCAAGGCTTTTTAAATGGTCTCCCACACCATTCTCACAGGCAAGCTATGGAAGTATGGGCTGGATGAATGGACTGTAATGTGGGTGAAAAACTGGCTGGAGCATTGGGCTCAGAGGGTAGTAATCAAAGGCTCAATGTCTAGTTGACAGCCAGTATCAAATGGAGTGCCCCAGAGGTCGGTCCTGGGGCCAGTTTTGTTCAATATCTTCATCAATGACCTAGAAGTGTACCCTCAGCAAGCTTGCAGATGACACCAAGCTGGGGGGAATAGTAGATACACTGGAGGGTAGGGATAGGATTCAGAGTGACCTAGACCAGTATTTCTCAACCTGTGGGACGCAAAGGTTGTGTAGGTGGGACTTCAGCTAATAGCCCAATTGAAAAAAATAAGTTGTTTACACTTCAAATAGATGAATCAGCAGATATCTGAAACAGCGCAATTTTGTGGGGTTTTGTATTTATTATGGTGGGGCCAGGGTTTTTTGACAAAATGGTTGGTGGGACATAAGGTGCCAAAGGTTGAAAGCCTCTGATCTAGACAAACTGGAGGATTGAGCCAAAGGAAATCTCATGAGTTTCCATGAGGACAAGTGCCAGGTCCTGCACTTAGGGCAGAACACTCCCATGCACCAGTACAGGCTGGGGGCTGACTGGCGGGGCAGCAGCTCTGCAGAAAAGGACCTGGGGGTGACAGTGGACAAGAAGCTGAATAGGAATCAACAATGTGCCCTTGTTGTCAAGAAGGCTAATGGCGTACTGGGCTGCATTGGAGGAGTGTTGCCACCAAGTCAAGGGAAGTGATGTTTCCCCTCTATTCAGCACTGATGAAGCTACATCTGGACTGCTGTGTTAAGTTTTGGGTCCCCACTACAGAAAGGATGTGGACAAACTGGAGAAAGTCCAGCGGAGGGCAGCAAGAATGGTGAGGAGGCTGAGGCACATGACTTATGAGGAAAGACTGAGGGAACTGGGCTTATTTAGTCTGGAGAAGAGAATAAAAAGGGGATTTAATACCGGCCTCCAACTACCTGAAGGGGGGATTGGAAGAGGATGTAGGTAGACTGTTCTCAGTAGTGACAGATGACAGAACAAAGAGCAACAGTCTCTAGTTGCAGCAAGAGAAGTTTAAGTTAGATATTAGGAAATATTTTCTCACCAGGAGGGTAGTAAAACACTGGAACAGGTTACCCAGACAGGTTGTGGATTCTCCATCCTTGGAAGTTTTTAAGACCCAGCTAGACAATGCCTTGGCTGGGATAATCTGATTTGAGCAAGGGGTTGGACTAGATGACCTCCTGAGGTCCCTTCCATACCTGATTTTCTATGATTCTGTCCTACAATAAAGACATAATACTAATATCACTACTTTTGTCAAAGTGTACATACTCAGCATGTGTGGAGACACAGAGGTACATGCACAATACATGCATTTTATAAGCTCAATTTTCTTTTAATTCTTTTAAGCAATAAGAAACTCATTGCGATAAGTAAAAATCACCCCACTGTCAAGTTGGCTACTTTACCAGAGAATTATAAGTGTATTGATGACAAGGGAATGAAGCAATTTCAGCCTTGCTCTCTTGTTGCAATACTCCCATTTCTTTTTCCTCAACACTGGTGGCTTTGACACTAATAAATAAAGTGCCAGGGCCTCCTGGAACCAGAAGTTCATCCATTATGAGAATTACCCCAAGTAATTTTCTAACCATAACATACAGGATGAGCTCTGACGCTGACAAAGTAGAAGAAAAGGCCACCAAGATGTGTACTAAACATGTCCACAGCAGCACAGTAAGGGCAACCATCTTGCCTAGGGCACCACACAGAACTACAACACCTGGTCCTGTGCAGAAATTAGTAACTTTACAAGAACATAATAGTGTCATCTCTACATGAATGACTACGATATTGTATTGTATACCACTGTTGTACCAGCATATCTGTATAGTTACAAGGAGAGCTCTCTCACTCTCTATTAGACTAAGAACAGAAGGGAAAAGAAAGGCAGTAAGTTTCCCATTTGCCGATTTTTACACCCACGTTATGAATTCAGCCCTGCGCAAAGGGCTAGCCCAAGGTTCATATGTTCATAGATTTTAAAGCAAAAGAGAGATCATTCTGTTCATCTAGTTTCACCTTATGTAGAACACAGCTCAGAGAATTTGGCAATTCCTGCATTAAGTCCACAAGTTCTAGCACCAGCATAACTTTTAGAAATATATCTTGGGTTAAAGATTTCAAGCAGTGGAGAGACCATTGTTAGTTAATGGACATTACCATTTGTACCTGAATTTGAACCTGAATGGGTGCCTATACATATGCCCCGATGCTTTCTAATTAGAATGCATTGGACCAGGCTCAATTAATTGGTTAATCAAGTCTGCTGGAGTGTTCTAATTAGAACGCTCCAGTGTCCTGCAGTGTCACATGTATTCAGTGCCCCACATTTCAAAATAGTGGCATGGGCACTTTAACTAAAACTCGTCAAACAATCTTTCATTAAAGTGCTCCCGCAGCCATTTTTAACTGTGAGATGCTGAATACACATGATGCTGCAGCGTTTTAATTAGAGCAGCTGTCCAAGAGCCACTCTGCTTAAAATGTGCCCCCTCACATGTATAGACACCCAATTTGTCTAGCTTCAGGCTCCAGCCACTGCACCTCATTATGGTCGAATTAAAGATCCTTTTTTTTTTAAATCAGTAATCTCATTCGTGTAAGTTTTATAGATAAGTTAAGTCACTTAACCTTCTTTTGGATAAACCAAACAGATTAAACCTCTCTTTAGTTTCATATTATAAACACAGGCTTTCTAGACCTCAAGTCATTCCTGTAGCTCTTTTCTGAACCCATCTATTTTTTCTAACATTTTTTTCAACTGGACACTATTTCAGGAATGGTCTCACTAATGCCATATTGACAATAATATTACTTCCCTACTCCTACATCCGTATATCGGATTGTGTTGGCACTCTCTGCCGCAGCATCACACTGGAAGATCATGTTCATTTGCTTATCCACCATGACACCCAAGTCCTTTTCAGAGCCCCTGCTTTCCACCACGTAGCTCTCATTTAGCATCATCTAAAACCCCATTTAAGAACTATTTTGAGGACTTAGATGCTACATAACCTGATAAGACCCTCTATAGACAAGCAAGATTTTCACTCCTAAACTGTAAATTTCTCACACAGTCCCCTTAGTTTCCAACTCTTTTCTCTGGATGCTTGAGAAATTGCAGCCAAAGGGAAGCTGTGCAATAAAGAAAGCATTACAAATGCAACCTTCAGTTAATACTATTTTCTGCTTACAGCACAATTTTCTGTTATTGGGAGGTACAGTTTTCTAAAAAAGATTTAGTCCTGGATACCAAACAGAAACAATGGGACTGAGTGGAACACAATTCAATTTCAATTTAGTAAGGATTCTGGCTAAATACCATGCTCCTGAAAACAACACAGCACACATTAGACCATAATATAAGTAAGTTCAAATAAAGTAACTGAAGTACAAATGTTATACTAAATATAGAGCCCACCAACATAAAAACCTTATTAATATAAATATAATAGTAAATAAAGACATGAATCCATAATATTATTGTACACAGATCAACAATTGAGACAATAAAAATCAAATCAAATTTTAAAGTGCATCACTCAAATCAGTAATAAAGGATATTTAACTCTAATTGCCTCAGCCTTATAGGCAAAAATTGCAAGACAGTTTACTAAATTTGGACCTGTTTGCTGTAAAAGCCAGATTAACTTCTCCGTGTTTGAACAAAGTATCAATTTCTGCAGGTACGGTAATAAATTGGTTCTCCTTGTGTTATTATATAAAGAACATTTTAAAACATAGTGGATAGTATCCTCCAAAACTCCTAGACAGACTGGGCAACATCTTTTGGTCCTTGGAGTGGAAAATCTACGTCCAACCAGAACAGCTGTGGGCATCTGTTTGGTCCTGAGTCTAGTCAAAGAAGATCACCATTTATTATTGAGATCCACCTGTAAATACTTTTCTCCCCCACAATCTAATTTCCAAAGGGTATATAAAGGGGCAATACGAGTAGCCCCAGCCACAAGAAAATCATTCTGCCTGGCAGGATCTCATATCCTCTGGAAAACCCGGACCTTTTCTAAGGGGAAGAAAAATTATCTTTCATTATTTTTGAGATGGGATCCTGTCCCAGAAAGTGCAAAAGTACAGGAAAGAAAAGCTAACTAGGGTGATTGGAGAGGCAGCGAATTATTAATATTTTCTATGCAGCATAATTTAAGTGGACGAGATGGTAAAAGGGCCAGGATTTGAAACCAAAAACCCACCATTCTAATATTAGCTAAAGAAGAATTCACTCCCATCTCTAACCTCAAAGAAGGTGCAGGAGTTGAGGGAGGAAGAGCCAGAAGAGCCCTAAGAAACTTGTTCAGAGAAATGAGCGGAACACGGTTCTGCAGCGTGACAATAGTTCCCGTGTTCACGGGCAGGTTCGGGATTATGGCAACCAACTCCCCCCGCTCCCCATGTGCAGCGAAGAGGGCTCATTCCACATATGCCACACCGCTGAAGTGGGTGTAGCCAAAACCCGTGGCTGTAATCCTGGAGGCCAGCGAGTTCTCAGAGCTCATTGGCAAGGCAGCAGAACTCCTGCTGGGAGCCTCCCACGTCCTGTGAGCTTTGTGAGTTCACCTGCTGGTTGGCATGGGGTCTGCCCTAACTTTCTTCTTTCAAGCACCTCCAGAGCCCACTCTTGCTTGCTTCTCCCCATTTAGCAGCAAGGAGGAGAGGGGATGACTTGTGCTGGCACATAGCCTCTGGAGCTGCATGAAGGCAGAGGCAGAACATTGCTTCTGGCTGCTTGTTCCCTCTTTTTCCCAGCTGCTGAATTCTAGGGCAGCAGAGGAGGGAAGGGAAGGGAGAAGCAAACAGCAGCAGGATCTGGAGTTGCTTAAAAGCAGCCACTGAGATCATAGCACTCCCAACACATACAGAGGTCCCAGGAGGAGCTCCACTGATATGCCAGTGAGCTCTCAGAGCTCACCAGGCATGCAGCACATAGCCAAAGCGGGGGCAGGATGACCATGCCACTGCGCTGCTCCCTTTCCCCCCCCAGCCCCATCTGCCCCTGCCTATGTTCCTTGGGAGATAGATTTGCAGTAGCGCAACAAGTACAAACAATGAAGATGACCAGGGAAGGGTAAGTCTGGAAGGGAAGAAACTTCAAGGCAAGTTCTTCTCCAGTTATGTGAGCATGACTGAGACAAAATCCAACATAACTACAAGACAAGATGAGGGTAAGTAGGAAAAAAAGAAAGCTATTACTATCTTGTCCCAACCGTCAGGACACAGATCAGTGCCCCAGTTTTCAAGAAGCCAGGATGATGACCTGCCTCAGGTAAGGGACAGCGAGAGTTGCACCTCCTTTCCCCCAGCCCATTGGTGGGGGGAAGGAGTTACAATCAGATTGGGCTGTTATTGGAGATCTCTATCTGGAGCAACATATACCTTTTGACTGCAAACAATGGCAGAAATGTTTATATGTAAAATGTAAGTGTTAATATTAAATCTAGAGACTATAGTGGTGGAGTAGACAGTGCAAGCAGCAGGGTAGAAAATTATTCTCAGGCCTCCACAAAAGAAATAGCACATGTGCTGTGGCATGATTTGCCAGCTAGTGAGCCTTGGCCATTGCGCCAGCCAGCTCTTATATATGCTGTAGTTAGGAATGCAAAATCCCCACAGGTATTGCTTGATTTAGGGAGGGCACAAAGCATGTACACAAGTACACTCATGGAGTATGATTTAAACCAATCTGCAATGTGATTGTACAATGACATGCTGACTCTGCTTCCAGCCCCACATTCCTGGGCTGCTCCTTAAAGTAGCAACAAGATTTTGACTTTGGAAAGACAATCAATCAATCTATTGAAATGCAATGACACCTTTGCCAGCTTAAGGGAGAAAAGAAACAAGACAGCCAGATGACTTCCAGTAACAGTGTGGTAAACTGAGTGATGATGCAATTCTGATGGTCCAGGAAAAAAGCAAGGGGCAGGGATTTTTGTGGGTGATATCTAGGAAGGGTACTTCATATCTGAAAGTCTGTCTATATTCCTTCCAATTATACAGTTGGTCCAATAAATGAGATCACACCCAAAAATCCTTGCCTCTTTTCAGTAAGTCTTGGATTCCAAGCCATTTTTTAAAACAGGACTTTGGATGAACCTAGGCATTTTGGCACTTTTGGAAACTTTACTTACGGTGACAATACAGTTGGAATATTCAAAGACATGAAGACATTTGCACTATCTGATTTTAGAATTTCATGAGGTTTGGACAGTTAAAAATAAATTGGCCACTTTCACTTCAGGTCATAATGAGATTAATGTTCTCGTTCTTCTATTCAGAATTGAATTATACTAACTATAAATTTTATATTAATGATTCTTTCTATACGGGAAAACAGCAGGATATTTTAAAATCTATCATACACATACAGCTTCAAACTGCTGTCTTGTACGCCGTTTCCACAGGAAGAGTCCACACTAAGAGCACATATTTAAAGATGGGAAAACATTACAGCTCATCAAACTCCCTAGTGGTTACTGAACTGGCTAATAAATATCAGCCATTTTAGTCATTTCCACAATAAATAGAGGAGACTATTGGTCCAGGAAAAAAGAAGAGGTAAAGAATGCTTTAGAGAGAAATCTTACATGTGCTAGTAGGCATCTGCAACATGATAAAAGTTGCTAAAATCATTTACTCTTTTGTACAGCCACAACAACTAATCTGATTTAATGTCAATTAAGATTTTAAAAGTCTTTACAGACTTCAGTGAGCATGGATCCAATTCTGCAAGTAGGTGTTTTCAATGTAGTTCCTAATGAACAAATACCTACAACAACAAAAGTTTACCACATATGGCACACGATGGGAATTGGATACTCCTACATTTCCTAGCCAGTATCTCAGCCCCTTCATGTTTACTGATATCACTTATGCCACTGCAGTTTTACAGGGTCACTTATCCCTGAATTAGGGGTTGCTGAACATTTTTTGGAACTGTGCTTTTCAATCCATTTTGCAATCCTGGGACAGGCTGCTCTAGGGCAGCATGCATGAAAGAACTTTGGTGAATGGATCATTTGTATCCACTGATATCATGCTGGTTACTCCACATGAAACAGACTGGCTGACCTGCTCCATCGGGCTTTAAACTAAGCCCACTGGGGGATGGGGGGACTACCGCCACTGCTGGCTCACTGAGCAACCCTTGCAAAGCCAGCAGACCAAGGCACTTAAGGGAGCCCACGGGTATAGATGGCTATATCCTGTACAGGAGGGATTGTGTAGATAAAAGGGGTGGCGGTGTAGCTCTCTATGTTAAGGACAGCTACATGTCCCTGCAAGCTGATGTTGGCCACCAGGGTGGATGACTGGAGACCCTCTGGGTTAAAATCCGTGGGGAACATGGCACAGGGGACAAAACTGTGGGAGTCTACTACAGACCTCCCACCCAAAGTCCTGAGCTTGACCAGGAGTTTGCCCAGGAGCTGGCTGAGGCCGCATGCTCCAGAACCATGGTTGTCATGGGTGACTTCAATTACCCAGACATCTCGTGGGAGGATCAACCAGCAAAATCCAAGCGGTCGCAAAGCTTCCTCTCATGCGTAGACAACCTCTACCAGACTCAAGAAGTCTATGGGCCGAGAGGCAAAGCGCTGCTCGACCTGGTACTGGCTACAGGGGATGACCTAATCAGCGACCTAGCGATCGATGGGTAGCTGGGTGACAGCGACCACGAGCTGATCACCGTCACCATCCACTGTAAAGCTGGCAAGTCAGTCAGCAATGCGGAAGTCCTTGACTTCAGGAAAGCTGACTTTCACAAGCTCAGGAGACTTGTCACGGAGGCCCTAAGGGACCACGACCCCAGGGAGAGGGGAGTTCAAGAAGAGTGGTTGCTCCTCAAGGGAGCGATCCTCAATGCACAAGCTAAGTCTATTCCATCTCAGAGGAAAGGCAGCAATAAGGCACAGCAGCCCCCCTGGCTCTCCAGGGACCTAGCAGACCTCCTGAGCCTAAAAAGAAAGGCCTACAAAGGATGGAGGACAGGATTTGCCTACAAGGAGGATTATTCTGCAGTAGTCCAGTCCTGCAGAGAGCAAACCAGGAAAGCCAAGGCTGCAACTGAACTCCAACTAGCTTCGAGCATCAAGGACAATAAAAAGTCCTTTTATTAAATGGGTACTTTGCATCAGTCTTTCATCAGTCCCATGGGACGCCCATGCCTGCTATGGGACAGGGAGATCGGTGTGGGGAAAATCCCCTG
>NW_017728910.1:20226553-20236434 GCF_001723895.1 Crocodylus porosus | reverse complement strand
TCAGAGGGATCCCGGGACCCCCCCCCGACCTAGGAGGAACCAGTTGCTGAGTTCGGCAGCGGGGGGGAGGGGTCCTCCTGTGTGCTCCCCAGCAGACCCAGAAGAGAACTGGAAGTGCTTCTGGTCCACTGCCGAGCATGCTGGAGACCGCCCCACACACACACACTCCCATGGGACACTCCATATGCTCCAGCATCTCAGCATTCACGAGCCACCTGGTACCTTGAGGTATGTAGAAAAAACATTTAAAGCTGTGCCTATGTCTGAGTCATCGAATCTTTCCAAATCTCTCCAAATCAGTTTGGAGGGTTCCGATTCTTTTCAGAAAGATTAAAGGGTCTCCTGATTCCATTCAGATTTGGAGATTCAGCCACTGAACTGAATCAGCAACTGAAGTTTTGCACAGCCCTACCAAACACTTTTTTCAATAATTAGAGCACAAATCGCCAAAAAATCCAAATGACTAGAATACACCATTGACCATAATCACAGTTCACCCCCATTTCCTAAATTCATTATCTGGTAACTATTTTCTAAGCACGGTCTTCCCAATCCACATGTAAATCCTAGCTCCAAACTGCTCTTATGTTTATATAAATATTTAAAGAGTTTGGGGTTGGACTGGATGACCCTTGAGGTCCTTTTCAACTTTGTGATTATATAATTTAGATAATCTTTTTTCATCAAACCACATGGTCTCCTATGCACAGGCACAGCAATCAGCTGATATATGAGCTCTGGGGTTTTAGTCTCCTGTATGAATACAGTCCACAGCCATTTCTTACCAGTCCCAAATTGCTTCCTCTCTATAGATCTGTCTCCTAACAGATATTTCTTTACCTGTCAGTTTAGCTGAGGGGATTCTTGTTAACATATTTTATGACAGCTTCAGAAGGACAGACTGGAAAGTTTGCATACAGACATTTTTGAGAATTTTCCCAGAGTAACTTAGGGCACATCATTAACACTAATGTGCCAGGGAGTATCATGTTGAAACATGCCCGGCTGCTCTTCATACTAGTATTTCCTGAACTGGAAATAACAGTCACATTCACACAGCGCTTTGCCTGGGCTTATCAGCCTATCCATACCACTGCTCTAAATCAGCTACCAGACTTGAGGTTCAGTAGATAGCCCATAGAGCAGCATGCTGTTTTATAGATTCACGGAAGTAGGGTCGGAAGTAGGGGTCAGGTCTGACCCCCTGTCCTGGACAGGAGAGTAAACTGGGCTCAAATGACCCCAGCCAGGTAGACGTCAAACCTCCTCTTAAAGACCCCTAGGGTAGGAGCCATCACCACTTCCCTTGAAAGCTGGTTCCAGATCCTAGCTGCTGTGACTGTGAAGTAGTGCCTTTGGATGTCTAGCCTTCTGGCTACTCTCTAACAACTTGTGGCCGTTATTCCTTGTTACCCCAGGGGGCACTAGGGGGAACAAGGTCTCTCCCAAACCCTGCTGGTCCCCCCTAGCGAGTTTATAGTCAGCCACAAGGTCCCCCATCAGCCTTCTCTTGCAAAGGCTGAACAAGTTCAGGTCCCATAGCCTCTCTTCGTAGGGTCTGCCCTGCTCTCCCCAGATCATGCGGGTGGCCCTCCTCTGGACCCTCTCAATGCTGTCCACATCCCTCCTGAAGTGCGGGACCAGAACTGGACACAGTACTCCAGCTGCGGCCTGACCAGTGTTGCACAGAGGGGGAGTATCACCTCCTTGGCCCTGCTTGAGATGCATCTGTGGGTGCACGACAAGGTATGGTTAGCCCTACCGACCGTGACCTCGCATTGTCGGCCCATGTTCATCTCGGAGTTAATAACGACTCCAAGATCTCTTTCTGCCACATGCTCTCAAGAAGGGAGTTTCCCAGCTTATAAGTGTGCTGCTGATTCCTACTGCCCAAGTGCAGCACCCTGCACTTAGCCCATCCTATTTTTGTTAGCCCACCCCTGTAACCTGTCCAGGTCCTGATGTAATCTGTCCTTCCTTACTAGCATGCCCACCTCACCCCAAATCTTGGCATCAGCAGGAAATTTAAACAGGCTGCTTTTCACCCCGTTGTCCAAGTCACTAATAAAGAAATTGAACAGTGCGGGCCCAAGGACCAAGCCCTGGGAGAGCCCACTGCCTGCTTCCCTCAGCACAAGGCTTCCTGGCCTGGTATGTTAGCAGTACAGACTTCCCCTTAGGAGTCCTAGTGCCACAATTTAACAATCGGTGGATTTGGACTCCTGAAGTACCTAGAGGCCTTTGAGTATTTTAGACTCTACCATACCCATTCTTAAATACTTTCAGGGAATATCATCTGGATCAGGTGATAATAAAATGAATTTGGTGGCCTCCTTGTAGTCCCTACTGCATATTTTATTCAAGACCAACACAATTATGTATAAATGACCATCTCTGTTCAGGCAAGACCAAGAACTGGAATAATAGTGTTGATAAGGAGTAGTGTTTTATGAAAGCACCTAAGTTATTTAGGTTCTTAAATCTTTAAATCCTTTTGAAAACTACCTAGGATTCTGTTATGGACAGTATTATGTAGATAAGCTTATACAACAGACTTTTAAAAAGTCAGGTATAATGTAATTAGTATCTGATTCCCATGAGTATGAAGTTCATCTAAGTTATTGTAAAAAGCAGAACATACATATTTAGCTCTACTGAAATGATAGGGAGTCCTTTTTTAATGACAGTTGGCCATTCTGGTAGACCCTGTTGGTATACCAGAAAATATTTGGTCCTAAACACTCAAGCTTTGACTGAAACCATGACATCTTCAAGACCTATCATGATTTTAGCAATAGTTTAGGTGCACTTTCTCTGTTCAAAATAAAGTACATGTGCAAATTAACAACAAGAACTCCCTTATGACCACAATCACATCTCTCCCCAGAGTCCAACTAGCCAATTTTTAAAGGTAAAGGGATGGGAGTAAATACTGGTTAAATGAACCATGCAGCATAATAACCCTTGAGTGTTCCTGATGTATGAAACCACAGTAGTTGGTGAATGGGGTGCAGTTTGGTTTTACCCCATTCATTTTGCCTTCTCAGGGAATATTTGTATCTATTTGAAACAGATTATTTGAAATCATTCTAAACTGTGCATGTTGACAATGCAATTTGCACCCTCCATGCAGCACCAAGAAAAGGATAATTCCTTTGCCTTATTTTTATTAACATGCAGAAACAGTCACTGGCCTAAGCTGAACCTCCTTGGCTCCTTTAAATGCCTAAATAGCCTTTTCCTTTTAAAACTTTGCAGAGAACACATATTCCCATCAACGCAGTAAAAAAGTTATACATGAATCAGCACAGAGCATTTTCATTGCTGCAAAACCCCACGTTGCCAAAATGCCCAAGTCACAACAACAGACAGAAACAAACCATATAAAAAAAACCAACCCACACAAGCTCTAAGGGCCTAATTCTGCTCTCAAATACAGAAGTCTAAATCTGGAGTGAGCATAGACTTACAATGGCGTCTGTGGAGGGTAACCAGATTTACACTTTATCAACACTACTGTAACTAATAGCAGAACTTGGCACTAAATTAAGATCTTTGCTTTTTGGAGCATGAACAAAGTATTAATATACTTTTCATTTTGACTTACAGGTCATGTATTATCTCAACCCCCTCAAAAGATTTTCAATCAAAAAATGCATTTCTATTTGGGATCTAATAACAACATTGTGTCCGTTGGTTTAAAGACTCAGCTTCCACATTTCTCAAGCATTTAATTAAAAAAAAAAAAAAACACAAACCCAAAACCTTACTGCATTTAAAACACCAATTCTGCTATTTGCTCGACATTTGGGAGGTAGATAATGGATGAGTGCTACTCCTTCCCCATACGCAAGCACAAGTCATGCTGCAAGAGACTGTGACTAATCCAGTATATCAACATTTTATTCACTCTTTAAAACATGAATATTTAAACAGAAGACATTTTTTCCCCATGCAGTAGACTAAATAGAAAGCTCTTATCTGAAATAGTAAAAGCTGTTATTTTTTTTTTCAAAAGGTTTTAGACTGTATAGAGATAGTTACACACACAGGCATCTCAAATGAGAGGGCACCATACATACATGTAATTGGTTGCTTTTTCTTTTCCTCGGCAATCTGTAAAAAATGTGAAAATGTGCCTGCTTCTGACTAGCCATTAAAAGGCAGTGGTTGCACCATACTGTGATTTGGGGAGCTGAAGAAAATAGCCAGAACTGACTGATATCTGATAAACAGTAACAGGAGTCAGTTTATTGCACCAATCGTTAAATAATGGTGCTGATTATAAGGCTGCTAACTGCAGATGCTGTAATTGTCTGTCATAAATCTTAGTCATTTGTGACAGGAGCACAATGAAAGAGAGCATCTGCTTGAGGGCAAATGACTTCTGATAAATATCAGCTCTGCTAAAATGTACTTGGATGTGTCTCAATATTTTGGAGAGCCATTCATGTTGCTTCCACAAATGTGAAGTTATTCTTGGTTTGTATTGATTTTGCCACCTTTTTTTTTTCTTTTTAAAGAGACAGAGAGTCAGAGAGTGACTCAAGGTTGAGTTGAATAGAATCTCAGCTCTTTATCTGATCTACTCATTCCTCTCAAATGCATGTTTGAGTGAAAAAAAAATAATTGCACTTTTTCAGAAGATTGCTGTGCAGAAACACAGCCTGGAAAATTCAATATGCAGTTCAGCTTTTATTTTATTTTTTTCCCTTTTACGGTAAGCGTTCACTGAAGGGAAAGAAACCATTTTTTAAAGGGGCTTATGTATTATTTTTAAAGGGATTAAAACACTTGACGTGAGAGTCTGAGATGAAGTTATTTCTGAAGCATAATAAAATGGAAATTAGAAATGCTCTCACAAGATAATATCATTGTTTTGGTTGTGTTCAAAATAATTCAAGTCACATTTTCGCATCAGGTCTCAAAAGGAGAGCCTTAATAATAAAGGGCTAGATTCTGTCACCTTTATTGCTCTAAGCACTACTTTAGTTCCCTGTGCTGCATAGCATATATTTGAGTGGCCCCACTGCAGTCAGAGCTCAACCTTAATAGACGTTGACAGTTAAGGGAGTTTAAGTGTATATATGTCATATATATACGCACATACTTAAAATGAAGTGCATGAAAATGCTCACTGATGCCAAGAGATGCATGAGATTATATATAAAGTATCTGCAGGATCAAGGCCTGAATCAGCAGGTTGTCACAATGCACAAGGGAGGAAAAGGGCTAGAATTTGGGCCCAAGACTTGATCATTATTAGAGATGAGCAATGATCCTGTGTCTTCTCTGCCTGCAATAGCCTGCTTTATTTGCTGCATACCAACTTCGAAAACCAAAAAAACCTGAAAAAACAAAAATACCTCTAGCGACAACAGCCTCTTTCACTCCACCTTCCCAGGACAGGTCCATCCCCTGCACTGGAAGAGGCAATGGTCCTGAAGAAAAGCTAGTATGCTTTTATTTATAGCATACTAGCATATACTATTTATATATATGTGTATACAAAACCCATACACTCAAAACTTCATTTTGTGGTTCCTAATTTGAATGCTCCACTCCTTTGTATTTCAGTGTGGTTGCTTATCTCCCCTCCAAGCAGCATCTGGAGTCCTGTGTCCAGTTTTGGACCCCCTGCCCCCACTACAGAAAGGACGTGGAAAAATTGGAGCGAGTCCAGCAGAGGGCAATGAGAATGGTTCAGGGGCCAGGGGGTGTAATTTATAAGAGGCTGAGGGAACTGGGCTTATTTAGTCTACAGAAGAGAAGACTGGGTGGGGATTTGATAGCAGCCTTTAACAACCTGGAGGATGGTTTTGAAAGAGGATGGAGCTGGACTGTTCTCAATGGTGACAGAACAAGGAGCAATGGGCTCAAGCTGCAGCAAGGTAGATTTAGTTTGGATATTAGGAAACTCTCACTAGAAGGGTGGTGAAGCACTGGAATGGGTTAATTAGAGGTTGTGGAATCTCCATCCTTGGAAGTTTTTAAGGTCGGGTTCAACAAATCGTTGCCTGGGATGATCTAATTGGAGATGATCTAATCCTACTCTGAGCAGGGGGTTGGACTAGATGACCTCCTGAGGTCCCTTACAACCCTAATTTTTGGTGATTCTATGAGAGGAACTGCCATTTATTGGGTCAAACCATAGATTTACTGGGTCAAACCACAGATCCATCTTGCCCAATATCCTGTCATACCATAGCAGAGAGTGGATGCTAAAAGGGGGAGCAACAGGGTATGATCAGGACTTTTTCTACCATTCCTCTCCCCCTTGCAGCCTCCAGCATTTGAAGCCTAGGAAGTTCTGATTCAGGAGATATACGTACCCCTAACTCCCATGCTCAATACCTACTGATGCATCTTTCCTCCAAACAGACCCACAAATTCGTTCTCAATCTGGTTAAATTGTCCGTTTCCACAACATCTGGAGGCAATGAATTCCACTCTTTAATTACATTCTGTTGGCACTGACAGCTCCCTGCTGTTACTCATGACGTTTTACAGGAAATGCCATGAATTACAGCGCTCCCCCCAACTCAACAGATGCTCTCTGTTGGGTCTGGGGGAATCAAGCTCCAGTCTGGAGCCAGCTGTGCATCTGCAGCCTCTCTCTCAGCCCTGCCCCATCTCGTCTCAGCTCCGGTGCGGTCTTCAGGATTGGAGAGCTTTGGGAGACTTTGAAGTGATTTCATCTGAACATGAAGAGGGCTCACCTGTAGTGTGATTGGGCACTTTTTAAAGCGCTCTGCAACTGTGCACTTCTGTCAGGGCATGAATGTAGATCGCTTTCAAGGGGCTGACCAGGTGACAAAATGTCACTTCTGTTAGAGCCCTGTGTGAAAAAACTTCTTTTTGTTAGTTTAAACTTACAACCTAGTAGTTTTATTTTATTACCCCTAGTTACTGTATTGAGAGATGATAAATAATAAATCCTTATATACTTTCTCTTCACCCTTCTCATGTCCCCCCTCAGGTGTTTCTTTTTCTAACTTGAATAAACCTAGCCCTCTTTAGTCTCTCCTCATATGGAAGCCCCTCCATATCACTAATCATTCTTGTTGCCCTTCTCTGGACCTTTTCTAGTTCTTTAAACTTTTTGAGTTGTGGGGACTGTTGGCGCTGGATTTGGACCAAGCCCCCTATACTTTTGCTCTGGGCAAGCACAACCCTCAGACCGACCACACCACCTGCCAGAATTTCTTGTTACAGAGTGATAACAAAAAAGCAATAATTCAAACAATCAAGCAATTCTATATCTACCAATCCTAGGGCTGTCATCAGAGTCAAAGTACATCTGGTCAGGATGTAGGCTACACTCTGAGGCTGTCTTTCTTAGGTGTCAGCAGTCTGGATTTGGGATGCCGAGGCACACAGCCCCCCTCCAGTGTGGTGCATGGGATGGGCTGCTGGTATGCCCTCGGTCTGTGGTGGCTTCTCAGGGGACGATGATAGGGAGGGACAGGGAAGAAGAGAAGGAGGGATGGGTGGGACTCTGTTAATCTCAAGTCTCTGCTTTTGTATTCTCCTTTCCCTCTTGATGACTCCTGATGATTCTTCATCTGTGGCTCTCTCGTGGTTGGCTGTCTCTCTGTGGTCACATGTCCACGTACCCTTCCAGGCCTTCTCCTAATTTGATCTGTTCCCCCAAAACTGGGACTCAGCCCCTCCCCACTGCTCTGGGGCCTGGTAGCTGGTATCATGTATCTCAAGTTAAGGGACAGTATGGTACATACTTCCTCAGTTCTCAGGCTATGTGTCCTTGTTGTGTTAGACAACCTGTCCGTCTTAAAGCTATGATCTCATATTACGGCATGCCCCCTTCAATTCTCAGGCTGTCTCCATCCGTTGGCCTTGTTGTGCTAGACAGCCCGTCTGCTTCCAGGGCTATATGGAATTGTGGTGTGAAGCACAGGCTCTTTAGAAATCCATTTAACCCCTGCTGCCCATCTTGAACCCTTAAAATGCCCATATCTATATCTATAAGCCAATTCCCCCAAAAAACAGACCTTTAAATGCCATTTCTAAACCAACAGGGACCAGAACTGGGCACACTATTCAAAGTATGGATGTACCATTGATTTATAAAAGGTACATAATGATACTTTTCATTTGGTTTACAATTACCTTCTTAATAAACTCTAACATCCTGTTTGCCTTTTTGAAGTCTGCTGAACACTGAGCTGGAGCTGATGTTTTCAGTGAACTGTCCACAATGACACTTAGGGCACAGACATAAATTATATTTTTCATGTGATCTGCTCCATGAAAGTGCTCTACAGTCATGCTGTGACAGACACGAATGGCTGCAGAGCACTTTTAAAGTGGCTGATTGCACAAATGAGACATCAGATGAAAGCGCTCTTCTCCATAGTGCCTTAGGGAACTTGTGTTCCCTAGGGTTAATTTATCAAGTGTTTGGGGCTGGGCTGATGCAGCCCAGCTTTGCCCACAGGCCCGTCAGCAGAAAGGGAGGGGAAAAGGAAGGAAGAAGAAGCCAACAGCTAGGGATGCCCAGCCTGAGCTGGAAGAGGGGGCGAATAGATTGAACACCACCCCCACCTCCCCGCAACTTGTGCCTCCCCCACAGCCTCCCTCTCCAGCTCAGACCATGAAAACCCCAGTCAGCAGCTCACTGTTGGCTTCCTCCTCCCTCCCTTCTGACAGCCCCAGGGCTGGGGGTTGGGAGCGGGACTGGGGACAGGGATGGCTCCTCAGCTGGCTTCTTCCCTGCAAGCAAGCTTAATCCCCCACCCCCTCCGACACAACAGGTGAACATCTGTTTGGGGGGGGGTGTACTAACTCATGGTGCATTTTGTAAAGTGCCATGAGTTACAGTGAATGCCTGCACATCTGTCAGCCTCTTTAAAAGCAGAAGAAGACCCTATCTAAGTCTAAACATCCAGGTTGCTACTCCTTTTTTTTAGTCTGCATATCACCATGAGTGTCTTAAAGATAATAAAACTCTTCACATCACTACCACCACTCTGACCTCTCTCCAAGACAGTAACAGATATTGAAGAGTTGTTTATTTTTTCTTCTTTCTTCCCCCTCTATCTATATTTCCCCTTTCCTTTCTTCTGTTTTTCAGTTCCTCCTTCTCATTAACCCTCTACATCAGTGGTGTTCAACCTTTTGGCTCTGTGGTCCAAATGAGTGGCACAGGGTGGGTCCATAGGCTGGACCAGGCCCACTTGGACTGTACTGCTCCTGCACAACCCTGTGTGCTGGGACTGGGGCCCCAGAAGCCTGTGCCACCTCTATACAATCCTGTGTGCTAGGATGGGACCCAGACCCTGACCACCCCTGCTGGTCCCCCCTGACCCTATGCCACTTACACTTGGACCTGCATGCTGAAATTGGGGCCCTGGGACCCATGCCATCTCTGCCAGGCCCTGTGCTGCCTCCATCAGGTCCCACATGCTAGGCTGAGGTCTTATGCCACCCTGCACATCAGATGTAGCGTACAGGGCCACAGACAAAAGGGCTCCCCACAGACCCAGGTTGAGCCCTGCAGGCTGAATGACAGAGTAAGCAACCTACAGTACCTCAAACAAATCTGGGCTACCAAGCCTTGATATCATCACCATTACAACATCAAGGTAATTTGTCAGTAGGGGCGAGGGGGGCATTTCTGTGATGGGTCTCAAGTGCAAAGATGATGAGAAGCGGTGGCACTAGTGGATGGGTCGGAAGTGTTGGCCTGTGTTTTCAGCCTCCAAAAGGTTGCTGACCACTATTTGAGAACTTTGAAATACATCCCAGTTAGACATTATACGTACATTTCATAGAGATTTCATAGACATCAGGGCTGGAAGGGACCTCGGGAGATCATCGAGTCCAGCCCCCTGCCCAAAGGGCAGGAAGTCAGCTGGGGT
>NW_017728910.1:20173389-20226542 GCF_001723895.1 Crocodylus porosus | reverse complement strand
GCTTTGCCTCTCGTTGGCCCATAGACTTCTTGAGTCAGGTAGAGGTCATCCATGCATGAGAGAAAGCTTTGCGACCGCTCGGATTTTGCTGAGTGATCTTCCCACGAGATGTCCGGGAAATTGAAGTCACCCATTTGCAAATATTATCCAGAGTAATCACTGTATAAAATGTCAAGGAATCAGCAACTTTAAACTTCTAAAAAAGACAGTCTCCCTATGCCTGAAGAAGGGTGACTGCACCCGAAAGCTTACTAAGAATTTTTTTCCAGCTACTCAGCTGGTCTAATAAAAGATATCACATCTATTTAAAGAACCTTGCCAGTCTGCATGCACACATTTATTTCAGAACTGTGTGATTTCCAGTATACAGACCCTACTTAGTCCTTTACTTAACCCAAGTACTGGAAAGAGCATGTGCTGCCTTAGTTCCCTCAAAAGATATTTTTGTATGGTTTTTCTCCGTTTTTTTTTTTTTCAAGTGGGATCATTAGATGATACATACATAGATAATCTATTCTATTTTTTGCAGGCTCTCAGGCTCTGCATCCTAGAATACACCACAGCTTCCAAGCTGACCTCATCACTCTAAAATAGCTTGGCTAACAAACTCCAAAGCTGTTTGGCTGATCTGTGGTAAAACACATCTGCGCTTTATGTTTTATTTGTTAGGATGCAGCAAAAGAAGGTTGTTGATGGGGGAACTTCCCAAACATTAAGAGGTATTTTTAGCTTATCCATATAATAGGCAACTGTCAATCTTGTGTATCATAATGTACATGTAAGAGGTGTAGTCAGGTGCCTGATGAATCTGCTTCTACAAAGCCTTGTGACCATCACACCAAGACCTTCAAAGTATACCATTCCCGCTTTAGACCACTGAGACAAAAATCAATCCAAAGGTAAGACTGAGTTTAGACGGTTGTACCTTGTGCCAGAGAGAAACAGATTAGAACTGCTGCTGGACTGCCTAATGTCTCAGTGAGGGTGCATTTCTATCAGAGTGATGTCCCTTAGCTTTTTGCCAACCAAGGAGTATGCACAAGGCAGTGGGTGCTAGGGTTTTGAGGCACCGTATACTCACCTTACTCTGAATACACACATACATTATTCACAAATGTTTGTAAAATATTGATTTGATATCAAATGTAAGTTGTACTGCTGCAACAGCCTATCAACATAGCGAGAGGTGGGAACATGAAACCAAGTTACATGGTATCAAATTGAGGCAGGGCTCAAAGAAGATAGGAGATGAGTTTCCTTGTAGAAAGTTTCTTTGGTTTCCATGGTACTTTTTTTCTGTCAGAAAACAGGATAGATATGGACCTTTATAGACTAACTAACTAAGTGTATATATAGAGAGAGAACAATAGTGAGAACTAACTAAATACACTATGTCCATAGCTTATTTAGTTAGTTAGCTCTATCTTGTGCTCTCCTTGTGCAAATGCTTATATGCCTATACATACATATATACAAAAATAAAACCTTTGGTTGCCCATTTCCTTAGGTGTCCAATGGTTGCACTTGCACATTTGAGGTGACGTTGGATTTCTTCATCAATGTCAGTCTTCTGCAAAGATGGTTTCTGAGGTACAGGAAATACTCAATGTTCTCCAAAGTCTTACACTAAATGTGGATTACCAGATCTGGAGCTGTAATCTCTACAGTCAAACTTGTCTCCTCTCTTATGTCCAAACTTGTCAAGATTGCCACAATCATGGCACCCTGAGGTCATACAGGATTTCCTCATTATTCCAAATCCTTAAGATGAGGGCCTGGAGCTATGATGTGAGCTGCTCTCTCCCCTGCTTGAAAATTTAAGCAGGGATTCCATCAGCTCCAGATTCCTTGTCATTTTTCATCTGCTTGATGGCTTTCTTCACTTTGTCAAGGGCTGGAGAGATTCTGAGATCATTTCTGACTGGGTGTTGCAGGATGGTGTTCAGATCATGCTCATCAACAACTGTCTCAATTGAGAAGATCTTCAAAATGCTCCTTCCAACAGGAATTAATGGCTTCCCTTTCTTTGATCAGGTGATCTCTCTCAAGGGGGTTGGTCCCCAAATGCTCAGACTGTATGTGGCTTTGGCTTGTGATCAATCAACTCTTGGATGTCCTGTTCATTCTCATCAAACCAGTCTTGACATTTCTTGGTAGATAATCAAAGTGACAACAGAAAGGCTAAGGAACATCACCCTTACAAAAATGTGCCCTTACTGAGACAACAGGCAGTCAGCAGCAGCTCTCATCTGTTGATCTCTGGCAGAATCATAGAAAATTAGGGATGGAAGGGACCTCACGAGGTCATCTAATCCAACCCCCTGCTCAAAGCAGGACCATTCCCAACTAGATCATCCCAGCTAAGGCTTTGTCTAGCTGGGTCTTAAAAACCTCCAGGCTAAGTACAGACAGTAAAAAAGCCTGAGGCAGAATTGATTCAGTCTTTGCAGGTTAGTCTAGGCTGCAAAGATTGAACCAATAAGCAAATAGCAGACATATACTTTTAATTCAAGAAATGCAGCCACATGCCTGCAGTAGTTCAAGGCAGAAGCCAGAGTGGTGCTAGAGCATGGCTCTTTGGCAAGTAGCCAGCATGGGACGTGTGCTCACTTCCACTTCCTGCTGCCCCCAAGGTCTCTGGGATTTGCAGTCTATAATCACAGCCGCGTGACTCTGCAGGGCTGCTCATCACTTCCTCTTCCTGGTTCCAGGTGTCTCTGGGGTTTGTAGTTCACAGTTCCATCCAGCACGAAGTAAGCAGGGTAGGGCAGCTCTGTACTCAGGGGAAGGAAAGTGTAATCCCTCTCCCTGGCCCCAGACCCTAGCTGGAATTTGCCGGGGGGGTGGGGGTGGGAGGGGAGGCAGTGAGCCAGCCCTCACTGCTCCAGGTAGGGAGCAGAGGGGCAGGGCCAGCCCCGTTCTCTGGAGCAGACAGTACAGCCTAGCGCAGGGCACCAAGCCACTGGGATGCTGGGGGACTCTGATTTACCTTGAACCAGGAAGGGATCTGGCACAGAAGTTTCATAAACCAGTTTGACCTAAATCAGTTAAGTAAGATACTACATTTAATCAGTTTTATCTTAAACCAGTTTCAGCCATTTTGAAACTTGTTTATGTGCACTGAACTTCTGTTCTGTTACAGGTTTAAACCAGTTTCTGATCACTTAAACCAGTTTATGTGTAACTTCTGTTCCTAGCCCTACCAATGCAGCCCAGTATGCCATTAGACTTCTTGGCAACAAGGGCACACTACCGGCTGATATTCAGCTTATTGTCCGCTGTAATCCCCAGGTCTTTTTCTGAAGGGCTGCTGCCCAGCCAGTTGGTCCCAGCCTGTATCAGGGCATGGGATTGTTCCACCCTAAGTGCAGGACTTTGCACTTGCCCTTCTTGAACCTCATGAGATTTCTTTTGGTCTAATCCTCCAATTTGTCAAGGTCTCTCTGAATCCTAACCCTTCTCTCTAGCACATCAACTATGAGGTGACCAGTAGTGTACCTTAGGGCTCAGTACTTGGACAAGTGCTTTTCAACATGTTCCTCAACAATTTAGATTTGGGTATTAAAAGCAAACTGGCAAAGCTCACTGATGATACCAAACTGTGGAGGAGCATAGTCATGCTCCAGGACAGGCTGGCACTATAGGCTGACCTGGACAGAGGTGGGCAGACCTCAACCTGATGTTGATTAATACAAAGAAATGCAAAGCGCTCCATCTGGGGAGAAATAATCAACAAACACACTTACAAGCTCAGCAGTGCTATGCTTGCCAGCACCATAACTGAATGAGACCTGGGTGTCGTGATAGACAACAAAATGAACATGAGCCAGCAATGCAATGCTGTAGCTGGCAGAGCTAATCAAACATTGGCATGCATCTACCAAGGCATCTTGAGCAAAACTAAAGTTGTTATTCTCCCGCTCCACTTGGCCTTGGTGAGACCACAGCTGGAGTTCTGCGTCCAGTTCTGGGTGCCACACTTCAGAAAGGATGTGAAGAAGCTTGAAAGAGAGTCCAAAGGAGGGCCATGTGCATGATTAGAGCCCTAGAGACCAGGTCATATGAGGAGAGGCTGAAAAACTTGGGACTGTTCAACCTAAAAATGAGAAGACTCAGAGGGGACTTGGTGGCAGCCTAAGTATATCAGGGGAGTACATCAGGGCTTGGGTGAGCAACTATTCACCAAGGCCCCCCAGGGGAAGAGTAGAAATAATGAGCACAAGCTGATTTGAGCTCACTTCAGACTGGACATAAGAACAAAATTCTTTACAAGTCAAGTACCAAGGTTTTGAAACAGGCTCCCCACAAAGGTAGTACAGTCACCCATCCTGGCAATCTTCAAAAAGCGTCTTGATGCCCATCTTGCTGGGGTCATCTGATTCCAGCAACCTTTCCTGCCCAAGTGCAGGGGGGTTGGACCCAATGATCTCTAAGTTCCCTTCCAGCCCCAAACAACTATGAAACTACTCCCCACAGCTTGGTGCCATCTGCAAGCTTGCTGAGGGTACGCTCCATCCCATCGTCCAGGTCATTGATGAAGATACGGAATAAAACAAGCCTCAGGACCAACCCCTGGGGCACTCCACCTGATACTGGCTGCCAACTAGTCATTGATTACTACCCTTTGAGCCTGCTGACCCAGCCAGTTTTCTATTACAGTCCATTCATCCATCCCATACTTCCTTAGTTTGCCTGTGAGAGTGTTGTGGGAGACCAAATCAAAAGCCTTGCTAAAGTCAAGGCACACCACATCCACTCGTCTCCCTGAATCCACAGAGCCATCTCATCACAGAATGCAATTAGGTTGATTAGACATCAGTTGCCCTTGGTTAATCCAAGCTGACTGGTCCTAATCACCTTAATCTCCTCCAAGTGCTTAGAAATGGATTCCTTGAGGATCTCCTCCATGATTTTTCCAGGGACTGAGGTAAGGCTGGTCTGTAGTTCCCTGGATCCTCCTTCTTCTCTTCCTTAAATATGGGCGCTATGTTTGCCCTTTTCCAGTCATCCAGAACCTCTCCCAATCACCATGCATTTTCAAAGATGATGGCCAGTGCCTCTGCAAGCACATCAGTTTACTCACTTAGCACCTTTGGGTGCATCCCATCCACCCCATGGATTTGTATATGTCCAGCTTTTTTAATTAGTCCCTACCCTGTTCTTTTGCCACTGTTGGCTGGAAGAAAGGGGTCTCATCACCTCTCCAGGGCTCTGCATTCCTTTTGGCTTGGATATGGTAGGTCAAAATAGATTCAACATAGATGATGATGATAGTAATAACAGTAGTTGCCATCAGCATCAAACGTAGAAGCTACAACCATCAAGGCACTAAGCACCTGGACTCAGTCTGGCCTTTGGATTCTGTCTCAGTGGTCTAAAGGGGGGATGGCAGGTCTTGGGCAGCCTCCACTCCTCCATACTTTTTCTTAGGTCTACATGTTGAAGGTCTTGATGTGGTGGTCTCAGGACTCCATACAAGAGGATGCATCAGGCAACTGACAAGACCTCTTACATGTACACCATGATCCAGAGGATCAACAATTGCTTACACAACTCGGGTAAGTAAAGATTTCACAGCCTGGTTGTAATTCATGTATTGGGATTTTTTGTGTTTACTTGTTTTGTTTTGATTGTTTTTTATTATTATTATTTCTGAATACAGCCACAATAGACACAGAAAGTTTTCCTATAACATGGTATGCAAAAGGTGGCAGCCTGAATAAGTAGCTAGCCTCAATTCCATTACCATGAGTAGTGTAAAGTGCATTACTTTTTTTTTTAATTCTTAATTTTGTCCTCCACATCAGCTATGCCCTTGTCAATTTGAAGCTAAAAATAATGTTCATGTTACTTCCGAGCCCCTTATCAGGAGGAGTTTTCACCATCCCCTCCATACATGTCTTTTCAAGACAGATACATTCTTTTCAATGGAATGCCAATAGATCAGCAGGGTGTACAGTATGCATCTGTAAAGCCACATGGGCATTCATGCCTTGGGACTATACGGCCTATCTTGGGGGGCACTTAAGGGGTTAAAAGCACTGCAATATGCATTAAGCACATGTTTCAAGTCAGCAGGGTGCCAGTCTAAGATGTCCTCAAAGCCTAATTGGATAGATATTATGCCATATGCTTCTGCAAGTAGTTAGTAATGAAGAAAGTAAAAATTTTATGGATGAGCAAAATAGGAGCTCTTATGGATGGAGTGTTTTTAAATCAGGTGTATAATTTACCTAGCATCAGACCACATGTAGAGCGCATTACTCAATTGAACTTACAAGCAGATAAGAAAGCAGTTTCTTTTAATAAGCACTTCTTCAACTTATTGGCTCTACAATTACTTGCACCAAATTACCAGCAGCTGCTGTCTGTTTAGTGTTTTATCTTAGACAAGGAGTCACATTAGTTTCTAATCAACAAACCATTCAAGAACTCTTTAAAAATGTTTAAGTTTAATTTCCATTTATTTAGAATTAACTGAAATATTGGATATTTTCATTATAGTATTTTGATATTACTTCTCTTTGTTCTTTAAACATAAATTTATTGTTCTCATATTTACATACTATACATACACACACACATACAAAACATATATACAAACACACAAAATATTTTAACTATTTATAAACATGCATTTAATATAGGTAACATAAATATTGGCCTTAAGTTCATAAGGATGTAGATGTGAAATACTCTGACACTGCTCTATGAATGCAATAAAACGCACTGTATTCCAAAATCTTCACCTTAGTTCCAAATTCTAAACTTCATGTATAATAACATATTCAGCTTTATGACTCATACCTAAGAGAGTAATCCCAGTGTATCAGCCAGTTGTTATAAGGAAAAGTAAGTTTAAAAAATCCAAAATAGTCTTTGCTAAGAAAAAAAAAGTTCTCTTATCAGATTAGTAGTGCCTGTCCTCTAGAAATTTCCAAGCAAGACACCATAAAATGAAATCCTGATTTGGTGTCTCAGGGATTTTTTCACAAATTATATGCCAAAAACAAAACCAAAAAAAATCTCTCCATTAGCTATTAAATAGAAAGATACTTAGCAAGAACAATTGAAATATGAAAAGCAATCTTAAGGCAAGCATTTTTCTTTACTAACAGAAACAACTAGAAGGCAAAGTTTATACTGCAGCATTAAGCTGATTTTATTATTTCAGTTAGTTCCTTCAAATATACTTGCCTGATACCTATAAATTCTTCTGAAAGTGGTGGCTACTTATGGCAGAAAGCTTTATGCACACTGCCAGGTTTTTGCAATGAGGCAGTTGATTGGCACACATGCAGTGCTATGCTAACACAGCTATACTGCTTGCAGTTTGTGATTTAGTAAGTGTGAAGCAAGCACAGCATCTCAGTACAGCAGTGCCCTGAACCATACAGACACATGATTCTCATCCAGAGTACCAGGAGATCTTTTTAAGAGTGTTGCAGGGTACTGCAGCAGCAGTGGGCGAGTGCAGCAGAAACCTAAAGGCAGAGGGATGAAGGGGTCCCAGAAGTGATCTAGGAAAGGTGCATCATCCTTCTGTCCCCTGCCCTCCATGTAACCACGCACCTTCCTCCAGAATCTCTAGCTTTGGCAGTGAAGGGGTCAGAGAAGCAGCAGCATAGACACCTACCTCTGAAGAAGTGAGGCATCAGCAAAAGGCATTCTGGGAAAGGTAGTGCTATATGGAGGTTTTCTGCCACTGAGTGGAACATCACCTCCATTTTTTTTTATGCTAAAACCTTAAGTTTCCTTGGCCACTTAACACATCCAGTCGAGACTGATTCTAGCATTGAGCATTGCCATCACTGTTATGTCCTCCATGCTGCTAGAGCTGGAGCTGCTGGAGGGAAGGTGCAGGGGGAGAAGGACAGACAGGGGACTCTCCAGGGCACAGTACTGGCCAGCTGCACAACTTTAGCACTAGTAGGTGTGCAAACACCTACACAGGATTCACAAAAAATACCTAGAGATTTCAAATAGGTATCCACACTGTCAAGCACGTTCTCACCTGTTATGACCTTTCTGAGTTTGCAAAGGGAGAATTGCTCCATTAGTTTTTCATAATAAGAAAACAAGTGAAAGCATTTACTGAGGGGTGCCCTGAGTCCAAGGAGAAGTGCCTTGGGTAATAAAAAGGTCAAGAACCACAGAAATAGGGATACTGCTATAATCAGAACAAACATTAGTTGCAATACCTCATTACAGATGAAGAAATAGTTCTTGTTTCTTATCCCAGGAATCAGGATTCAAGTTAACAGCTTTGGCCTTTGTAACAGCATAGCAGAATCTATGATTCTCTGCAGGCAGGCAGGGCTCTTCAGTTGAAGGTGAATCTCTCCAAGGGTCATGCTTTCCAGAAACCCCTTTTCTTGGAACACTCTCTGGCACATTATTGAACATTATAAACATGCTAGACCCTTACACTATGCATTGTAAGATCATCATGACCACGGCTGAGTCTGGAAGAGGTTACCAGTAGAACAAATTATTAAAAGAATTTTGCTGCTTTGGGAATTAACTACTTGCATCACATGCTAAGTCAAATGTAAAAACTGTTTAGGATTTTATACCCATCGCTGTTTTATCTGAGTATCTCTCCCATGTCAGGAACAGGAAGAAGTAGAGAGGCTAGGATTGAAGGATGACCCCATAGACAATATCTAAACAGGATACCACACGGCCTAGAAACTGGATAGTTGTGACTTGGATTAAGCAGAAGTGCTCTGTGTCCTCAGTTTTTAGATTAAGTGCACCATTTTGGGGGCAATTTAAGCCCTGCAACTGCCTGCACACCTGGACATTTAGACAAACCAAATCTTGGTTAGGTTGGCATACATTTAGTGCTTGGGTACATACCCATAGAGCCCTCTTTACCCTTGGGTCTTTTGGAAAAATAAGCCAGAAGAGTAATCTCTGGGTTTTCAGTAAAACTATATTTAAATATAATGACTACCTAAGGACAATTTAATTGTTATTATTTCTCATCATCCAGGGGAAATTCAAGGTTGCTAAAATCAGAAAATTTCCCAACAGAAACATCCAGGGTCACAGACATCCAGGAAAAACAGTCACGTAACTGAACTAGGCCTCAGTCATTAGGGATGAAGATACTGCATCTGTTTCAAAGCCTGGAGCCAAAAATTCCTTTCACCATGTTGGAGCAAAGTATGAGGTTCAACAGAAATTAAGTAATGTTGCAAATGGTAATGGAAAAGGAAAGGAAGAAAAGTGTGTTGTGCTGACCTTCAGCTAACTGCCAAACTTTCCAAGCACTGTTATCAATATGGGTGAGATCTTTATTCAGAGACAGAGGATCTGCAGACACCAACCAGAAGTCATGGGTCTAGAGCCTTGTGTGTGTCGAAAAAAAATCCGTTTCTCCACAATCAACTTCAGCTTTCCTGTCTTCAGGAACCAAGCCCTCCAAGTTTTTATCCATCAGGCAAAAATATGTACCAGCCTACATTAAAAATGTAGGGGAAATTTAGAGGCTTTACACCTTGCAATTTGTACACTTTTGAAGTAAACTTGCTGATATCTCTCCTTCTTTCATCTACACAATGTGTCATGGAAATGGCACATCACCAAAAAAGGGTCTCTCCTTATTCCTTTCTTCGGACATATTATAAAGAACAAACTTGAAGACTTTTAATTTTCAGGGGTTTAAAAATTTGAGTTACCAAATTGGATAAAAATCCTGGGTCTCCTTGTAAGAGTCCAGCTGTTTTTTCTAAAGACCTGGCAAGTTTTCTTCTACATAACACATGAAGAAAAAGGTCTTTTTTTCTTTATCTCCCACAAGCTAATCCATTACCAGTCTACTGAGCCATCCAGACCATTATATCTTTGGCCGTCAAAGTTTAAAACAAACATGCTCATATTTTTACTGTAGCCTTCTTTAGCTGATGCTGTTATTTTACTAATTATCCATCTCCCTCCCTGTTTCAAAATGATTTCTCACAGCTGGGAAAATCTAACCCCCTCAGGACCCAATCAGATTTTCACATCAATTTGTCTAATTGACATGAAGCTTAATATATCTCTTAATTATGACTGCAAACACTTTGTTAAAAAGAAATTAAACATAATACCTTATAAAAAGTCTACCTATATCATTTAAAAATAACTAAGATATGAATCTTTGGAAAGAAGAATTCAAAATGTCTTAGGATGAATGCCACGGTGGTGGCTTACTATGCTAATCATCGAGTCCCTGAAAGTGATGGGTTCAAATACCAGAAGGGTCAACTCCAAGTCTTCATCCTTAAAGGTAAATAGTGTCCCATGCTAGTTACCGAGACCCAGTCTTGCAGGACAGACCTTTAAGAGGTACCTCTCTGTTCTTCATGGACAGTAATGTCCCATGGCATTTTTATTTAAGCATGAGTTTTGCCCATTATTTCAGATGAAATATTTCATCTTCTCTAGTTTTGTTCATTAACCTACCAAAATGAGCATGGCTTTACACTCAGTATACGGTCCTGGCACCCTGGGGCTTCAACAAATTTTCTGCCCTGAAGGGTGACTGCTACCGAATTTGTTTGTTCCTTGCAACAAACCTATGCTGCTTTTCTGCAGAACATCACATTTAAAAAGCCCAGGATTCAGCAATGTGTAAACCTTAAGATGTTCAGAGCCTCATAGGAAGAGCCCAGTTCCTAGCTGGATCAGGCTCCTAGAATGTAAAATATTCAGTATAAAAGAAAGATTCTTTATGCAGGTTAATTTTACTTCCAATTATTTATTAAATATGACTTTCAGGTGCAGTATGCTTCCTGCAGCTTTTTGGGGCTTCTCCACCAAAGCCCTGCCCACTTCTCCCAGAGGGGCTTAGGCAAAGAAGCCCCCCTCCCCTTGCTCTCCAGCTGTGCTGCTTATGGTGTGGAGGTAGGGGGAGGTGTTCACCTCCACTCTTGGTTGCTCAGCACCACCATCACCCACCCGCCATGCTCCGCCTTTGGTGGAGGATCAGATGTGGCTCCCAGAGTAACTCTAGCCATCCCTGGGCTAGGGAAAGACTTTATACATAAATTGGTTTAACTGATCAGAAACTGGTTTAAACCAGTAACAGAACAGACATTCAGTGCACAGAAACCAGTTTAAAAATGACTGAAACTAGTTTGAGATAAACCTGGTTGAACGTAGTATCCGACTTAACTGATTTGTGTCAAATCCAGTTTATGCAATGTCTTGCCAAGTTAAGTTAAATCAGACTTCTCCAGCATCCTGGCATGCTTTCTCAGCTGGGTGGGGCTCTTCTCCATGGCAGGGATGGTGCCTGCCCTTTGCTCCCTGGCTGCAGCTCTGGCTGAGACTTGCAGGCACAGCAGCATCTGCCTGGCTTCTTCCTGCTCTGCCTACCTCCTCCCCACTCCCTTCTAAGCAGGGATCCCCCATCCCCTCTGCCTTACACAGACACACAGCATTAGCTAGCAGACCATATGCTGGCTACAGTCCTTGCTGTGGCAGACAGCAGTGTTGGCTTAGGGCTTTTTGGAGCTAATCAACAGCTCAGTTGGTGATGTCCCCCCATTCCTTCTTTGTTTAAGAAGAGATGAACTAATGAGAAAAGCTGTTTATTTTCTGATGGGGTGATAAATGCTGATAACAGAGCTGATAAATGCTCTGTTATCAAGTGGGGAGGAACCCCACCCTAATCCTGCCAGGGCCTGGCCATGCCCCCTCCAGCTCAGCCCTCTGGAAGGGAGGGGAGGGCTGCTCTAGCACCCACCTGGCTTCTAGCCTGAGCCACTGCAGGCACGTGCCTGAATTTCTGGGATGTCTGTGCAAAGATTGAATCAATTCTGACTCAGGCTGTTTGAAGGTCTGTCCCTAGCCTTGACATATAAGGTTTCCATAATGAAAACTGATCTTTTGATGACAGAAACATGTCCTACTTTAATGTAATTTATAAATACTTTTTAAATGGTTTTAAAATATATAAAATCACAATACTGTTGAATCTTAAGGCTAGCACAAACTTAGAGGAAAAATAACAGAATTTTTTTACAGAATTTTATTCTATTTTAGTTCTTGTAGTCATATGTAAAAAAATAGAAACACTTAAACATTTCTACTTCAAATTAACAACCATTTCATTCAACCACAGTAAGATAATTCATAAATCTTCAGGTCCTTAAGCTCCTACATTTTTCCTTGGCACAAAAAAGCAGCCGTTTCCTAATTCTTATATTTTCCTTCATAGCAGACCTGCCCTTAACTACTGCCATTGATACCCATTTCTACTTTTGATTTCCTTCCCTAGTATGTTATTAAGTATAAGTGTTAGAAAAAATATCAAAAAATACATATTAAAGAGAGCTAATGACTAGTAGCTACCATATTTTCTCACATATGACACCCCCCCAAAATATACTAAAGGCATTATAAAAAAAAGAAAAGAAAAGAATCAGACTTATGACTGCAGAGAGCAGGGACATAGCCTAATCTTCAGATGATTTCTCTCCATTCCTGCTTAACTAAAATCCTAATTTCTGTTGGAGACTGGTCTCCATGGTAGACCTCTGTTCCTGAAAAGAGCTAAAGAATTGTGAAATAGGAAGAGAGACCAGAAGCTCAAGCAGACAGCAAAATTCCCCTAACAAAGGTTAGCTTCATTAGTGAAAAGTCAAGACCAGTAAAAAAGAGAGATGATCTGTAACACCTGTGAAGTGAAGAACAATGGACTATTAACTCAGTTGACATCCTCAGTTGCCTGAACAGGAATACTAGAGATCCTGTCCTGTGGAGCAGGGATCAAAACATGGTACTTCTATACCGGGCAAAGAATCAGCTCCCTCCCTGAATATATGCACCCCAATTTTAAGGGTGGGCAGTTGTTTGCTATATATGAGAAAATACAGTATGTGATTTGTTTCCTTTACCATTAACATTGCTTACAATTTTGCTGTATATCTGCAAATTAAAAAAACCCAAACATATGAATAATACCAATAAAGAAGCCAGTGTAAGGAGATCAAGATACACGAATGTCTCTAGAGTACGAAAAAAATCATTTTAAAGACCAGGCAATAGTAATAAGCTGATATATATCAACAGAGCAACTTAATCCCATTGTAAAGAACAAAGCTTTTTTTGTTCCTTCTATATCTCTGTGGTTTTCTGGTTTTGTTTTGTTTTGTTTGGCTGCATTTATTAAAAGAGGAAATTGTGAAGTTAGGCTCTCTCTCAAAAGTTGGTTCTCTTGGTACAAAGCAGGCCAAACAAGTATGGCCAAAACAGGCCAAGATAAAGTTACAATCAGTCCCCACTGGTTAAATATTTCCAGTTGTATTATATTGCAGTGGTACTACAGTAACGATCATCACACTAGACAGAAGTTGGAAGGTCTGCAGTATTATTCCTGTTGTCCATTCCACTAACCTTGAGAAGCTTCCTGCCTGTCACAGAAATCACCACAGTAGGCACGTCCAATATGTGCCACCCCTCCTTGTCCCCAGGGAACGCCCATGCATGCACACTCTGGCGTGTAGCATGTTGCCATGGATGGGGTAGGGGATGCTGGCCCCAGCAGCCTTACTTGAGGTCCTGGGGGCCTCCAGGGGCTGCAGCCACAGCAATTTGACAGTAGGGAGCCTAGCCAGGAGCTGGCCAGGCTCCAGTATTGGGCAATCCACACTGCCACCATGTGCGCCACCCCCTTTTAGGCACTGTTTATTTTGACACTGGGATCTCCTGGTGTCACCTTCTCCCACCCTCCATGTGGAAAATTGGCAGCATGGGGAACACTTCCATGTGCAGTGCCGCAGAAAGGTCCGTCGCACAGCATACTGCACGTTCCTGCTCATCCGGACACACCCAATGAGTCTAACAATGGAAAGACTAGTAGGCTGAGCACCGGAATGGAGAATGTATCATGTGAGAAGAAAGACATATAACTTGATTTGTTTATCCTAGAAAAATAAGAGGTGAAGAGGGGATATGATTGCTGTCCATAAATACATGAGGACGGTGATTAAGCACCAAGGAGCGGCAAGAACTATTAAAACTAAAGGATGATATTCACACAAGAACTAATGGGTATAAACTGGCTATTCATACACTTCTGCTGAAAATTATAAGATAGCATTCAGCCATCAGAGCCATGAGCTTCTAGAACAGCCTTTCAGTAAAAGTACCAGAGGCAAAAAAAATCCCGTAAAGTGACGCTTGATCACCTTATGCAAGGGATGATAGGATGTGGTTTCCTGTAATCCAGGAAGTCTCTTCCTGTCATATGATCCTTATCACACATCTCATCAGCAAGCCAAACAGAATGGACTTCAACAGCCCCCAGGTAGGCACAGCTCATGAAGAACAGGAAGAGCCAAATACTCCTGAAGAGGTGAAAGCAACCACCAAAAAGAATATTTGTAGGTGCAGCATTTATTTAGACGGTCTTCAAATTGGGGCACTGGAAATATTTAGGGTTTGATCCTGCACTGTTTATGTTAGTGGGATTTTTATTTCCATTGACCTGAATGAAAGCAGAATCATGCCCTTAAAAATCTCTTTGATCTTACTACCACCTAGTGTAGATTCAAAGATTTCAGTTGGGTTAGTTCTAGTTTATACATGTGTTAAAGAGATCAGAAGGAAGTCTGAAGTCTTCTCTGCCCCAAAGTTTTCTCCTTTAAAGCAGGCAATTTTATGAATATTGCTTCTAAAATATTAAACTCAAATAACTAACATACGCAAAAAGGTCACCTTTGGTAAATGTTCCACAAATGTAGTAACTTTCCATCTGAATGAAATCTAAGGTGTTGAATTACCCTTATGCCCTTCTAAATATGTTCAGTCCCTTATTTTACAATTATAAACTAATCTATCATAAACATGGCTTTTTCTTTCCAATGCTTAGCAGTCATTAACTAATTCATATTCAAAATTCTCCTGAGACGGAATTGATTTTTTTTATCCCAATTTTTACAGACCGAGAAAGTGAAACAGAGAAGTTAATAGGAACTGTCAAAGTCATAGAAATAGTTTATGACACAGCCTTAATTCAGACTCAGGAATTCCCAGCTCCGGAGTCCTCTCTTCAGATTGCTGATCATTGCTCCAATTCCTCTCTCACACAAAAATCACATCTCAGGAATCACGAAGCATTTTGTGTTATTGCTATTTTTTTGCCCTTTCAAAAAAATGTTACAAATTAAAAGGGCATGATATTTTTTGTTGTTTGATCAACAGCACAAAGGACATTAAAAAAAAGAACGACAAGCCTAAGAAAACGTCGAGCAGTTGACTTGGTTTCTTTGCTATAGATCACTGGCATGTGAGGGCATTCATCCAGAAGAACAGCCTGATCATACGTTGACAAGCTACAACTAATTAAGAACTCAAGAGTGGTCAATCAGCTAGAAGACGGTATCCCTGACCATACTTTAAGAGCCAAGTTAATCAATACAGCCGCAAAACAAATTTTAACAGACTGAGTGTTAAACTCATGTGTGTGTAAAAATGAAAGGAAAATTAAATGTATTCTGCAGCAAACACTTGGCATGTATTGTGGGAGATAATACTAATGCTTCTGTAGGTGCTGAAGCCAAAGTGGAAGGTTAAAACTTTTTGCTAGGCATCCTGAACAATACAACATCAGTGCTTGAACCTTCGCCATTGATGTCAGTGGAGTGTTGCCATCAACTTTAATGAAAGAAGGATCAGAGTAAATCCTTATTAAGAAACTTGCATTGGTGACAATGCAGTCTAAAACCCTGAATTGGAAGTGGAGTGCACAGAAACAGGAGATGAAGGAAAAATAAAAACAAACATTAGTGGAAAAAAGTTAAAACAAGCTTCTCACATTCTTCTTCATAATCCCTAAGAATTTCTGGTATGAATATACTGCAACCAAGCTAAAAATAACCTCTGGAGAAGAGGCTAAATTCCTCCGTTTCACTGATTGAAATCCAGAATAAAGCCACTGAAATCAGTGGAATGACTCCAAACTTATGCTAGGACAAATTCTGCTTCAAGTTACACTAACATGTTCAAGATGAAATCTTCATTAAACAGAAATACAGTAGTCAGATTATTATACTGGTGTTTGAAAATACTTATCCATGCTTGATTAATGGCTCCTGGAGGATTACTACATCCAATAACACTTGAAATTCAGGTTTCTCAAGCATGTATGTGACCAGAGTTGTTATGAATTGTTCTATAAAGACATTTTGAATATTGAAGGACATGCAAGTTACACATCCGGCTATTAACGTTGATTCTTCACCAGATAGCATTGTCATTTTTTTTTTGGACATCTATGATTGTGGAGCATAAAAGATATGCAAATGAAAGGACATGTGAAAATAAAAATTCTTCTCTCATTGTAGCTGTACCACAATACCTGATGACAGCAACATACTACTGTTTATCTGAATTGCGTATTTGATCCAATTACATGCAGTATGTAAGGGTAGAAGGTTAACTATCTTGTAAAAGTGTCATTCTCTGTAACATTTACCCAAGTGGAAAGGCACACATAGTTAAAAGCAGCACAGTCCTGCTTTAAGTATGTGTTGTGCAGAACGCAAATATCACTTAACAAAAAAACCATTAGACACTACATTTCACCTTGGACAGCTATATATTTAACTAATCTAGGGTCTCATCCGGCAAGCCCTCTGCACGCACCATTTCCATTGATATGCTTGGCAAGACCAGTAGCTCCAACCTCCCAGACAACAGCAGTGAAGGTTGGCGGGAGATGGAGTTAAACAGAAATAACTTGAAATCTCTCTTCACACCTCAAAAATGTATGTTCAAATATTACATTTAACACATTTCATTAGCCAAAATGTAGACTGTGTTTGCTTGAGTTCTTGAAAACAGACAATAAGAAGCACTATTTGGAGAAGCAGAAAGAAATTCATTTCAAGGGAGAGACCGAATAGATTAAATGACAGCCTAAACAGATCACATAAAAGGGGAGTAGTAGTCCATACCCCAACCAAGGTTAGTTCCCCAGGCAGAAAAACTCAAGAGCTATTAAACATGGTAAATTCATAATCTAACAGAAAACTCCAAGGGTGCTTCTGCCAGGCGAAACCTTATTAATAACCCACAATATAAAAAACCTAGGTATAAAATGAGAAAATAGGTCCTTCAAGATTTGACTTATAGGACACTGGAGGTTGAGGCCACCCAAGAAAAGGCAGATTCAAAATCTACTCCTGAGCTTCTCGGTAAGATAGGTTTAAGGGTCTGGGAAGTCAAGTCACTAAAGGAAGCAGCCCCAGCTGTTTTATATGCCAGGAAGTAAAAGCAGCTACAAGTCAGAGCAGGGGAAAGACTGTGGATCAAAAACTTAAAGGAAGTTCTCTCTCTTCCCTAGGGTTACTTGGAAGTACCACCTTGGGGACCCCACCAAATAAGTCGCACACATAAATGTTTTTCCCTGTATACTAAAGATATTGTAGGGCGTGAGTAGATGAAACGGGGGCCCTAAATTGAAGCAGTGAATTTTTTTAAAACTCTGCTTCAATTTAGGGCCCTTTAAACCCCTGTGTTGTGCATACACTCACTTACCTGCCTCTCTGTTGGCGCAGAGGGGAGAGTGAGCTGCCCATGGGCTGCAGGGGTGGGCTGGTGCTATCCCTCTGTGGCAGTGGCAACCCCACCCCCAGGCAGCACCCACTTGCAGGCACCCAGCTTGGATGGTCCTGGAGGGCACAAACTGCAGAGGTAAGCACCAACCCCCCATGCAACTCAGGCAGGCAGGCAGGCTCCAAGAGAAAAAAAAAGTTTTTTTTTTTCTTGGGCAGAGCCTGCCTTCCCAGGCTGCTGCCAAGCTGCCTGCACAGGCTTCTTGTAGAGTCCCTGAGCTGCACGGAGCCCAGTGCTTCACTCCACGGCTGTAGGGCAGCAAACTAAAACTCCTCGGAGCCTTTCACAGGAGTAGCAGGCAGATCACAGCTCTGCCCTAGGCCCCAGCCCCACACTGTCACTGCCCTGCACCCTACCCCGTGATCCCAGCCTCGCCTGCCTATCTCTCTCCCAAACCTGCAGCCCTATCCCACATACAGAGTTTTGGTGAGTTGTTGCGCAGGGGCAGGGGGGCTGATCTGGCCCAGCCCATGACATCTCATCAAAAATCCCTATGTGGCCCACCTCTGGCTTAGTCTCTCCATGGCATTTTCCCTCCCCTCTTCTTTAAGGAGGTGCTGCTTACTGGAAGTAAGCTCTCATTCCCCCTCCCCTATGGCAGGTGCCGTTTAGCAAAGATAAGCTCTCTTCCTCCTTCCTCCCTCTGACACTGGCAATCATCTCTCTACCCCATGCCCCTCCCCTGCTGTACCAGAGGGGAGTGGCAACCCACAGTGCATCCTGGTTGCAAGCACCTGACTTGCCACCTAAAAGAGTGAGTTTCACGGAGCTAAATTAAAACTAACTTGGGCATGCTACATGTGTTGCACTCAAAACTTTCAGCTGCAATCTCAGATTCTTACAAGAATGCAAATAGTCAGCAGAGAAGTCAGGCCTGCAGGTTTGTTGTGCAAGGAGTTGGGATCAGCCTATCAAGCTGACTGTTTCTGCATTTGCCATGTAGTAGGCAACCATTGATCCTCTGGATCAGGGGTAGGCAACCCCCAGCACCATGCCTCAGGACAGGAAGTGGGGAAGGGGCCAGGGCTGCACCTGCACAACAAGGATTGGGCCCCTCATGGCTCCCCCACTGTCTGGCCCTGGCATGCCAACATCTTTGAAGTCAAGGTTGCGGGGTGTTTTTAGCACTATGCCCAAAAATGTTGCCGACCCCTGCATCCAGTTGTACAGAGTCCTGTGACCATCACACCAAGGCCTTCAACTCATACGCCTAAACAAGAGTATGGAGGAGAGGAGGCTGCCCAAGACCTACCATCCCATCTTTAGATAACTGAGACAGAATCCAAAGGCCAGACTGAGTCCAGATGCTCAGTGCCTTGATGGCTGTAGCTTCTGCCAGAAAGCAACCGGTAAGGACTGCTCCTGATAGGCTAAGGGATGTCCCCCTGAGACATCAGGCATTCTCCAACCAAGGAGTACCCACAAGGCAATGGTGGCTAGGGTTTTGTGACGCCCTATACTTGCCTTACTTTGCAGGTTGCAACACTGTGGTATTTTATAGGACCTACCACGCCATGAGTAGCTCCACCATGTTACCACCAGGTCCTCCAGTCGGATGCATGTCATACTCAGGACAAAAATTTCTGTATAGCCATGCTTAAAATAATTCATTCACTCTTAAGGCAGTTCTGAAATAAAAGCTACCCTCCAGACATTTCCTGTACCCCATGTGCAACAGCATCTCACTACTGTAAAAGAAAAAACACTGTGTACTGTGTGGAAACATAATTTTAAATTAAATTAAAAATTGAATGCATATTTTAACTTTTATTTAAAAATCCTTCAAATAATTCTTGTCAAAAATCAACATTTACAAAATTCTTCATCTTTTTAAACCTGAGGTGATGTTTCTGTCTTGTTACTGATTAAGGTGTAAACTTCTTCTTTTAAAAACACCCTTCAGTGATTTTTCCCATTGCCAGATATAACAATATCTATTATAGGCATGCTTAATAAAGATAGGCTTTTCTCAGAAAGATTTCACCCTTTAAAATAAGAACTTTATAATATGATGGAAATTTTTTCTTTTAAAAACTGAAATTAATGTGCACTGCAGATAATGTGTTGTAAAACAGGCAGTGCATCATTATCCCCTCCTACTCAGAGCCATTTTAACTATAATCTCAGTATTTGGGTAGCTCAGCTAATTAACAACCTGGCATTACTGTAAAGATGAGATTGTCATGTTATTTGAAGTGGTTTTTATCAATCTTAGAGAACTAACTACTATATTTGTTAACAGTTTTCACTATTTTAAGTAAAAATTATATAATTTTTCAGGATTATGGAAAATGAGGAGAAATATAATTTGATTAAAAACTAAATTTACATTTAAATAAAGTTTTTGAAAAAATTCTCAGCATCTCTTTGTAGCCATTACTAGTATGATTTGAATCAGCGATATAACTTCAGTGTTTCTACAGAACTTTATAGGCTTTAGCCTTCTAATTGTTTTTAACTACCCTGCAATTACAAATTATAGTACCACACCCCTAGAATTCCAAGAATTATAGCACAGATATTTTAGGGCACTTTTCTGATATGCTGTGTATCCCTAGCTACATACTTCTACATCACTGGTTCTCAACCTTTTTAGGTTGACGCAAGGCACCCCTAGCAAAATATCAGCTCTCAATTTTCATTTAGGTTTTGACCATAGAAAAATAATTGAGAAGTTATTATGAGAAGAACTGAGAAAGACAATAGTTCAGAAGGTTTGTACCACTCTGTATTCCCATTTGAAATCTCTGGTTTATCTTGTGAAACATGTTTGCACACCTAACCATGCTAATGTTGCATGATACCCCATGGCACCCCTGAAAGGATCTTCAGGCACCCCAGGATATTGTGGCACCCTGGTTGAGGATCTTTGTTATATAAATCAGTGGCCCCTAACTTGATATCAAGAACTAGATTTTCAAAAAGAGTTCATGAAATGATTTTCAGGTATTCTGTACCCAAACCCAGAGCTTTGTTTTTCTAGAGTATGCAACACCTAACAGCTTCCATTTCAACACTTTTTGGCAGACTTCTGAAAAGGACTTGCTTGGGACACTGAGCTTTTCTAGAAATCTGGTCAAAAGGGCTGCTATGTGTACACACAGTGAGTAAGACATTGGTACAAAAAACTCCCACTGGAATCAAAATAATGAAACTAGTATTACTTCAGCATATAGCTGAAGGGAAACATCAAGCTATGGGTGCTCAGTACTCTTTATTAGCATGTTAGAAGGTCCAGACCATGAAACCACCCACAATTAAGACGTTTTTAAAGTCAGCTAAACAGCTTTTAAAACACAATGGCTAATATACCCTGCCTGGTGTATGGCACTAGCATCATTGCTATAACACACACATGCAGATACATCCAAATAAACCTATTTCTTCAATGTCGGGCCTTGGTCTAGCAGGAAGTGAAATACATTTCCAATACAGGTTTGAGTCAATAGGGGTTTGAGTATCCATAGCAGGTAGGACTAAGACCTCTATGGGTATAATGCCTCTATCACCAAATAACATTATTCAGTTATATGGAGGGGGGAGGAGTGGAGGGAGCAGCAACATGGGCAAAGACTTTCCTTCTTTCCATATCCCATTCCCCTGGTGCCCCACAAGCAGCTCACACACCGTCTCTCTCTCTCTAAATCCTCTAGTCCCTAGACAACTTGCCTGTGAATCTATTTCTTAATCCCCATTTCCCACCTCTTGCCAACTGTGAGACTACAGGACTACTTTATTTTATACATATAATTAGGAAACACCCTAAAAACAGGTTTTATACTTAAAGCCAACATGATAACCTGTCAGCAAAGATGCATCATATAATAAAGGGATTGCACCTTCTGGCCATACATTTCCTATTTGCAGCTTTCACAGCTAGAGCTGTATATTTGTCAATCGCCCTGGTTACCGTTATGGGGCAAACGCTTCCGGAATACAGAAGCATTTCAAAATACAGGCAAATGCTTCTCACTTCTCCCACTTAAAGTGTAATTTGATGCCCTAAATGAAACAGGGAAAGCAATGGGATAGGATGCACACATATCACTGCGCAAAGTGATTTTTAAATATAGTCTTATTGTTTACCAATTTGCCCATACAACAAAACAGCATAACTGAGGAGTAGCCAAGTCGTTACAATTGTATGTGCCCACTGGAATTTGCATAGGTGAACTGCAGAAGTAGTCAAAGTGCAGTTTTTGTTGCTTGCATAATCAAATGATGGGATGGTCTGTTGCAAGTCTATTTGCACGTTGTCTGGACTATTAATTAAACCACTACCATAAAGATAATGTGCATTTGGCTAGTTACCCTGCACAACGATCTATTACTTGCAGCCATACCTCGTCATGCATCCAAAGATGTATCTCAAGCCGGTCCAGAGATGCGATACTCCCCCTCTATACAACTTTGGTTAGGCCGCAGTTGGAGTACTGCATCCAGTACTGGGCACCGCACTTCAAGAGGGATGTGGCCAGCCTGGAGAGGGTTCAGAGGAGGGCCACCCACTTGGTGAGAGGGCAGCAGGACAAGCCGTACGAGGAGATACTGAGGGACCTGGACCTGTTCAGCCTCAGCAAGAGGAGGCTGAGGGGGGATCCAGTGGCTGCCTACAAACTCATCAGGGGAGATCAACAGCAGATAGGTAGAGCCCTTTTCTCCCCAGCACCACCTGGGGTGATGAGGAACAATGGTAATAAGCTGATGGAGAACAGATTTAGGTTAGAGATCAGGAGGCAATTTTTCACAGTTAGGGCAGCCAAAATCTGGAACCAACTTCCCAGGGAAGGGGTTCCTCACCCCTACCTTGGGCAAATTCAAGAGGAGGTTGGATGATCACCTGTCTGGGGTCTTGTGAACCCAGCATTCATTCCTGCCTGTGGCAGAGGTCAGGCTAGATGATCTGTTCAGGTCCCTCCTGACCCTAGCTACTATGAAACTGTCCAGTGCAGATCCCTTCTAACTTGGAAAGCAGCTTCTCTCATATGTGAGCCCAAACACTGCCATATCCCTCATTTCCTTCAGTTGTATTTTTAGGTGACTTTACTGCAAGTGAAGTCTGGTTGCAACTCAGCCAGTGCGTGCTCTCAAATTGCCCAGAATACAGGTTGAAGTGAGATATACCTCATCATCTTCACCAATATGCCTCAAGCAGTTTAGATGGGCCATTTTCAGACACAAGGGACTATATTTCAGTCTTCTGACTCATGTTTTTACTAATGAACTGCCAACAAAGGAGCTAAAGATTACATCCCATGCTTTGAGGTATTCATCTATTTGTTTATTAGGAAAAGCAGATGAAAGCCACAAATTTACTTTATTGCAGACTATTGAACAGCTACACTGACACAGGAAGTCAAGGCGCTCACCTCAGTTTCTCTACACTTATGTACATTTACCTTACATAGATGAGCCATTTACTCCTATAGCTGAAATAATGTTGCTACCTATTCTTTATTTTCAGCATCAATTTCATCTGATTGACTTCATTTATACCGACGTAACAGCTGATCATTTTTATCCTTCTGCTGTTATCATTTTTGTACAAAACTGAAAGTTCATACGACATTATATTGGAAAAAAGATGAGATTATAATAAGTACTGGGAGACCAATGTCCCAAGTTAAGTAACGGTGTTGAATCATTTGCCACTAAGGTATTAATTTAAAGGCAAATCAGGTTGGCAGTAGTGAGAACTAATTGCCATTTAACAGCTGTCCAGTGGTTTGTGCAATACAAGATAGGTATATTTCCTGAACTGCATTAGCACAAGAAGTACCCTTGTCTGCAGTCCTAGTTAAGAACTGAGAACTGAACAAGAGTTGAGAGTGAACTACTCTCAGAGTTAGTTATTCATTGGCTCCCTCCAAGGTAGAGTTAAGTAGTAAAATCAAAAAATGAACAAAGCACAAAAAAACCCCAAAAAACCAAAAGCAGAGATCAGATAAGTATCCAAACAATTTTGATGGTTACCCCAAGCTATCTGAAGCCATCAGGTGGAACTGGCTTTAAATTTGATTTGCAACATTGGAAATGGCTTGACAGGTGACGTTTCTATAATTTTTTTCCCCCAAAACTGGTTGACTTGACTAAAGGTCAAAGGACAGTTAAAAGCCTATTTGGAACAGCTTTGAACACTTGCTATATATGTTTTGGGGGTGAACAGAGGTCATCTATCAAGCACAAGACTCGCTTGAATTGATTTGAAGGAAATATTCATGTTTATTTCATTTCAGCAATTCTAACCCTAAAGAATAAGGTCTTTGAATACACTGTGATAATGGGCAGAATTTTCCTATTATTCCACTTCTTGTAATGCCTTATACTTCTCTAAGTCATCTGACTGGGAATGGAATTCATGAAATCGCATCAGAAAAATATTTTCTGTTTGAGCGTTTTATAAAATAATGGGATTTTAATATCTTTTGCTCAAGTAAGGTGACAAGGAAATCAACCCCCAACTTCTATAGATATTTTGAAATAAGTAGTATAGTCCAATCCCTCACTAAGTGCTAACCCCCAAAACCCCCTAGTATTAAGTACTGTGTTATCAGTATATATGTTCAATACAGTGATATGTCAGGGAGAACAGTACAAAAGCAGTGTCCTGATAAAAACATTTTAAGAATTGGATAAATTGATACAAAGGAAAGAGAAGAAAAGATCTCTGCACTGATCTAGAGACAGGTAGCATATTTTAAACTACTTCTGTTTTACTTAATAAAGTTATATTCATCCATGTCTGATCTGAACACAAAGCAGTACCAAAAAATCTCAATTCCACAAATGCTGAAAAAACACCTTTCCATGATAAAGCAGAAATTACAACTTTACTGAAGTCTTTTAGCTCATGGATATTTTTAAGAGCCAAGTTGGAGTTCTCTGTCAAATAGCACTTCACAAACAGTAAGTAGTGCGTAAGTAGTATAGCAACAGTCGGACAAAGAATTTTGACCATAAATATCTACTGATTGTTCACTGGAGCAGCTTTTGTCCACCACAAACCCCTGTTGGACTGCTAGATTATTTACCATATTGTTAACTCAAGTTACTGCATATTGTATCTGGTCAGAGTAAACCTTGATGGATTTGGGGTACAGAAACCTGTATGATAAAAAACTATACCTATATCTCAAACCTTTTATTAAGTGGCAACTGCTGTTACTTCTAAATTTGTTAAATTAAAATTTACATTTATTTGTTAAATTATTTTAATTGTAAATGGCAGCAGCTGTTATTTGCTTCTCCCCACCCTAAGTCAAGACCCAGCGCTGGTGTCCCACTTTCCCCTCCATCCCCTTTAAGAATGATATTAAGACCACTGTGAAAATCCAGTTTTAAATTTAAAAGATATGACCTAGTTTTATCCACCTACTGGAGCCAAGAAACTTACCCTGAAAAGAGTTATCAGAACGGCTAACACTTTTATCACTCACTCTTATTTTGTTTCTCTGTACTGCGTTTTCTGTCAGCTCACCTGCAGGATTACTACTACTATTTTAGGAGATGGATTCATTCATTGTCATTATGTTACATTTCTCTGCACCTGCATAATTCAGCTTCACTGCCAATGGATGTCTAGCTTTCACTCTCATACATCAACTCTCCCACCTTAAACTTACAAATATGGTGTCATTACCTAAGCCCATTCTTTTGCAGCAGCTTTCTTGCAAGAAGTAAAGGATATGGAGACACAGTTTTGATCCTTATGATAGTTAAGAAAAAGATTTCCATTAGAAAAGGGAAGTATGGGGATGAATATTAGAAGTCCCACTCAATACAAGGCAATGAAGATTCGTATTTGCCTCCAATAGTGTCTTACACAGATCTGCATAGTGCAGGTAAGAGTATGGGAAGTGTGAGAACTACCACAACCATTAAAAAAATGTACATAAGAATTGAGGCACAAAGATTGGGAAAAGGGGTACAATGGAGACCCCCTCTGAATCTCAACTATAGACTCCTAATCTATAGAAGTTTAAGTTTTATTTCCTCATGGTGTTCAGTTTTCAGAACTGCTGTCCAGCAATAACATGGCACACTTTTCAGACAGAAATACGTAACAGTGAAGTAACTAAGAAAGTAATTATCAAAAGAAGGATTAGCCCCATTTTTGAGGACTCCATTCCAGGAAAGGACATATCTGAAAGTGGGGAAGGGTGACCTAGAACTAAAGGAAAAAATTAAACGAGCCCAAATGAACCTAGAATCTAAGACATGATTAATTTTGTGTAACAAAAATTGCTCATCATGTGAGAAGTAAAGCATGCAAATACATTTTTGTAAAAATCAAGATCTTAGTAGTTCAAATCAGACCTATTCAAATTAGCAGGAACACTAATTCTATAAGCCAAGCAACTATCCCCTTGAAACTGCAATTCTTTATAACTCTTCTAATTTTATTTACCCAACAAATGTAGAATGTCTTTTTCATATACAATTTATTTAAATGTATTAGATCACTACCTACAAGCATTCCATAGGGAGAAAGTAAATATGTAAATTTTGTAATGCAGGAAGACATTGCCACACTGCATTCACCCAGCATAAGTATACTCAACCATAACTATAGCAACTATAATGGAACAATTTAGTCAATTTATTGATGTGTTCAATGACAAACAAGAAGCTCTTGCAGTCTGTTATTTTTCATAAAGGTCTGTTCATTGTCTTAGTTGTTAAACTAAATTCAACAGGATTTTACAATCTAAAAAAAAATCTGCATTTCTCCAAAACATTTCTAGTAAGTATAGAAGGCTACACCAGTAATCATACAGTCGTGCATGTTTCTTTAAGAAGATGCCCTCAAATAATGCATATGAACCATGGGTAGGTTTTTGTATAATATAAAGCACCCACTGCCTCGGCACAAAAAGACCTTATCCTGTTAGCAAGTCAACCACCTTTTGGAGCTAAATTATACCTTTGCAACCCCTAAGAAGAAAGCAGTGCATCAGCACCATCTGAACTTTGGCGTCTGAAGGTACTGTAACTTCTGAGAAGCTGGAAAAACACTCTTTGCTATAGCCACTGAACAGGTATAGTCAAAGCTTCTTCCAGTGCAGTCACCTTGGTCCTCAGAGTGCATGCAACTTTTACGTTCATTCTACACACATACAGGGTGCATCTACATAATATGCTTTACTTGAGATTTGAGCAAATTATTGTACAGTAAGCATCGCTGTCTACATGTGCAGATGCTTACTGCACAGTGATTTGCTCCAAACACGAGTAAATTTGCTACCTGTAAGTACAAGTAGCAAATTTAATCACAAGTAATTACTGCATGATACAGCATGTACAGATGGCCAACCAGGAACAAATTTGCTCCAGGTCAGCCAGGCAGCAAGGAGTGGGAAATTGCTCCCTGCCCCCAGGAGATGCCTGCTGCCAGGGTGAGCTCCACCACCAGAGCCCAGGTGGGGACAATCTCCTCCTGCCCTGGCAGCAGGGAGCTCCCTGGTGCCACTCCACAATCACAGAGTGATGGATGGGAGAGGATTGTTCCAAGTCCCGCTCCGCAATTGTGGAGCAGGGGCCTAGATATGATTGTTCCCAGCGCCACAATTGTGAAGCAGGGGCTGAGAACAGGCTGGGAGCTTGGTCCCAACCCCAGCTCCAAAATCCAGCAGGGACTGGGAGCTCCCTGCACAGAAAGAGTTCCCCACCCAGCCTGAAAGTGCCTGGGACTTACCCCTGATCAAGACAGTTCCCAGCCAGCCCTGGGCTGCATAAGGAAGTCTACATGTGCAGCCTGGAGGTGGCCGGGGACTGTCCCATTTTGTGAAGTTCCCAGCCAGCTCTGGGCTGCACATGCAGACTTCCCCGCACAACCCAGCGCTGCCTGGGAACTGTCTGGGTCAGGGGCAGGTCCCAGCCCTGTGCCCTGATCAGGTGATTGAGGTGCCAGGCTTGGAAAGAGCTACCGGGGCGGGGCTGGTCCCAACCCCCTGCCCCGATTCACCAGTGTGGCAGCTAGCAACAAGCCCCTGCCTCACTGCTCACTGCTAGCTGCCCCACCAGCGGATCAGGGCAGGGGGATAGGACCTGCCCCTCCCCTGCAGCTTTTTCCAATCCTCCTGCCCCCAGTCATGGATCCGGGATCAGGAGCTCCCTGCTATTGCTATTGCCCCCACCTGGGCTCTACTACCAAAGCCCACTCTGGCAGCAGGTAACTCCCAGGCCCAAGGAGAAACCTCCTAGCCCCCACTAGGAGACAGCTGTCTCACTGAGAGCTCCCCCTGGCTGCTGCAGGGCTAGAGGGGGCAGGATCAGACTACTGCCAAAAGCAGCAAATCTGCTCCCACGTCTCCACACATGTAGACACCTGCCCAGGGTGGATTTACTTTAAAGTGTAACCAACCCCCCAGCATTTGCATGTGTGGACATGCTCACATGTCCTTTGGGCTCAACTTGAGGTACCCATACTTGCAATTAAATTGTGGCTGTTCTCTGCATCATCTCTTCCTACTAGAGTAATTGTCCATATGAATTTAGCTCACCCTGAATAAAACCTAGTAGGATTTCTCTGACCCTGGAAAACCAAATGCATATCCAACTCCAAATATATTTTTCTAGTAGAAGTAATGCATAAAGATGGAACTTTCTATAATTAGATTTTTATAAAAGCCATTGAATACTGGTGATTTTCAGAAAACACACAAGTCATTTAGGTACAAGATGGACAACTAACTTACTGCTATCATTAAAAATAACAGCAGACCAAGTCTGTAACAAATATGTGGAGAAAGCCCTCATACTGTTTGGGAAGATGTAGAAGTACCTCAAATCAGCCATAAAAAAAAAAAGCAGAATTTTGGAGAGTAAGAAGTCACACACAAAAATGATCCTTTAGAGCTGTGTGATCGGACACTGCTTTTTTAAGGTGTTTTCTTTTAATTTTTCTCCACGTACATCTGATAGTACAGCTGATAGTGAAATAAGAAAACAGACATTAGTTTGATTTCCATACGTTCCATTGCACAAGTGAAATATCAGAACTAAACTATCTGATATCTATAAAACCACATCTAATCTGGCTACTAAGAACAGATATTTTAACATAAAGTACGTAATTTTTCATTTTTGCAATAACAGACTTAAGGACAAATGACACATTCACTCACCTTAAATAGTATTTTACTCTGGGAATGGTCCTGTTGACATCAATGTTAATTCCCAAAGTACATACTGTACTGTGTACAGTAGAAAAGGATCAAATGAGAACATTCAACTATATATACATATATATTCATGCATCCCTCTCTAGGCCTACGCCACTCAAAAATTCTCACCCTAAAAATCTAGCCAAGTTCAATTTCCTTCTTCAAGCAGATTCTTGTTTCACAGACCAACTTCTTGCCTTCAGTACCATAAAGCAATGAGTTCAGTGCTAAATATCCAATCTGTTTCCCTCTTTTGAACAAAAAGCATGAGAAACTGAACAGAAATAAAGTATATTCAGATTTATCTTTCTAAAATCAGAGTACAAATAACCCTCCATCAGTAAATGGTATTTCACAAAATAAGCCAAATGTATGCCAAGTGGCAGAAAAACAGAAGGGTTTACTACTGTTTTATGGTTAGTAGAAATTACTAGACAGTCAGGAACTTGTCATAAAATATTCTTTGCCCAGAGACAATCACATCTCCCTAAGAGAACTAATAAATAGTTTTAAAAGTTAAATAGAATATAAAAATAAACATGTTTAGTATTACCAAAAAAGAAATATTTTAATTAAGCACATTGCCTTTTCCAAGAGATTTCTTAATTGACATAAACAGTGATAAATGTGTAGTTTTAATTTTACATTTGCCAACAGTGACACCTACTGGAAAGCACTGTAGTCATGTTTTCTACACACAGCATATGTCACTGGCCTGAAAGTGTAGAAAACATGACTACAAGGGCAGGTATTTTGATTCCACTCTGTTCACACACACCCCATTTCCAATGAAAAGTACTCCTTGCCAACAAAAAGGTCAAAGCTGTGTATCTTCACTACTCTTTCATAAACGTACACTACAGAGCAGTGGTATTCAGACATCCTTTAACACCTGTTTGGTGTTAATGTGTTGTTTGTACAAAATATAGGAAGCTAAAGGGAAATCTTATTTAATTTAAGAAGTCAAAACTTTGAGAATTACACAGTGGCAATACAGCTATAAGCAGTTTACTGGGTTTTCTTCTTTATATCTTATTCTGAGTAAAATTCTATTTTGAGTGGTTTAAAAAGCAATCAGTTATGCTGAAACCTGGCACAAGCTCTCATACAAAGTTGTACAACCAAACTTAATTGGCAAGGCTAAGCTTTGGGGAAGAAGTGACTGTCCAGAATGGCAAAATTAAAGACTTCTAATATTGGGCAGCCCTACTATAAATACTAGTCTGGTTCCATTTTCAAAAGCTAAGTCCATAATATGAAGAACGCCTGTTTAAACTAAAAATAACATGGATAACAACCAACTTATTTATTTGGCAAAGTAGCTCAGGTATATTATCTTCTTTTCATAATATTTTTAACACATGCTGAGTTCCATACATACTATGGACCTTATGCAAATGTCCTTTGATTTCAAATGAGACTTTGCATATTAAGGAGTCTATTTTCCCATCAATGCAGAAGAGATTTACCCACATAAGTCCCATTACCATTAATGGGACTCACCCACATAAATCCCCTGCACATTGATAGACCCTTAGGATTTACATTGAAATGGGTCCTTTAGAGCCATTACAATGTCAACCTTTTGCCAGGATTTTGCGTATTAACAATACTAAGCAATACGTAGCAATCTTAATGTGTAAAATCCCAGCAAAAGACACAACACAGAGTGATGTGAACAGAGCAAGAATTTTCTGGCCTTCAGTTGCTTTAAAACAGACCTTTAATAGTTCTTAACCAATATTTTTATATTACATTTCCATTGCAGGTTGTCCCCCATTTCCTCTGTAAAACACTATACCTTATTGTACTCCAAATGTAGATCCTCTTTCACTTCTCCCAGCACCATTCAAAAGCTGGCCCAGTAGATTTTAAATACTTCATCTCCATTAGCATACCAATCACCTTCGTCTTCATTTAATTTGCTTTCTTTTGCTGGTTCCCACCTAACAATCTAGCCATAACAAGCACAGGTAAGAAAGCCAGGTTTCCCTAAATTATAACAAGCGTGGCTCTCTGCTCATCTAATAACTTCCTAGGCACATAACTTTTGCCCTGTAGGTCTAGAAGTGGAAGTCACCTCTGCACAGGAAAATACAATCCAAGTAAAGCAATATCCATTAGAAAGTCAACATTTACTACCTGTGCCATAAGATGCACATCTGCACAAATGCATCCTACGTTAACGTAAAGGAAAATAAGATTGTGACCACTTCTCTCCAATTAGATGCCACATTGAATGCACAGTAACAAGCTATGCCATTTTCCAAAACAATTTGCATTTAAACGTTTGACCAATTTTTTTTTGGATAACAAGTATAAGACATCATTGTAATAACACCACCACCACAATAACATTATTCATTGGTAGGTCTCAAAAGGCTTTTCATGCATCAGTATCATTATCTCTAGATTCTGATCCCTGCTCCTAGCACTGGGTATATATATTTATCCAATCACTCTTTAACACAAAAGATATCAGCAGTCCCTGGAGCAGGACCTAGACCTCAGGATTGCTTTGCCCTCACCACTCCCCAGTATCAAGGGCCTCATTACTAAGCTACAGGGTCCTGCTCCCTTTTGCTCGTTCTTCTCCTGACCCCATGAATCTTGCATTCCTCTCTGCAGAGCGGCACTGCTTCCACACAAAGGCCCTTGCAAATAGCCTAGTACTTAGGGGTACAGGTTGTAGCCGTGTTGGTTACCCAAAGAACCTTGTCTGCCTAGTGCTTAGGGCCTTCATCTGGGAACTGGAAGATGTGGATTTGAATTCCCACCTGCTGAGGATCGCCTAGAAACCCATGCCTCCTACTTTCTGGCGCTATTACATAAAAGATGGGCACCACTACCTGCTCTTCTGTCTCCAAATCATTGTGGCTGTGGGTTCTGAACTCCGCATTGAGTTTCGTTCGTGATAGGTGTGCTCAGAGCACACTTCACAGATGAGGGCGCTGCTAGTTCCAAGGGCACAGAAATGCATAACTTCTGAATATCAGCATGGGTTTAAAAGGGAGGAGAGAGGCACTAAACACTTGGCTTAACATCGCAGTGCCTAGCAGCTACGATCTGGGTGTTAAGTAAATTTTGTGGCAAATAATTAGGTACTTAAGAGTCAAGAACTGTTTCAATGAATCATTCTCTTGGCTTTAGGTGCTTCAGTTCTGCCCACATCCCAATGTAGGAACCCAAGTTCCTTTGTGAATCTTGCCCCGTGTCTTCTAAGTGTTGACCATGCTAACCTCCCACTGCGGTTGATTCACTCAGTAGTACTTCAACCTTTTCTCTACACATCACCTATTCCTCTACTCATCTGTTTAAAACAAGCCTCAAACAATAACTCATTAAATCCCTACCATCACCATGACATCAGTAAAACATCTAACGAAGAGGCAGTTTTTATTTGCTAAAGATCATTGACCCCATTCCTTTAAAAAGTTAATTAAAAAAAAAAATCATACATTTCCTTGCTTCTTGCTTAATCTTATAAAGCAATTAAAATTTGGGGAGCTGGATTATATTGGCAACACATTTTCACCTCATCATTTCATAGCCCTTAAAAATGAATTCTTGCAAAAAACTGCCACCGTTAAGAGTAGTCCTTAAATCTAACTATCAAAGAACATGAAGTTTCACCACCTATTCCTGCAAATATATCATCTTTCAAGGTTTTAGGATATAAAAACCTGTTAATATTACAATAAAACCTAGAGGCCCCAGCAGAGATCAGGACTGCATTGTACTGGGTACTACACATTCCCATAACAAGAGACTGTCATAGCCTCAAAGAGTGAACTAGCTACACAGACAAGACAGACAAAAAAATATGACAATTCTCATTTTACAGATGAGGAACTGAGGTGCAAGAGATTAAGTGACTTGCCCAAGGTCCCCAGCAGCAGTCCCAGCAAATAGATTGTGTAAAATGCCCCTAATGAGTTTCTGACAGATGTATTAGTGATTCAAAGGGCTGAAGACACAAAGGCTCCTGCCATTACACGATGGAGAAAATTGCTTCCCACTGCAAATTTAGGCCCTGATCCTGAAGTCTTTACTGAGGTATGCATGAGACAACCAACTGGAACTCAAACCCATGTCTCCAGCAGCATGGCTAATAATGGATACATTTTTAGAAAACAGTAGAAAAAAAAGATATGCAAATATGGTTATCCTCAATCACATGCATACACAGGGCAAGCTGTTCACTCTGGACTGGACTCTACTATTCTCCTTAGTTTAGGAAACGCTCCAACTTCAGTTTTAAAGCCTCTTCAATGGAAAATGAAATAGGTATTTTCCTTCGGTAATGACTTCTGGATCAGGCTCTTAGGCCAAGATTCACAGGGGTATTTAGAGCCTTCTATACATGTGCTCCAGGGGGAGGGGCATATTAATTAGAGCAGCCCTTGGGAGCCACTCTAATTAAAATGCCCACACTGTCTTGAGTATTCAGTGTCCTACATTTCAAAATGGTGGCGGGGCGCTTTAACTAAAGCTCATTGGATGAGCTTTAGTTAAAGCACCCCGCCACCATTTTGAAACACAGGGATGCTGAATACATGCGAGGCCAAGGCTGCTGGAGCATGCTAATCGAATTAGAATGCTCCTGCACACTCGATTAATTAGAACATGTCGGAGGAGGCATTGGGCACCTGTATAGGTGCCCTAGGAGCCTAACTCCCACTGAAATCAATGGGAGTTAGGTGCCTGAATACCTTTGTGGATCTAGATCTTAGTGCCCAGCACAAAAATCATCATAGATAAGTATTTTGGTCCACAAAATGGCTTAAGTACTACTTCCACTGCATAGATGATGTTTAGCAATATAGTCCAAGAGGGTGATGTCAAAACTACTACTTAAACTCCTAAGTACCAAAGTCTTTAGGCACCTATGTTTTTGACAGTTACGTTTTCTTGATGCCTAATGCTCCATTTTACATGACCCCAGAACTGCTACCATCTTGACAGGGCGTAACAGGTTAGTATCTAGTTCACACCTAAGCCCAGGAAAGATCCTCAAACTCCATGTTCCTCTGCTGAAGGCCTCTGGAGGATTTAATCAAGTATGCATGCTCAGAGCATGCATAACATCTACCTACAGGCCTGAGCTCCATATAACAACACTGTAGCCAGAGCCCATTTCATTCAGGAACACAGTGTGGGGTTTGTGCTGGTTCTTCCTTTAATGGAGTAATGTAATGGTTAGGGCTATTGTGCAGGATCCAGAAGTCCTGGGTTCTTTGCCCCTCTTCAGTTTGAGGGGATTCAGACTCGCTACTCTCACCCCTGAAGTGACTGTGCTAACTGATTTAGGCTACTAAGGGATGAGAAGCAAACACTCTCCACCACTCCTGTTGAAGTTATGCCATTGCACAAAAATACCCAACCTCATGATTCAGAGGGTGGAAGAAGAGGAGCAAGAGGGAGCAGGACTCTGTGGCCCACTTTAGATAGGGGACACCCGGGTGCTGATCCCTGCTTCCAGGGCCAATTATACATTTAACCCAGGGATGTCAGACATATAACCCATGGGCCAGATGCAGCCCATGGAGCTGTATAATTCAGTCCATGGGTCTCAGACTGACCATGTGCATGTGAAGCCAGTCTGGCACGTGGACTGAACTGGGCAGGAAGGGCACCACGCTTGCCCCAGGTGGTCAACCAGGGCATGCAACACTCTGCCAGACTGGCCCTGCGCACTGGCCCTGACTCCCTGGGACGTGTGCAGCTTGCATGGCCAGTCCAGCTTGCACGCCGCCTGCAGCACACACCAGTCCTAATCTGAGGTTTGCGCTGCATGCAGCACATGGGTTGGGCCTGGGTGCATGCACCTTGGGAGCATGCTGCAGCCTGCTGGACCAGCCCTGTGCACTGGCTCTGGTGCATATGGACAGCCTGGGGCCTGATCCGGATCAACTCCAGAGCTAGCATACATGGCCAGGTTATTGGTGCCTGCCACCAGGACATGTACAGGACCAGCACCCATGGTGCCAGGTCCAACCCACATACTGCCTGCAGTACAAGATCTAAAGCAGGGCTGGCAAATGCTGTATGCAACACAAGGGACTGGCACAGGGCACATGCTACTCCACCAGATGAGCCCCATGTGCTGGATCCAGCATGGCCTGATACAGCCCTGCAGGCCAGCCCAGTTACCCTCCTCCAGCCATCAGGGCTGCATGAGTTTAATGTCCCTGATTTAACCTAATGAGTAATGACTATCAATGAAAGTACCTGTAATCCAGGCCTGTACTTGTATGCGTTCACCAACTAGACAGCAGATCCTACAAGGGGGTTATTTTGCAAATTCTTCTGATAACCAGGGATCTTGTTTTCCATTTCCCATGGGAAAATGGAGGGGAAAAAATGAATTTTCCCTTTAAACAGAGAAAAATGTAGATTTTTTTATTTTAATGGAAAAATTGTGGATTTTCCACTTTTCCAAAAAGCTGGCTGCAACGGGCTGGAAGGAGTGGGAAAAAGGTGGTCAGGCAGGGGGCACCATGTGCATGTGCACACTCCACCTGCATATGGCTACCAAGCAGCCTGGAAAGCAGCTCCCAGTGGTAAGTCTGGCAGGGAGGATTGAAGACCCCATAGGGTGGGAGGAAGGGAGTTGGGTAGGGCTGGACCTAGGACTGCTGCCCACCCACATGGGTGCATGGAGCTTGGGGCCCAGGGCCAGAATGCATGGCTGCAGGGCCCTGGCAGGGAATGGGATGGGGCTGTGCTTGGCTCATCCAGGGGGAAGGGGAAACTGGCTCCCCACTGCTGCTTGCACCCGAGGGAGGGCGAGGGAGCATATGTGCATGGAATGGGCTCGTGGCTGTGGGCTCAAGCTCCCCAACCTGCTGCCCTCCCCCGGGGCCTCTGCAGCCCAGTGGGCAGGACCCTGCACAGCAGGACAGAACAGGGCCAGGCAGTCTCCTGCCACCACTGCTCGTTGACACCACTGCAAGCTCTGCGCCAGCCTGTCAAAGCACTCCCTGCCCACCCAGCAGCAGCTGAGGTGGCACTGTAGAGTTGTGCCCCTTGTTGCTCCCAGGTAGGCAAGGAGCACCTCGCCATGGTGGTGTGGGGCTCACGGTGGCAATGAGCTTCCCCACCCAGCCCTGCTCTGTCCTGCCACGCCAGATCCTGCCTGCTGGGCCACAGAGGCCCTGGGGGACAACAGCATGTCAGGGAGCCAGAGCCTCCAGCCAGCGGCCCACACACCCCTTCTCCTCCAATGGGCTTCTCTCCAGCCATGCTGCTCACAAGGGAGGGGGACCCAGACTCTGTGCTGGGCTGTGCTGTGCTCTGCTGCAGCAGCCACCATCTTCCATGGGTGGCAGCCGGGAACTGCTGCAGAGGGCAAGGAGGCCCTGGCCCCATAGTCTTGGTAGCTGGGGGCTGTGGGTGGGGAGTGACCCAAGTCCTGGTGAGCAAAGGGGACAGGGAAAGCTCTGATTTTCCATGTTAAAAAACCCAAAATCAAATCCCAATATTTATAGGCATTTAGAATTAATTTTGTTATAGTGATTGACTAGTAGGCTTCCGAATTGCTTCAAAAGTGTAAGTATATCAATAAAACATTGCGTTTAATTGATACCTACATATGGCAGCCTTTCATTTTAATCACGGATTTCGGGGGGTTATTTAAATGAGAACAATTGTGATTATTAAAACAGAGAAAACCAGAATCCCTGCTGATAACTAAGAGGAACAGAATACTTAGAAGCTGGTATCGAAGGCTTTGTTCAGTACAGTAGTACCACCCCCTCAAAAGTTCAAAAATCCATGTCAGACCCTCTCTAAAATAGTAAGGTTATATTGTATATCTGGATCTGTCTTGATTTTGGAACTCTTCCTTCCCTGAATGACTGAGACAGAGAGAGAGAGAGACTTTTGTTTTATTAAACTCTTTTTTTCATAAAAATATTAAAAGCAGAAGGGAAAAGGAAAAAGGGGGAGGAAAATTAGTCCTGACAATACTCCCAAATGCATTAAAGAGACCCTGGCTCCTACCACCATATTCTTCCCCTGCCCATGACATTTCCACATAAATACTGCCTGTCAGCCCCCATATCTCTTTTTACCTCTGCAATTCCTACATCTATTCCTCCTGAACCTCCAAGGGCTCTTCAGCTCTCTCTTTCTCCCCCTATACTTTACACTGTAGGGAGACAGAGATTTCATAGATTTCATAGCCATTAGGGCTGGAAGGAACCTCGGAAGATCATCGAGTCCAGGCCCCTTCCCCAGGGGCAGGAAGTCAGCTGGGGTCAAAGGATCCCAGCAAGATAAGCGTCCAAATGTTTCTTAAAAGAGTCCAGAGTAGGTGCTTTCACCACCCCCGGCCGCAGTCTATTCCAGGCCTTGGGGGCTCGGACAGTAACGAAGTTTTTCCTTACGTCCAACCTAAAACAGTCTTGGAGGAGTTTGCAACCGTTGGACCTTGTCATCCCTTGGGGCGCTCTGGAGAACAGGAGTTCTCCCAGATCCTGATGCACACCCCTGATGTACTTACAAGATATAGAGAAGGAGTAAAGAACAGACTGACCCAATACTCACAAGAGCTGAGCAATTGAGAGTGGAGCTCTCCTGAACCTATGGGTTCTTTCAGATACTTCCTGATCTATACCAACCATATCACCCATTTCCTTTCCCCTTCCTTCAGCACTTCAGTGGAGGAAAAGACCTTTTCCTACCTTGTGTAATAGCCATGATTGCTGTTCTACTCCAGAAGGGCAGAAACATGGGAAAGATGGTCAATTGGAGGGGCGTTATCCTCCAGGGAGAGCTAAAATCCCCAGGAGGACTGCAGCTTTTCATATTTTCCCATATGCTCTAACCCCAGCCAAAATCCTGAGGAACCTGTGATAATTTAACATGTATACAGGGTCCCATCAATCCTAGTGTGAATTAAGGCTGTTTTTTGGGGAACATTAATGGTTTGAGGGGAACCACAACACCTACTTTCAGATCCTTTCCAGTATATCATTCCAGGTAAAAAGTTCCTTCTTTTTTCCAGTCCATATCCAAAAGGACGTTGTGATATTACTCAAGTTACAGATAGGAGTTTGTAAGTACTAGAAATTATACTTGTTTAAAAAAATGACATGCATTAGTATAGCACAATGCACATCTGAGACTTGATTGTCACCTTTTTCATTTTTCTTGTCAAAATAACCTTGTTAGCTATTCTTCTTAGACAAAACCATACATTAATAATGTTAAGGTTGTGACATGAAAAGACAGAAGTCAGAAAAATTCAAAAGTTAAGCTTGACACTATATCCTTTGCTCACACCATTGGGTTAAGAGAAAACAATGACTGTCTATAATTTGGAATCCCCAGGCTTTTGTTAAATTTGTGTCACAGCCCTCATATTATGTAAAGAAAGAAACCTTAACATAATTTCCTTTACATTTCATATTTTTAATTCTTTTCTTTGAATTTTCTTTTCTCAATACAAGTTGTAAGCCATTACACTAAGAGAAAAAGAGGGGACTAGTAACCTAACAAGAGGTCCCGACTCTGCTCACCTGAGTAGGTGAACTAACTTAGGTCAGGAGTTAGTTAACCCAATCCAGCAAGTGTCCGCATGAGTTTGGATCACATCCCTGGAGCCACGAAAGCACAACTGGTCACCCCAGCCCTGGGGCCATGGGCAACTGGTGCCACCTTAGTTGGGGGTGGGGGCACGTCCCCCAAAACGACCAGTCAGCGACTGGGCCATGGCCAGTCTCGTCAACTGGAGGCAAGGGGGCGCAAGTCCTCCCACAGCCAGCACTCCTGGAAGTCACCGCGGTGCTTCATCCAGTGCTCCCACTCCCTGGCCAGTGCTTGCAGGGAAGCACCAGTGCTCCCACCTGCCCCCCCACCCATCACTTAAGCGGGGAATGTGGCCTGTCAGGGGGTGCACATGCACCCCCTACGCATCGCCACTCTTCCTACCTATGCCAACCCATCCATGCCCACAGTACCACCAGCCCCACACTCTGATCCTGCCATACTCCCCCCGCCCTGAGTTACACTGGGTTTCCCATGTGGTTCCTGGCACTAGTGAATACCTGTATGTGCTACTGTCAGTCTACAATCACATGGCTTAAAGTAAGTTGTGTTATCATAGACTGGGTCTGGTAAATATTTGAACACACCCCTTGTTAACAATATACCTCACCAAATTCTGACAGAATAATCCATACAGGCAGAAAACTCTTCTTTCCCAGTTTGTTTCCCTTATGCTCCTTAAAAAGACTGTTTTACAAGCTGTTAAAAGTCTCAGATGACACTAAGATGTGGGGAGAAAAAAGAGACAAAGGGTGGCACAGCCAAGAGACCCAGGTTCACTTCTCTAACATATTGCAGATCCCCTGGCTAAGTACAGACAGTCAAAAAACCTCTGGCTAAATAGATTCAATCTTTTCAGGTTTCTCTAACCTGCATAGCTTGAACTGACTAGCAAGTGAACTCGCATTCATTTTTGAAACCGGAAAAACAGCCAGACCTCTGCAGTGGCCCATACCAGTAGACAAGGCATGGCAGAGAGCACCTCCCAGCTTGCCGGCCACTGCTGAAGGCACTCGAATGCAGCAGAGCAAGGCTTATCCTCAGTTAGCTGAGCAGTACATGCCCTCCAAACCCTTGTGACCCACCCCAAATGGGAACAGTCCCTCCAAGTGCGGACTAGCCAGGTCCCCCAGCCTCAGAGGGAGTTCCCACCCCTGGCAGGGTTCCCCCAGGCCTGCCCTTGGTGCAGAAAGGTGATTTCTGCCCCTGTTAACAAACTTAATATTAGCCTTTGTTGGGGGTGGGAACCCAACCTCCTGGCCCAGCACTGGACCCCCATCCAGGTGCAGCCTGGTGCTGGGGGGGAGCCCACAGTAGGGGCTTGACTTCCACTGCCCAACCACCCAGAGCCAGGAACAGGGAGTGGGCTGGAGTCCCCCAGTTATCCCCCCTCCTTGGCCTCTGGGCAAGCTAGGGGGGGGAAGGGAACTCACCCCCTAGCCCAGCTCCAGACCCCTATCCAGGTGCTGCTTGGTTTGGGGGGGAGGACACCCCCTACAGGCTCCCCACCCCAGACATAACTCAGCTGGGGGGTCCCCCCACCCCATCCTTAGCCAGCCCAAAGGATGAGAAGGGGGCATGGCTGGAGGAACTGTGCCCAACTCCTGGCTTGAGGAGGTTGTAGGGAGGAAAGCCCCTGCTTCCCACCCCATGTTAGGCAGAACATCTGTCCCAGCCGCCTGTGGAAGGTTTAGATTGAGAGTGTGGTCAGGGGTAGAAAGGTAAGAAAGATTTATTGACTTAACAAAAACACAACTACACGTAGTAACAAGACATAGGCTCGGCAGTACTACGTTGGTTAGCACTACAGAAGAAAAAGACTTGGGGGTCATCATTGACCACAGGATGAACATGAGCCTGCAATGCGATGCTGCGGCTAGTAAAGCGACCAAAATGCTGGCGTGCATCCATAGATGCTTCTTGAGCAAATCCCGGGACGTCATTCTCCCCTTGTACTCGGCCTTGGTGAGGCTGCAGCTGGAGTACTGTGTCCAGTTTTGGGCTCCACAATTCAAAAAGGATGTGGAGAAGCTTGAGAGAGTCCAGAGGAGAGCCACGCGCATGATCAGAGGTCAGGAAAACAGATCTTACGATGACAGGCTGAGAGCCATGGGACTCTTTAGCCTGGAAAAGCGCAGACTCAGGGGTGATCTGATGGCCACCTATAAGTTTATCAGGGGTGAACACCAGGATCTGGGTCTGTTCACCAGAGTGCCCCATGGGATGACGAGGTCGAACGGTCACAAACTCCTGCAAGACCGTTTCAGGCTGGATATAAGGAAGAATTTCTTTACTGTCCGAGCCCCCAAGGTCTGGAACAGTCTGTCAGCGGAGGTGGTTCAAGCACCTACATTGAACACCTTCAAGAGTAAATTGGATGCTTATCTTGCTGGGATCCTATGACCCCAGCTGACTTCCTGCCCTTTGGGCAGGGGGCTGGACTCGATGATCTCCCGAGGTCCCTTCCAGCCCTAATGTCTATGAAATCTATGAAATCAAATGATGACAGACAAAAGCAATTTGCATCAGCAACTTATCGGCAGTCCCTCTGATGCCCGATACACAGCAAGCTTCTCTTTCCACAAAGTTCAGCGAGGTCAGGCGTCCCCGAACAATGCTGTCTGAGGGGTGCCGAGAAGGACCCTGGAATGCAGTTCTTGGGCTCCTCGAGGTCCACGGGCCCACTGATCCAGGCAACAGCTAACTAATCCTTTTCACAGAGCTGCGTCCTCCTTCTGAACGGTTTCCAAATATTTCAGCTAATTTATAGCTTCTGAAGGACACTGGTAACGTACGACCACTTAGACTCCTTTTTATTCAACTGTCCTTAGACTGACCAACAGCAGCACAAGCCTTGCATTCCTTTGATAAGGTAATTTTAACTATGCTACAGGGCCTTACTACTTCTAGGCTTTGTTAAATTTACTAGGCCTTACTTTATACAAGGCCTCACTACATCTTAAACTATCATTAGGCTTTTAGCAACAACTTACAGCTTAATATCTAAACAAATACAAAAAAACACTTGGTCTAATCTTCATAGAGCCTTCAGCAAGCACCTTTATCACACAGACATACTTTTCAGCTGCCACAAGATCCCAGATGGGAGTCCAATGCCGTCAGGGCACTTCCCCACTACCCCTTCCTCAGCCAGCCGGAGGAGTGCTAGTGCTCCAGCAAAGGAGCAGAGGAGCAGGCAGACGCTGCTGTGCTGGAGCAGACTACACAGCCCAGGGCTGAAAAGCATCCTGGGATGCTGGGGGATTGCAAATTAACTTGAACCAGGAGGGGATCTGGGACAGAAATTCCATAAACTGGTTTGACCTAAATCAGTTGCATCTGATACTACATACATCCAACCAGGTTCATCTTAAGCCGCTTTCAAAATGGCTGAAACTGGTGTAAGTGCACTGAATGTCTGTTCTGTTACAGGTTTAAATCAGTTTCTGATCACTTAAACTGGTTTGTGTTTAACTTCTGTCCCTAGCCCCTGTGTGATCACGTATAGGAAATGAGTTAAAAGGGGGGCAAGGACTTACTACAGAAGAGCTGATGCACAATAAATGTTTATGGGTCCACAATTACAAGAAAGTAAGTGAAACTTATCTCTGAATGAAACAGGGTTAAAACGCCTTGGTGCGGCTTTCACTGACCACAAAAGTACCTGCAGGAACACAAACTACCACCACACATCAAGTATTCTACAGTCTGTCCACCCTCCCTCTTAAGTGTAAACTTAATTGGAACCAATTTTCCCACTAATGTGGCTACAAGATTTCCAGTTGAGGAGGTATCATGAATAAGAGTAGTTCTGCGTGTCTCAGTACAGCACCACCTGAAACAATAAATTAGCTCTGTAAACATGTCCAAGGCCACTCTGAAAGTCTGTGGCAGAACAAAGAATTGAACCCATTTCTCCCAATTCATAGGTTAGTGCCCTAATCCCCAGACAATTCTTCCTCTCACATGTGGGGCTGTTGCTGACCCGTTTTTTAGGGCATTTCACATTGGACCAGAATTTGATCTATAATGGCAGTGACCTACACACACATTACCTATATTTATATCTATATCTATATACAGATTATATGTGCATATTAGACACCACAGTTATCTACGATACTAGTCTTTCCTTTCAAAATCTGTCCTGTGTACAAAGCAAATATTTTGGCATGTATAATAATTATGAGACCACCTAGTATTTGCATAATAGATCATAACTTTTTAATGCCTCATACTGCATTATCATCTCAAGTTTTATACAGCATCTCTTTAAAATTACAATGCCTAGTCCTTTATTTATCTTAACTGTATGATTTGACAGGTCTTAAGGAATCTATTCCAGCCCAATAACTCCTACTTTTGCTCCCACCCAAACACTCAATCTATATGTTACAGATGCTTTTCATTTCATAATTTCCCTCTTTGAACATCTATATATAGTTCATCCGCAACTCCAGAGTAAACAGAATAGGACCCACAGGGCAAACAAGAATGATGGTGCCTACTCTATTTTGAATCTGATGCATTAAAATTTTCCCTGTGCTACAAATTGATGCAGATTTTATATTTGTATCAATTTTCCTCATCCATTTCCAGATGTTACCAGCCTCCTTTGCATATTTTCCTTAGAAAACTTGTTGAGTTTCATCTATAAATATTATAAATACAAATTTCATTGCAAAATAAAATAAATTCTGCCTAACAAGAATGCCAAGAAGCATATAAAATTCAAGTGAGAGCCAAATAACTATTCACAAAAGTGTTTCACAGAGAACATATTTCCACAGAGACTAGTTCAGTTTTTAGTTACCACATTTGTATTCACATGTTCCCACTTTCTGGGACTTTATCCTGAGTTATAAGTGAAGTCCTCAGTCTTATTGTGATTATTCTGAGATAACCTTCCTCCTTAGCTTCGCTGTCTTCACGAGTTCACTCCAGGATCACTTCTGGCCATCTCAGAACAAAGATCATTCCATTAGGGGTTAAAGGTCTCATACTCATAACTGATGACAAAGCATACAATAAATTAGTGACCTCATTTAAGTACAGACTACTGCAGTTCTGGATCCCAAAATCCACAGGACAAATGCGACTGAAGGATATCAAGTTCTTGTTAAAATACACATAATGCACACATATCCTGTCCAGTGCTGCACATGCAAAATGGATTCATTTCCAACTTAGGAAAAAAAGTCATGCAGTTGGAAATCAACTCAGAAGGAAGCAGTAGGTGCTGTAGCAAGCAAGGTTTTTCTCACTTCAGGATCTTGACTTTATGTCTCGGGTCTCCTACTGACATGGTTATGAGTTCCAGTTGCCCCCTCAGATTTGTCTTTAATTGCAAGGCTGACCACTGACTTGCATCCTGTGTTTCTACAGCCTGCTAGAAATATTACATATTTCATCTGAACTATGATAGGGGATTGTCCTTCTACTTAGATACAGTGCCTGGCTTCAGCCATAGAAACCATAGAGAAGACAACCCTGCTTTGATTGCCACATATACAGAGCTGCTCAAGACTTGGCAGCTAGGGACTTGAGGAAAAAGCTCCAAGCTTTCTTCCTTATTCTCCCCATTCAGGGAGGTTAGGGGGAGGTTAGATCAAGTTAAAAATGTCCCCTTGATCTAAAGTAAGTTGGGATGGGGGAGTTAGTGGAGTAGGGGGACTTGAGATGACTGGGGGGAGGGCAGGCAGGATCTGTGGGGGGCTTGGGGAATTTGGCAGCAGGAGGGGTCCATGGGAGTGCTTGAGAGGATGGTGGGACTCTCTTCCCTACCTCCCCAGGACCAGGAGTTATTTTTAGGCCCCCAGCCCTCCTCAAACTACAAATGAACAACACTCCCCCCCCCCACACAAGTCCTGCCTGCCTCTCCCCCCAACTTACTTGCTTGGCTCCCAGCACTGGCAAGCACTGGGAGCAGCTTGCAGCATGGAGGTGTGGCAGGCTCAGAGGGGGCAGCTCATCTGCAGGGACTGGGAGGAGTTGGCATTGTCTGTCTTGGGGGCTATCTATAGCCTGGTGCCAGGGAGGAGGTAGGAAAAGCACAGCCTAGGGCTGGGGCTGGCAGCTAAGCTTTGCCAGCCTTGGGGCTGTGCTGGGAACTGTATGGACGTTCAGAACAGTTAGATCAATCTACAGAATGGCCAACACGATCTAAGTTAAACTACCTCAGAGGTAGGGTTAACTTAAAACCATTTTAGCCCAATCTAACTGTCCTGAACTTCTGTATAAATTACATTTAAATTGACCTAACTAGCATAACGTCACAGTAAGTTAGATCAGGTGGCCATTTTTAATGTGATCTAACTTTCCCCTAGCTTTCCTGACCGTCTGTACCAGCCCTAGGGTAAAATCTCAAGATTTCTAAGAGGGGAGGGGGATTCTCAGTGCAAATCCTTAAGGGTGCGAACAGAAGTGGAAGTGACAGTTTTCACCCAATCTGGCCCCTAAACGCACTCTAGAGCAATGCCCAGAGTGCACGGCTGCTTTAAAAGGGTCCAATCCCACAAAAAACTGAACCTTCATTGCATGAGGGTTCAGATGAAGATACTGAAGACATTATGTTTTAAAACAACTTCTGTCTGCGCTGCCTCCCAGCCTGGCACTGTTTTCAGATTAGGAGAAGGGAAAGGGAGTGGAGGGAGTTTGGTCTGGGGGCTTTTCAGCCTCTGCTGGTGCGGGGGGTGGTCTCCAATCCACCTGACCCACCCTCCAGCATCAGCTGGGGAACCCCTAGAACAAGTTCCCTCTGCTTTCTTTCCCCCTCCCATTCTGGATACAGTACAGGCTGGGAGGAAGGAGGGGTTGTTGCCAAGGGAAACCAGCTGCAGCCTTGCACCATCAGCTAGATTCTCCTCACCTCTAGAACCAACAGTGAACTTCTGTTTGGTCCAGGAAGTTGTTGTAACTCAGAACACTTCCTGTAAAAAGTCTTCTCAGTTATTTTGCACTTCTGTCTGTGCCCTAAAAGACCTAGAGATGTTCCTTGCATTAGGAAGTTCCCATTAGCTCTGACACCTTTTCACCAGGCTTGCATGCACCCACCCCGTGTTCCTCCCCTCTCCCCCACACCCCATCCAACAAGCACGGCATGGGGAACAACAATAAAAGCTGCTCCAGCTCTGATCTAAAACCATTTCTATAAGTCAAAAAATAGATCATTTTACGCAGTCTATGTATCCCTCAGCCGCTCTGCTAAGATGACGCCAATTAGGACAACTGTCAAACAGTGGGAGGGATTTTTAAAAAAAATACATGAACATTTCTCCATTAAGAAGAAAACAAACCCCACCAATTCATTTTACAAATGCAACGGGCAGACATTAGGTAATAGGAATGTTTGGTCATTACCAATCTGTACTGGATTTTAACAGGAGACCTCAAGAGAAAAAATACTGTGTCCTACCTCAATCCCAGCATTCAGAACCTCCTAGCACCTACTTTTAAAATGCTGAACACTATAGAACACACAAAGCATTATTTGAAAAGGCAGTGACAACTACGACATACTAATTTTAAATGCTGTATTACTAGTTACTGAGAGGTAAAGAAGCTAAGGATCTCAAAATTCCACACTACAATCTATTAAATGCATTTGGAAAAAAAATCAGGTGGTCCTGGAGACTATGAAGAGCCACAGTGGTTCTACAAGTATTTCTTCTGACCCATGTTTACCAGGCCTTTGAAAGTAAAATCTCACATGTTTGTCACCGCCTATAGCTTTATTTTAAATAGATGAAATGCCACCACCATAGCAAACTAATAGGGAAAAAACTTCAAATGTGTTTTGTATAAATACCTGAGAATTTGATTTTCCTACCTTCACCCCCCCCCAACTTGGAAAAAAAATGAATACTTGTTTTAAGCCAATTTGGTTAATTTTGCTGCTCTATAGGGGTGTGTGAAGCAGGCCGTATTTGATTTGGATTCAGCCTGAATTGGGGACAGTGATTCGATGCGTTGATTCGGATCACTGTCCCTGATTCAATTCAGCCGAATCCAAATCTGAAGATTTGATGCTGATGCGGAGAATCAGCAATTCAGACATAGACACAGCTTTAAATGTTTTTTTAAATCCATGTCCAAATCTTTCCGAATCAATTTGGATGGTTCTGATTTGATTCAGAAAAATTAAAGGGTCCTCCGATTCGATTCAGATTCAGAGCTTCAGCCACCAAAATGGGCTGAATCGCTGCCAAGTCGAATCAGGGACCAAAGTTTCGCATGGACCTACTGCTCAACTGTTTAGTGCTCATTCCTTGATTACAAGAGATGGTACAGACCAACACTACCAAGCTTTATGCATCCATCTACAAAAGTGCTTTTTCCTTTATTACACGGATTGAGTAGTCTATGTCTGCCAGCCAAAAATATTTACTCTTTCTAAACTGTTCAATATATAGATGAAAGTTTCAAAATTATAGAGAGGGGTTTCCTAAAACTATCTTTTTTCTGTTGCAACACAAAGATGTGGAATGTAACTATTTGAGATCTGCTGCATGAAGCTGTTGGCATTGAATTGGAGCTTTCATCTTCACTATGTGATGCTCTAGCCCAAGTTGTTCAAAACAGCCCTGCTGCAACTACTGTTGCATGCCCTACATCCCAGCAACAAGAGTTCATTTAGGTAGGGCATGTTATCTTTGGATATTCAAAGCATAGGAAGTTATTAAAGGGATTGTTTTCCAGTATGAATTAAAATGGTAAGGCAACTAAGTGTACCACAAAACTTTTGTTTTTGAGCAAAAGAGGACAAATGACTCTAAACATGTTCACAATAATAAGTGTAACTAAGATTCAAGAACAATGTGCATGAAATTCCTAGCTATAAAATACAAAGAAGATAAAGAATTTTCCATCCTGTTTTTGAATGGTCAGTCTTCAAAGTCTGCACTTCAGATACTTCTACTCTTTGCAATGCAGTAGAAGACTTCCCTACTCACTTACAGTCTGGCCACATTTCAAAAGGACAATATATAGTCGCCCCTCAGCTTTTGAACTCCCTCTGCTGAAACCAGCCAACTTGGTTAGTTAAACAACTGGGACCTAAACAATCTTTTCACAATTAATGAAGCACTTAATCCTGTCAGATGAATAAACTGGTGGTTAAGACTTTCAAGAAAAATTCTGGGACTAGGAGTCTTAAAGTGCTAAGATTCTTTACCCACCTCAACATGTCCCCATCACTACGCCATTTCTTTCTGCCCTCTTTTTTCCTTTTTCCCTCTTTATGAAATAATAAAAAAGAACAATCTTTTAAAAGACACATTGCCAATATTTCTGCTTGAGGCATGTTTCATGAGGAGCGGCATGAACTCCCCCTGCAATCTACATTTTCCAAGAACAGATGAGGGTCTCTCTCTCTCATATATATATTCAGTGACTGTGAAAAACATTCCTGGTCAGGAATCCAGAAGCCCAGAGGGCCCATGAGACCTAGCAATTGTTCTCTTCTCCTCTGTATCTTGCTGCTTAAGCAGTTGTAAAAATAATTGCGACTAAGATGTAATTAAATGTCCTTTTCCAGCCTGTTCTGATTCAGTAGAGGGTAGGTTTTAATGCCTTAACCTCAGGCACAAAAGTTGTCTATCTAGTTAAACGATTTTGTTCACAAAGTTGTCCCTCTTCTTATCCGTGGCATTTACTATGTGAAGAGACTGCATGGTAGCATACATTTCCTTGTTCCTTTTGTACTGTATTGGTGTGTGTGCTCAGACCGTAAGTCCTTCAGGGGAGGCACTTTGTTACTTATTTAGCATAGCCTCCACCCACCATCTCCTCCATCCATTACAGTTCCTCTCTTAAAGACTAAAACATTAAGAAGAAAGTGATAATTATGCACATTTACCTGAAAATTTAGGCCATTTGTTACCAAGAGTTTCTTATTTGCAGGGTATTAGCAATAGGTGATGTAGGACCCTTGTATTAGGAAATCTAAGATATAGTAAAGCAAGGCATTTCATTGCTCTTTATAAGCTTGGTCTTTCAAGGTACTTAACATCTTTAAAGAAATGATGAAGGATCATGTTACAGACATGAACAGGTTAAATGACTTGCTTATGTTCACATAAAAGTCAGTGGCAAAGCTAGGATAAGACTCTTTTAATTGAATCCTAACTTCTAGATCTCTGTTCTTTCTATTAAAACCAATCCCTAAAACCTCAGAAGTGTTCATAAATGGGAGGGGGGGGGAAGTCAAATGGGACACCCTCTCTTCTCCAGCTACATGTTCAAAGGTTGGGCTACAAATGTTACTGTTGCCTTGTTTGGGGAATCCAGGCTCCAATGTGCTAAGCACACAGAAAAACAAATCTCTAGTATCAGGTAATACTACGAGGACAAAAGAATCTTGCCTGAATATTGTTTTCAGAATTGAACAATTAACTGAAATATGTTCAGGTTGCTAGGTTCAGTTACAAAGGCTGTATCTTAACACAGCTTAAGAAGTGGGGGATGGAATAAACTCAAACTTCAAAAAAAAGAGGAAACACTGAATTGTAAACAAATAATTTGGCTAAAACAATCATTATTTAGTAACGACATGTTAGTCACTTCTGTTAGAGCAAAGCCTGTTTTGTTACAAATTATTGTATTCAGAGCAAAATAAATCAATTAATGGTCTGCAAGCTCATGTGCTTAGCTCCACAACAGTTTCCCTCTTATTCAATAAATGACTCTCTCTCTTCAATCTATAATGTATGATCTAACAACAATGCATCATCTATTACAGATATTAATTTCATAAAGTCACTTTCAGAAGTTAGTATACATAAAGAGTAGCAGATGGTCTCAAAAATCTGCTGCCAAGCTGATATCAGAAGCAGCTTCTTGCAAATTTACCATGTTTGCTGTTTTGTAAGTCAGTCATTAGGAGGCAGCAAATGGCTCAAAACCATGTGAGACCACAAATGTTGTAGGAAGTTGTAAAAAGAGAGGATAGGACAGACTAGAAAGAACTAGGAGTGGAAAACAGAGTCAGGTATGGAAGTGACTTCCTGACATTTTCCAATCCAATCAGATGCAAGAAAGAGATGAGCATTTTCACAAACCTCTCTTAAATAGTTTGATTTAATGGTTAATTAGCTATCAGACTGAAATAAGCCACACGAGGCTGCTCCAATAGGCAGTAAAAAGAAGAAAGGAAAAAAAAAAACCACACGTCCAAGAAAACCCCAAACACAAGGACAGAAAAAGGCTCATCATGTATGAATTCCTTTGCTTTCTAAGTTGGTGTCATAATACTTCATACATCATGTAAACAATTATTGCCAACCAAAACCTGGAAATAACACAAAACAAAATACATCATATGCCATTTCATCTCAAGCAAAAAAAAAAAATAAAGGTCATGACTGAAAGATGAAGATTTTAATTCACAGCATGTTTTCCTTAGGTATAATAAAACCAGTACAGTTATATACATTTTTCCTAATGTACAACATAAAAACAAACTAATGTATAAGTTTTCAAAGTCAGTGTTTTTATGGTGAGTATCTGTAGATTTTTTGTAAAGGAGAAACAGTAATTGTTGCCAGCAATCTCAGATCATATGCAATCAAGTAGCGTTTTTAAAACTATATTATATTATGAATCAAAACATAAGTGTGGGGAAGTGAGCAATAATTTACCATTTTAAGCAAGTCTGTAAATATGGGAAGAATTAAACTGAGCTAGGTTTGCACATCATATATAAACTCAGTGTGTGTCTGTTTGACGTGCTTGCTGCATTAGCCTCTAAAGCACATATCTATCAGTACTATTATCAACACCCTCTTATTACGTATACAGCTACAGTAAACAAGTAAAAAGCTATACTAACAATTAAACAAGACCTGTTATATTTCATATAAATACATTCTTATGGCTGTAGAAGAACAATATTAGCAATATTACATTGGCAATCAACCAAATCTTTCAGCTACGATTAACATGAACTATTAATAATAAAAGCAAATGCACAACTTACTATTTGTTAGGTGTCCACACTGTCCTGTAGCTCGAGTCAATGGGAAATGGCTACCATAAGGAAATCTGGTAGGCAGAAATACAATAAAATAATAAATATTAATATGCCAAAGAGCAGGATCTCTAGCTTTTCTGCAAGGATTTTTATTTCCACAATACTCCACAGGCAAGGTAGAAAAACAAAGTTGAAAAATATCTGTATTTAACCATAGCCCGGCAGTATTCCAGGATCCATGCTTCTCTAACTTTAAAACAGCAAAGGCTCAAAAGACTGAGACGCATCTAATACAGCAAAAACCCAAGTTCAGTATCACTAGTACGCAGTGTGTGTCAATAAGGAGGACTGGATCTCCAAAATAATGATTAATGTATTATCCAGGTTTTTTCCCCTCTTTCTCTTTTTTCCTTTCCATTCACATTTTTCTTCTTACAAAATGCACATAGGTTTGTTCTTCCTTGTACCCTGACTCAGGCCTGGCTTTGAAATGCATTTCAATCTCTCAACACAGACTGCTTTCACTGCATTTAGAGTCCCACCAAGGCCCAGCTTTAAAAGCTACTGATTCTTTTTTTTCTTTAGCCATCCTCACAAAAGAAGGGTATTTTGTAAATTACCAGCTCGTTCAGATCAACAAAAGGTACTTTCATAGAAAGCCCCATTTGATTTTGCTCAAATTTGATTACAAGGATGGAGAAAAGGAAAGGAAGTCAAAAAGAAAAACCCCAGATGGCTTTTTCATTCATCTCAGTGAATGAGCTTTATCTGTGCCTTTTGAAACTGTAGCAGTGGAAAAGCATTTCTGTTGGCTTAAAAAACTTGACAAAAATTATTGGTTTGCCATTTCTCATGTAACTGCCATTGGGAACTGGATGAAAAGACTTTTTCATGGGATCGCCTGCTTGGATCAAAATAATGGAGATTAGGTATTTCATTATAAATTACAGTGGGAGATAGAGCAGGCTGTCATATTAATAGCAACCTGCTCATGGCCTTCAATGGTAGCTATTCTCCTAGACAAAGGACCAAGGGGGTTGTCTATTGAACTTGTACTTTAGGCCTGATCAATTTTCTATCATCAAGGCAAAAGGTGAGGTGACTAACAAAAGAATTCACACATGAGTGACCTCATAAGCCTACAGATAAAACAGCTTAAAGAAACAAAACACATCCTGAAATTATGGGTGATAAACTGTATAAAGGAGAAAGAGAAGAAGAGAAAAGATAGAAAGGAAAAGGGAAAAGAAAGAGCATTTGGTCTATAATTCTCCTCTCCCTTCTTAGGCGAATGGACACATTAAAAGCTACTTGTTTTCAGCTGCAGATAATTGCAACGTTTGCCTTGCAATGTTCTGCCTAAATCTTTCTCTGTACTTCTCTGACATGGTTCCAGCAATTTCATTCACAAGTAACCACGCTATTGTTTAATGCAGGACTTCAAAAAGCCATGTATACACAGAGAAAGGAATAAAAACAAAAAATAAGCAGAAAGATACCACGTTACATGCATTAAAAATGCAATCAAATCACAGGGGGCAGTGAACATTTTGGGAGTCAGGACTATTGAGGGTTTTTTAAACACAAAAGTTTATTAAGTGGAAGTTGGACAGCTAAGTTACGTGACTAAAGGGGGCCTTGACATTTCTTTCATTTGGGGTAATGGTTATTTTACACAATGTGCAGAGTAGCATGCAACATGTGTATGGTCTATATACATGCTGTGTAAGTACATTTTCTTCCTCTTTTCCTGTGCCATCACTGTGCCAAGTGGTGGCATCACTCTAGAGCAGCGACATTCACCTTTTACAAAGGAATGAACTACTTTCTTATCTGTCAGATACAGAGGTTGAAATCCTGGCCCCACTCAAGTCAAATGGCAAAATTGCCATTGATTTCAGCGAGGTCAAGATGTCATCCAGAAAACTATGGAAATATAATCTTGATTTTCCAAAAATCTGTAGAGAGTCAGTGCTGAAAAAAATCTTTCAAGTACCTAATGTGTTCAGGATCCCTTCTTATACCATTTGAATAAATAAGGCTAGACTGTATTTGGAATACACAAATGCCTGTACTGTACGTATACTAACAAGTAATAAGCAGTGCATTAATCAAAGCAATTAACTCAAAATTTTAATATGGAGACTTCTATATTAAACTCATTGAGCAATAATTCAAATATGAATGGAACCCAGCAATCAATTTTTAATGTCAATCAAAGAAGTATGGCTAAATAGTTAGGGCACTAGCCTCAGATTTAGATTTAATTCCTGCTCTGCCCATCATCAGATGTGAATGTGGCCAAGATGTCTTAAGATATTTAACTATGGCTCCATTCAGCATTACAATGTATAAGAGACTTGCTGAGAGTCAATAGCTAACATGCATTAGTTATCCCACTGTAGGCACACACCTTTTCTGGCAGTGAAGACAAAGCTGGAGTCAAGCACAATAACAATGCTACATGATAGGCTTATGGCTGTCAAGACAACCTGTGGGTACCACTGCTCCAAAACGCACACTTCTGAGCAGCTTGAACAAAGTGGCTAACGTCTGAAATCAAGAGAAGCATTGTGGAAAACTTTATACCTTTTTAACTGTTAGATGCAATGCTAGCCCTGATTTGTTAATGAAAAATTGCGGTATATACATGACTAATTATTAAAGATGGTTGAAAAAGATAAGCAGTGTTCAAAGAAAAAAAATGAAATGCAAAGTTTCATTTCATCTGAAAGTTTCCTTCATATATTGGCACTTAAAAACATTAAAGATGGGAAAAAGTTTGATATGATACTAGTAAGAGAAAATGCGTCTCCCTCATTCACTATTTTCCACTTTGACCTACTAGTAATTTC
>NW_017728910.1:20170351-20172244 GCF_001723895.1 Crocodylus porosus | reverse complement strand
GTATGTAACACTCAGGAGAGCTGCTGAAATGTCATCCTTTGTTTGTAGGAAAAGGGGGAAGGGAGGAAAGAGCTTGGGAGGAGGTAGAGATACCTACATAAAATACCCTGTAGTGAGAAGCATGCAAACTGGGCTGTGAGTTAAGAGAAATAGCTGTGTTAGTCTGGAGTCAAGCAGAAGGTAGGGCAGGGGGGCAGACTAACTAGTTCAGAGAGGCATGAGCTATCACAAGCTGTCACTTATGCTTGTCTGAACCAGTTAGTCTCCATGGTACTATGCTGCCATGCCTTCTGTAAATTAAGAGACCGTGGATTGTAGCCCGGATCCTGCCTAACTACTGTTAATATTTGGTTACTGTTCTCTGCATTTCACAAAGACTTCAACTGTTACTCTTATCATTCACCTTATTTAGAGGAAATAACTTACAGAACCTGACTTAGGCAGTGAATAGGTACCTAGACCTGATTTCTATTCCTGATTCTGCTCCTGACCTGCTGCATAACATTATTTTGATCTTTCCATTTCACCATCCATAAATTGGGGATAATAACATTTCTTTTATAAAACATTTGATATTTACTAATCTGAAGGACTGTGGGGCCGTGGACATTTGTTTGCTCAGGGACACAAAGCAGTGGCATACCTTCTGCCACCACTATTTGTCCCCGCTCCAGGGAATGCCCGTGCCACATGTCCTCTGGCATGCGGCAGGTTGTCGTGGGTGGGGTAGGGGAGGCTGAGGCCAGCAACTATGCTGGTCCCAGCACCAACAGCTGTACCTGGGATCCTTGGGGAGCTGCAGCTGTGAGCCTGGTCAGCAGCCAGAGCATGGCTCCAGCAGGCCAGGCTCTGGTTTTGGGTGGTGCATTCTGCCACCATGTGCACTCCCCTGCTTTTTTAAGGTGTGGGTTTTTTGACCCTGGGATCATATATAGTTTGGCTCTCACAGGCTGCATCCAAATGAGTGCAGACTTGTGGTGCCAGAGACCTGTCTACAGCACTACACATGGAGAAATTTCCTGCACTGCTACCTTGCTGTGCAGGGGTGGGGTGTGGTGCCACAGATGAGTCTATGGTGCCACATACTTCATGTCCACGCTCCTCTGGATGCAGCCTATGACAGCCAAACTATGTAAGAGGCAGTCTCATCCTGTTTGCCATATTGCCTTTCATTACAAAAAGGGGTTAAAATATGTGCTTGGGTAAAGTTTGTTGATAGAATGTACATTGCTATCCTCATGTTAGTAGACCCAGTTTGCAGGTCTCCTAGTGTCTCCTCGCAGGGAGATTTGATTCTACAGCTAAAGTGGTAAGGACCCAGATTGACTGCCAGATTCACTACATTAGGCTATGCTCTAACTAAAAAGGAATACAGCTAGCTAATAATCCACTGCTGTTTCACAACAAGCCCCTGTCAAAGGCATTTGTTGTGTGCTTCTACGGTCTTGTCCACACTCAATGCCAGTCTGCTTCCTGTACCACTTACTCCACTTACTAAAGAGGCATATATGAAAATCATGGGTTCAAATCTTAACCATATCAAGAAAAAAAATACATATAAGCAGGGATCTAGGTTTTCCATTTCCTGTAGGAAAACAGAAAAACACACAGAATTTCCACTTTTGCAAAGAGATTTTCATAGGCCAGCAGAGTTCCAGCCTGCAAGGGGGCATGGGAAGCAGGAGAAGGGCCCACACCTGCACGATTGCCAGGGAGCCTGGAGAGCAGCTCCGGCAGGTAAGTCTGCCAGGGAAGAGAGCGGAGATTGAGGCCCCCATAGGGAGGGAGGACAGGAGAGTTGGGCAATGCTGGGGCTGGGGCTGCTGCCCAGCTGGGACAGGGAGTGGGGCTTGGGGCCTGGGGCAAGAATCTGTGGCTGCAGGGCCCCAAAGG
>NW_017728910.1:20162345-20169403 GCF_001723895.1 Crocodylus porosus | reverse complement strand
CCATATATGTGGCATTTCATTTTAAATCACAGATTTCAGGTTTTTTAAAAATCAGACAATTTGCAATTTTTAAAACAGAGAAAACCAGGATTCCTGCACATAAATAATCAGTTTAGTAAGAGGACCTGGGAATAATTGTAATTATTCTTAATGATCTTATATTGCTAAACAATACAGATTTTTTTTAATATTTGTTTTATTATTTGCACACAAACTAATGAGGACTGCTTCTTTGCAAATATGTTCCTTCAGGGCTCACTTTTACAGGGAAGTTATTTAGGTTAAGGTAGGTTATCGATTTAAAGCAGAATAGCTGTTTCTGATTATTCCCCTGCATAGACATGGTTATTCCAGAAGATGAGTACCTTATCCCAAATTAACTATTTATACACATTCAAATAATCTGGGAGAATTCTTCCATGTTTTTTTTCCTAGTAGAAAATAAAACTTACCTGGAAATGCCTGAGCAGACGTTCAAATGCTGATCCCCTGAAGACCAGATAGCAGTTTAACCCTTGTTTTTCCTAGGTTAATTTTCTCCCAGAGCAGCCGCTTTTGCTCTGGGAGAAAAATCCTGGACATTTGTACCGGTATTGTTTCTGTTGGGAGAGGAGCAACTCCCCCAGGAGAAACTGAATCTCTGTACATGGCCTTAGGTTTTTCAGAGGAGTTTTCATGTCACAAAGTCATGCTTTGCACTTATTGATAGACTTGGGAATGGGAACACAAACAAGCTACATCAAGATAAAAGGCAGTGAGGATTTACCATGAATTAACTGCTCTTGGTAAATATGCAGAGTCATACTTTTCCACCACAGCAAATGAAATCATGGTAGTTAGCGCTCTTTTACTGACTTGAGGGCTAACAAAAGGGACTAAGTCATCAGTAGGGGGCTACAAAATTCACAATTTTTCCAGATCCCCTGTGAAAAATCCCAGTCCCTGTGAAAACTACAGGGACTGTGAAAAGGCAGGAAAATGCCAGTGAGCCAGTGGGGGGAAAGGGGAGAAGGCAACTGAAAACAAAAAGGGAGACAAGCACCCCTTTTCACTAGGGCACGAGGAAAACCAGGACCAATGAACACAAAACTCCTGGAAGACCGCTTCAGGCTTAATACCAGGAAAAACTCCTTCACAGTCAGGGTGTCTAGAATATGGAATAAACTTCCTCCAGAGGTGGTGCAGTCACCTACCCTGGAGTTGCTCAAGAGGAGACTGGACAGTCACCTCACTAGGGTCACCTGACCCCAGTTATTTTCCTGCCTAGAGTGGGGGAGCTGGACCCGATGATCTGCAGGGTCCCTTCCAGCTCCTACAAATTTATGAATCTATGAATCCTGGAACATGGGGGTAGGGGGAATTGGCCAAGAGGCCTGGAAGTCCTGCTCTTCCCCGGAGATTGACAGACTGACAGACAGACATCTGTCAATCTCTGGAAAGGGGCAGGAGGGCCCCCTCCCATGCCTCTGATTGCCTGAGGGGCCTCAGAAGTATGATCCCTTCCTGGAGACTAACAGATGGCCACCTCTCAATTGTCACACAGAGTTGGGAGGGCCCCACCATACTTTCAATTGGCCAAAAGGCTACAGAAGTCCCGCCCCTCCCTAGAGATTGACAGGTGGCCATCTGTCAATCTCTGGGGAAAGGCAGGATTTTCAGGGCCCCTCAGCCAGATGTGCAGGGAGGCGGGTGCTGCTGCACTCCACCGGGACCATGAAATATGAAGGCAGTCTCCATGAATTAGGCAGGTCTCTAGTCATTAAAGATAGCTCCCATTTACTATGGTAAGAGCATGCGCACAGGCAGTTACCATGGTGCAGGTAATGTGCACTAAATTCATGTCCCATTTTACCTTACAATACTGTGCCTGTGTGCCTACACCCATCAACAGTGGAAGAACTGCATGGGCCATGGGGAATTAAACTTCTGTTTCCAAAAGAGGAGATCCCTTCCAGTAAAGTGTAGAGACATGCAGGCTGGGCAGTATATAAGAAACTTCTTCACTGCTGCCTGGTAGATGGAGACAGAAGCTCATTTACCAGGGGTTTTAAGCCAATGTCAGCACCAAGTCCACATCATTTTTCATCAGCTAAAGTTTGCAAAAGTAGCTCTGAATAACTGGCATAAATGTCACATATGGACCTGAACAAGTTTAACAGCCAAGCTTCTGAACCCTGAATCTAGGGCAACATCCTGCATTTACCATCAGGAGCTGTAAATGGAAAAGGCAAGGCTAGGCTATTTGACTACTGGTGCAGGCGGTGAGAGCTCCAATGAAACCCTCTTGTACAAATGACAACAGTCAAATCTCAGAAAATAGGAGAGGCCGAAACATGACATCAACCAACTACAGGAAAGAGCACAAAAGAATTGCAGAACAATGCTACAAACAAATATGGTATTGTTGGATGCCTATCAGATACCAAACAAAACCATCCCTTAGGGGGAATGTGGGTGAAGAGAAATACACTAGTCATAGCAAGTATGTCAGCTGAATAACTGTCCCTTCTTAGTGTGCCACAGTTCCTTACAACACATGCTGCACCAACAGGCATCCTATATGACGTCACTTTCCCCAACTCATTAGAGAAATTAGTCATTTTATTTATTATGAACATTTTTTGGTTTTGAAACTACAAGTCATGACTTTTTCTCCAGATTTGCTACTTAAATTTATTTGCTATGTAATTTCTGCAAGTAATTCCAGAGGCATGATTCCTTGGTCCAATCTTTGCAATTAAGAACTTAGAATTTCCCTGACATAAATGTGATTGATACACCAGCTCTTTCAGACAAAAATCCAGCAAACAGACAAGCAAATAGAAAAAACATGGGTGTAAACTAAAATCATGAAGGAAGGTCAAATGAGTATTCAGAAGTTTGGATTTCTGGGGACAGCATTTGCACACCTTTAAGGGAGAAGATCAATGGCTGTAGATTTAAAATGAACGATGTGCACAAAGCAGAACAAATCAGAATTAGTTATCCAGCTAATTCTCAGTCAAGAGCATAACTAGACTAGTGCAGAGGTTAACAGAACTGTCGCAGAATGATTCTTGACATCTGTAAAGCAGTTTGCAATCCTTGGTTGAAAGGTGCTTTTAAGAGTGCAAAATGAGACCTATGCAGTCTGTGCCGGCCTCCACTCCATGATCCGCTCCCATGCCACCTTTGCACAGGCAACTGGTCTTATGTGCCAAGGAGCCTCCCCCGGAGGGTTCCTCGATCACCTTCAGGGTGTCCCACAAACTCACCTGCCACAACTTCAGATGGATCTTCAGTGCAGGAGGTCCCCTTTGAGGGTGCCTCCAGAGTTGTCACGTACCTTGGTGGATGCCCACGGGGCTCCAACCTCCCCTATACCCCGGCCATATGCCAACCTTTGAGACGAGCCTCAGGATCTTTAGCGGCTAGCTCCTTTCGAGGTCTTCCTCAGTTCCTATGTGTCCTCCTTCGCGGATGGGAGCCTCGGGCTCCAACTAGACCCAGAGGGTCTGAGGACACTCTGCCTTCAGGGTTGTCCCTTCTGATGCCCTGAATGTTCTACAACAGATGTTGCCAGTCGTCACTGCGTTCACACGCTGTCCTTTGTCTTCAGTTGGGGTCTCTAATCCCCCCAAACCCAGTAAGGTGTGCTGAGCTAACCTGCTCTAGGCAGAGAACTAAAATAGAACAGGCCAAAAAGGGAAAATATGAGAGGACACACACCAACAAAAATCCCACACAATGGGAATGACCCAAAGTGAAAAAGGAAATAAAAGAAAGGTCTGAGGAAGGAAAGCAGAATAAAGAAAAAGAGGAGGAGCAACCACAGAGCTGAGGGTCCTCCGCTCTCCTCACCCCTGATGCCCCTAAACTAGCACGTCCCCTGGGTTGGGACCTGCGCTTTCACCCCAGCCAGGGTTTCTTTCGTCTTCTCCTGGATCCGCCTCCGCTCCGGAGTCTCAGCACCAGCCACCTCCGGCAGGAGCTCCTTCAATGGCTCTTGCTGCCACTGCTGCTAGCTTCTCTGCCGGCTCCTCTGATCCCCGCCAGTTGTCTCCAGCATGGGGATCTCCTGTAGCCCCCACTACTCTCCACACCGGCCCATCTGCTCCCTGCAGCAACTGGACGCTCTTGGCCCAGTGGTCCCCCACCATTTCTCCAGCTCCCGGCATTTTTTTCTTGCACTCCCAGGGCTGGCTTTTATCTCCGCCAGGTAACGTCTCTTCATGACGTTGCCCAGCTCCAGCTGTAGATGGCTGATAAACTGTGTGGATGGTTTTCCCCGGCACGCCTCTTCGTCACTCCGGAGCCCTGCAACAAGTAGGTTTTTTTCCTTTATCCTGTGTCTGGGGTCTACCTATGGGTGTGGCTTCCCCCTTCCCAATCCTGCATCCCTGGGACACAGTCATCAACTATATTTTTTTTTCTTGCAAGACTAGAATTCTTTACTTTTTGTAAACAAGATTTAATAGTTTCCTTGCCTTTAGGAAAGTGGCCTAGGGAGGTAGAAGTTTCATTAAACAGCTATAACTAGGAAGAGAGGTAATAAGTGTAAACAGTTTGTTGCATATTAACATTTCAAAATCACACTACTTAGTAAATGTCAGTGATATTAATAGCAAGTTAGTAACAATAGCAAGTTGTGCTACTTTTTCTCAGGGACAGCAAACATAGGTTTTAAGTCCGCTAGCCATGAAATTTATGACTGTCCAAAGAGAACAGAAAAAATAAGAATGATAAGAAATGTCAGGTACTACAGAATGTCTTTAACATAAGAAAGCATTTTTCATTGCTGGCAGAGACATAACTAGCAATTTTGGTACTTTGGGTAGAGATGGCATTGAGCACTTGCAAGTGTGGGGATGGGGTGCCACGCACCAGAGGAGCATGCACGTGGAATGCTACCGGATACTACTGACACCCCCCTCTAAAATCTGCATCCAGATTTGGAAGCCCACTCGCCCCACCACTAGGGGGCAGCAGTAACAGCCTGCCCCAAGAGTCATGGATTCCAAGTCAGGACAACAGCAGGACAAACAACGGAAGGGTTTCAATGGAGTTCAACAGGTACTTTTCTGAACTTGTTGATTAGAAATCCTGCTTTCAGGTCACTTCACTTTCTGTTCTGTTTTGGGTGGAATCAGGAAATACAAAGCAGCAAGAAAATGATTTTTCCCCTTTAGATCTTAACCAAGCATTCAGAACTTCAAAATAGGAGGATTTATTATTTGAACAACTTTATCCAAACCAGCATCTCCATCTCATGTTAGAAAAAAGCTTGGTTAAAGCTTTATAAGAATTAACCCACAACTCTGAATATTGATTCTATAAAGTTGACCACAACACCCTGCAAAGGACCTTCACACTACATTGACCAATGAACACTGACCAGCAAATATATAAAGTAAGCCAGATTCTTCCAACCCTCAGTCCATTCGCTCTCTAATAACCTAGGAGAAAATATTGGTTATACAGTGGGCCTGAAGGATTAATTCCAGACCAGACACTGTAACTGCAGTGAAGACAAATAGCCTTTATGAAGAATGTTTTATCAACAGCCCCAACCCAGTTACAAATGGAAGCTCCTGCTCAAGCAGTTCCCACTCCTCAACCATAAGAGCATAAGGTGGGGGGGGGGAAGGGGGGACAAAAAAACAAAACAAAAAAAAGATCTCTCTTGTAATTAGTTCCCAAACCATTCAGGACTTGGTAACTTACTGCCTAAAATTTCACCTGAAAACCTACTGACTGGTTTAGATCCTTGAACATGAGTGTTAATTGTTCCTGGTATGCAAGTCCACTTAATAATCATAGAATCAACGAGTCGGAAGGGACCTAGACAGATCATCAAGTCCGACCCCCTGCCATGGGCAGGAATGAGCACTGGGGGTGGCAGGGGTCACAAGACCCCAGCCAGATGCCTATCCAGTCTCCTCTTGAAGATTTCCAGGGAAGGTGAGAGCACCACCTCTCTGGGAAGCCTATTCCAGGCTCTGGCCACCCTTACAGTGAAGTAGTTCTTCCTAATATCTAACTTAAACCTATCCTCCCTCAGCTTGTGGCCATTGTTCCTGGTGACTCCAAGGTGGGCCCTGGTGAACAGACTTTCCCTGAGTCCCTGCTGCTGGCCCCTGATAAGGTTGTAAGCAGCCACAAGATCCCCCTTCAGTCTCCTCTTGCGGAGACTGAAGAGATTCAGGTCCCTCAGCCTCTTCTCATAGGGCTGGCAATGGAGGCCCCCAACCATGCGAGTGGCCTCCTCTGGATCCTCTCCAGGTTCCCCAAGTGCCTCTTGAAGCGCGGCACCCAGAACTGGACACAGTACTCCAGCTGCGGCCTGACCAATGCTGCATAGAGGGGGAGCAAGACCTGTCTGGACCTGTTAGCAATGCCCCTGTTGATGCATAAGCAGAAGCATCTCGCACTAAATCCTGTTTCCAAGTGCTCTCTATCAGTACCCCAAGTAGAGAGCATTTGAACAATCTAACGATCTCAAAGATGCCCAAAAAGTCACTTGTTGCAAGTCCCCTGAATTAAAGAAGCAACATCAGACATTTCACCAGACACCCTCGGTTTCAGCTGCTACCTGGACATATAAAACTGTTTCAGGATCTATGCACAAAGTGCCTGTGTGTGGTATATACTCCACTTCTTCCCACTGCATCCCTAAAACCAACAGAATGATCAATCTGCCTTTTCCCTGGAAGCACGTACAGCCAGGCTAGCTTTTGTCCTGCTTCTAGCTTATAGATTCCAAGGGCTTTCATGTAGGGCTGTGCAAAGCTTCAGGCATCGATTCGATTCAGAGGAGATTCAGCCTGATTCGGTAGCCGACTCTCCAAATTGAATCAGGGGGCCAATAAAAAGGTCAGAATCAATTGAGAAAAGATTTGAAGAGCTTTGATGATTCAGGCAGTCCCCACCTGCTGCAGCAAGGAGCTGGAGCTGGAGCTGGACTCCGAGCTAGTAAGTAGGGGGCAGGGGAATTGGAGGAAGGGGGAGGGGACTATGGGGAGGGACTGCTGCCAGGCCCCATCTCCTACTTGCTCCCCTCAGCCTCCAAGACCCCCGCC
>NW_017728910.1:20140624-20162210 GCF_001723895.1 Crocodylus porosus | reverse complement strand
TCACCAGGTGCTGCCAGGCTGGGGGGCAATCCTCACTGCCACCCACTTCACGGGGGGGCTCTGCACAAGCCCCCTGACCCCATCTAGCTCCCCCAGCCCCCTCATGGCTGCTCAGCCCAGCTCTGGCCCTTTAAGAAAAACACCCAAGAAAAACCCTGGGACTCACCACTGCTGCAGTGGCCTTGGGGCTTTGTGCAGGGCCCCCCCTTTTGGTGCAGGGCAGAAGGGATTGCCCCCTGCCAGGCAGGAATGGTAAATCTGGGGAGTTTCAGGGGGGGGTTTTCTTAAAGGGCTGGAGCTGGGGCTGGTGGGGCAGCCATGGGCGGGGACTAGGGATGGGTCAGGGGGCTCATGCAGACCCTCCACGCAGCTTGGGGCAGTGGGGATCACCCCCCACCAGGCAGCACCCAATGAGTCAGGTTTTTTTTTTCCCCATGTGCCAGGATTTGGGGCAGGCAGGGCAGCCATTGCTGGGCTGGGAGAGCGGGAGGGGAATGGATTTGGGTGATTCAGAGATTTGGCAGCAGCCAAATCTCTGAATCGGATTCAGGCAAATTGATTCAGGACAGTGATTCAAATCACCAAATCAAATCATTGTCCCCCAAATCAGCCGAATCTGAAGTGAATACTAGCCACTTTGCACAGGCTTACTTTCATGCTCGGTTATACTAGGGACTCATACATCAATCCTTTGGCAAAAAGGAGCCCAAACAAGGGTATAACTGATGTCCATACACTTCAAAACTTGTTTACACTGTTACTGGTGTAAAGGAAACCTTGTGGAATAGGGCTGTCCAACTTCTGAGCGGCCACCCTCACCCCAAATCACAGGCTGCACTGCTCCATCCCCAGTGGTAGGGACAGGAAACGGAAGCTGCCAGAGGGAGAGGGAGCCTGGGGTCCCAGGCAGCAGCAGAAGTGGGGAGCAGAAGTGGGAATCTGGAAGACATATTGCAAAGGGAATCTCACTAATTCTACTTCTGCCAGAATCCCCTCTCTAAGGCCAGCATCATTTTGATGAGAGCTCCAAAGCTACAGAGTAAGTTAGTGGCAAAGCTTTGGATGAGTACTGAGGAGTACTTGTCCCCCACAGGGATGCTCAAGTTCACCAGATGTTGCTACCCATGTTTATAAAAATGAAGTTTCAAATGAGGTTCTTTTCCTGTTCAGTCAGCTGGCTGCCTTTCAGCACAACCACAATGGCCATTCTTGAAACCCTCTCCTTTCTACTGAGGATATGAGCACTAGGAAGTGTATAGGGACTACTTGACTTGCATGTATTCCTCTCCCTGGACAAAGTTGACTGCTGCCATACAGTTGTGGGGGCAAACAATCTTCCATCCTGCAATATGCTGGTATGCCAAGATTTTTCCCCCCACACTACATAGGGGTAAAATGGAAACCTTTTTAAATCTTTCAAAGAGAAAGACCTATACCAGAATAGACAATAGCCTGGCAGGTGGGACACTGACCTCAGAAGTGGGATAAACACAGCTACAACTCTCCACCGTGAAATCAGGCAAAAGAGAGAACCTAACTACATGTCTATTCTGAGACATGCGTCTCTCTCAAAGTTTCAATGAAATTCATTCACTTCTATAAAATGATAGGGTTTTCACAAAATAATATTTTCTAATGAAAAGCTGTTTTGTCAAAAAATTCTCAGACAGCTGTGTATGCTTTTGAAGATCTGAAGGAGGTTATTTGCCCTTAGATCTGGAAGCTGCTGCCTCTTAGAGTCCTAAATTATCTTTAGGAAGGAAAATAAAAAAGATATAATAGAACTGTATAAATTAGGGATGGAGAAGAATTTATTAGATCAATTTGCCAAGCCTATGCTAGATAATCCACTACAGTATAGGCTGGAGAGAATCTTCTAGTTTACAAAAATTTTAAAACAATGGGGTTTCAATTATTCTCCATGAAAAGTATAGTTCTAGAACTCTGTGTTAAGAAGATATTTTCCAGTCTGTTCAAACTTTCCTTTCCTTAATTGCATCTCCTTTCTTTATTCTATTCCCCTAGTCCACTTCCACCTTGCTGGCTTCAGGTTTCAAAAGCTAATAGAAATTTACTATGTTCTCCCTTATGCATGGCTAAACCACATCTTGAAATGCCAGCCTCCTTCCCGAGGAAAGGTAGAATATATTGTTCTAAAATCCTTTTATCTTAACATGATAATAGGAGGAGCAGACATCTCTACCTGCTGGTAAGATTTTTTTTTTTAATATTTCTATGTTCCTTATATGTACAATTCATTAGAACACTTTTAAAGAAAAAAAATCTAAATTTCAAATCTAGAGTTTCCAGACTTACCCAAATGCCAAAACCTCAGCTTTGGGTCAAAAATGGTTAAAGGTAAATGAGGGAGAAAAAGAAGCTACCTCTTGGTTATCCAACATACTGCATGTGTTTTTTCAGATAATAAAAATATATTTCTCACATCCTAGCGCTTATCTGGTTTGCCTCAGTTTTAAAAAACAAGTATGGAACATGTTATGAAATATTTTAGGATGTCAGTAAACATTTGTGCTTGATTCAGTTACACAGATGATAGAAGCTGGAGTTGTTTTAGCGATCATGAATGTTGGATACATAAGTATTACATGCAAAAAGTAGCAGCTAAACCGATAGAAGGAAATGATTCAACAACACTATTGTTTTTGTGGAATTAAATAAAATACAGCTATAGAAACAAATATCATTAAAACTTCTGTTAACTGTGCTACTGTAACAGGATTTGTTACAGTAAAGGAGCATGAACATTCCCACAAAACCTTTCGTTTAGTTCTCTAATACGTTACCAAACTTCCCAACTCTTAAGATATATTATATATGATGAAAATTATTGCCTTGAATTAGGAAAACCACCTTATTAAAGGCAGCAGTAAATCATGTGCTTACCTGAAGCATATGCTTAGATGTTTTTCTGAATGTATTCATACAAGACCAGTACTAGTAGCTGCTGAGCAAGGACAATTACCATTAATACCAGAGGGAATTAAAAGGGTTCAGCACAGCCTAAAAATGGGTAATGTTCTTGTAGCAATATTAACTCTAAATGTTGTATCTGGAAATGTTTAGAGGAATCAGACCCACAAATCAAGTGTAGCCACAACCAAGACAAAACGCAACTTTTCTTAATGCACAGACACTATGTTCAGAGTATAGAACAAGAATTAACACCATATTGAAACTGATGTAAATTACTCAAACTACAATCTGGGCAAGCCACTAGGGTGATATTACACGTAATAAAAAAAAGAGGAAAGCAATATGCATGTAAGTAATATAAAATAGCAATTAATATTTTGAAGGAGAGTGCATAACATAATACTAAAGAATGTCATATAAAAGGAAAAAGGTTCCAGTAGGTCAGCATCTAGAGCAGCATTTCCTCAAGCTTCAAGAAGTCTAGACCCTCTTAAACCCTATCATCTTTGCCCCCATCCTCCATATTCTACCACCATGTGCTGCTAGAGGCCCACCTATCTTTATTCACACAATTTCTAATCTGCTGCAACCCATCCACTTTCCTGTTTCTTCCCCAAATTAGTGCCTTGCAACCTCAGGAGCCACCTCCCATTTTCAGAAAAGCTGATAAGACATGATGTTTGGATCTCAGAGACCCAAAAAAATCCAAGGATAGGAATGTGAGAGTTTGCCTACATCAAGACCAGAATAGCATATGCTATCATGATCTTGGAAAAATCTAGAGCAATACAAATACAGCAAATACAGAAAATATAATAGACTAAATCTTCAAGCTTTCAAAGCTTAACAAAATATTAACAACTGTTAAAAAAAAAAAGAAAATCAATACATACATAATCTCTGATCATGTCAACATTTAAGAATATCATGTTTCCATATTGTTGACTTCACTGGACTTCTATGTTTTAGCCTACAGCAACTGATTGCTACATTCTGACAACTCCACCTCCAATTACCATGACAACATGAACATATAATTATATACATGCATTGCAAGAAAAACTAATGAAACAGAAATACAAAGCATCTGGGGATAATTTCTTCTTTAAGGAAAAAATAGAGCTGATATGATATTTTCAAAAAGAATCATTATGTTTACTAAATAAATGGCTGCATTAATTTTAAGAAAAAATTGAATTAAAAAATTGAATCCACCTAAACTGTTAGTCCACTTGCTTTTATCAAGGTTTTAACAATCACTAAAAACTAAAAAGACAAAAGGAAAGCTTTTGTTGTCCGAGTGACAAACCACCTTAATGCAAATGTTTGGGAAAAATTATTTAAAGTACCATAGTTTAACAGACTGTACTTTTAACCGAATTTTAATTATAAAAACTTGCCATGCAGAAATCAAAAATTAAAATAAAGAACTATAAACAAAATTGTGGGGTTTTTACATAACTATAGATTCATAGATTGTAAAGCCAGAAGAGACCTTGGAAGATCACTGGGTCCAGCCCCCCCGCTTGCTCTAGGCAGGAAAACAACTGAGGTCAGGTAACCCCAGCGAGGTGACTGTCCAGTCTCCTCTTGAAAACCTCCAGGTTGCACCACCTCTGGAGGGAGCTTATTCCACGGTCTGGACACCCTGATCGTGAAGAAGTTTTTCACAATGTTGATCCTGAATCGGTCTTCCAGGAGTTTGTGGCCATTACTCCTGGTTTTTCCCTCGGGTGCCCTGGTGAACAGTTGCTCACCAAGCCCTTGATATACTCCCTGATGTAGGAGTAAGCTGCTACAGGTCTCCTCTCAGCCTTCTTTTCCTCAGGCTGAAGAGTCCCAAGTCGCTCAGCCTTTTCTCCTATGGCTTGCCTTTTAAGAGTCTGATCATATGGGTGGCTCTTCTTTGGACTCTCTCAAGCTTGTCCACATTGTTGTTAAAGCGTGGTGCCCAAAACTGAATACAGTCCTCCAGCTGTGGTCTCACCAGTGCTGAGTAGAGCGGAAGAATCACCTCCTTGGTTTTGCTAGAGATGCATTTGTTGATGCATACCCTGGTATTATTTGCCCCACTGGCTACAGCACCACACTGCCAGCTCATGTTCATACTGTGGCCTGTTATTTTCCCTTTAATTCGTGGTGCTAGCCAGTTTGGTGCCGCCAAGCCTGTAGGTATGTTGGGGGCTGCTTGTCCCAAGGGGGAGCACTTTACATTTGTCTACGTTGAACTTCATCAGATTACAATCCTCCCAACTTGCCAGTCTGTCTAGGTCCACTTGTATCTGTAGCCTATCTTCCAGAGTGACCACACTCCCCCATAACTTGGTGTCATCTGCAGACTTGGCCAGTGAGCTCTTCACCCCCAACTCCACATGATTAATAACGATTAATGCCAGCTGGCAGTTCTGGTGGTGTTGGTGTCAGAGATGAATACAGATGTTCACTGGAAGGAGACTGAAACTACCATTTAACACAGGCTATGGAACAGTCATGAAAGGGTTATTTTGAGACATGGTTGCATTTACAAGGTTAAAATACTGCAATGACTCAAAGCAGAGGGATGGTTACATTAAGAGCTGCAAAGCTAGAGAGAAAAAGATGACTTAACCTGAACTCACTGAAGTCAACAAATAAAACTCCCATTCACTTCAAGGGGGTGGAGCAGGATTTCACCTAATATGTTTTTAGATAACTGTGAAAAGACAAAGAATATGCTGGAGAAGGAAAGCAGAAGTATGTCTTCACAGAAGCTGCATCAGCAAGCATGGAGAAGTAGAAGCACGGGGGCTGCTTTTACTAACAGAAATATTAAAGTAACTTAAAACAGAAGTCTAGTAATGAACTGGTAGTACACAAGGCAAAACTTCTCATACAGAACCCAGTAAGGACTGAAAAGATGTATCAAATCAATAGTGAGCTTGCAGAAAGTCCTTAAGTCTTTGACATACAGTAAAGGCTCCCCTAAAGTGCTCATGAGATTTCTAGATGTGGTGATACCAATACAACAGTCCTTAATAAGAGACAAATCAAGTTGCTTCCCATAGAATTATTTAGCAGCTAAACTCGCCAGCTACAGACATTACACTTTTATTGGTATAACTGCTTGGAAACTGGTCTAAATCCATCACAGTACAGAAGTTCGGCACACAGACTGGTTTAAAAATGGCAGAGCCCAGCCTAAAACAGAGCTGGATCGATGTGCACTTAATTGATTTAGGTTAGACTAGTGCATTGAACTCTTGTATCAAGTTAGGCTGTTGTCCACAGGCATCCCAAACTCCTTTGCGGGCCCCTGCTAGGCCTCCCTTGCAGGGAGACATGCTAGCACTTGTCCTGTGCTTGGCTCCTCTGGCCAAACACCCAGTGAGCCCCATCCCTGGGCTCTCACACAGCCAAATCAGCACAGTGGCCAACAGTGATGCGGCAGTGGGAGGAGGCACGCTCAGCTATGCCCTACAGCCCAATCATGCTCCCTGGGGCTCTTGAACAATGCGTACCCCTGGAGGCTGGGGGATCACAGCAACTGCCCACAGGTGGCGGCAACGGTGGAAGGGGCATGGCGATGACGAGTGGGGAGTTCCCGCAAGCAGCTGCAGCAGTGTCGGTGAAGTGGGATGGCAAGCACTGACTAGCGGTTGGTGACCACCCACAGTCAGCACTAGGAGTGTTGGCGGTGGGGGGAGTGACAAGCAGCAACCACCCGCAGCTAGCGCCAGCAGCGCTTCTCTCAGGGGGTGCACATGCACCCATGCACACCCACTAAGCGTTGCCAATCCTGGGGCTGCACTTGCTCAAGGGGGCATGGGGATCCCTGGGTGGGTGTGTGGGAGTCTACCCAGGGACACTTATGCCCCCTGAGTTGGGCACAGCCCCAAAAAGCACAACCAGGAGACAGGGATAGGTGAGCATGGTTGCCTCTGCTTCCTGCCTGCAGTTGACAGGTACCTGTGGCTAACAAGGCTGGGGGAGAAGGGAAGGGGTGCCTGGCCATGCCCAGTGGTCAGTCAGGGGTGGCCTGGCCACTCAGCTGCACTCCACTGAGTTTGGTAGTCTCCAGCAGCCCAGGGAGCCTGCTGGGTGGCATTCAGGAGAGCCCCCAACTTGCTGGCCTCAGCCAGTCCAGGCAGCCTGTACGGGTCCCATTCTCCCTCCCTGACCAAAGGGCAAATGTGTATTCTGTTCACTCCCAAACTGATGCCACTTACAGAAACCTGAGTAAGTTTGATCAATTCCACCATGGACTTTTTGAATGTCTGTATTTAGCCATAAATGCCTTTGCCTCCATCATCCGAATAAGGGATCTTTGAATGTGCATTAAGGCATAAAAGTTGTGGTTGGAAATGAAGCCATGGCATAGTTGAAAAGAATTTCCACTCTGCTTCGGGCATTAACTGGGGAAGCAGTGGTTTTTATTCTATTCTACTGTATCAGCCCTTCAATTTGACTGCTAGCAGGCCACAGTCACCTTATTTTACAAGCAGAAGTGCTTGGCTAGACAAAACAGTAAAAAAGGAAATCAGATGGCTCAGGACTTAACAAAAGCAAGAGAGACAGTAGCAAAGAAGGTTGTATTTTCAAAATATTAGAGCAAGACTGGCGGCTGTTCAAAGAGGAAAAACCAAGGCACCACTCGGATATCTGAAACCAAAAATAAGCTTTCTAAACACAGCAATATTGGCTGGAAAACCTCTGACAGCATTAGGCAAACTCATAATATGGGATAACTAAATTCCAGCCATAGGGAAATTGGCTCTGTCATGGATAAGTCTGGGGGAGCCTGTATTTTACTCATTTTAAATGGAGCTGTGGCTTTCTGAACATATTGGCTAAAATAAGAAGAGTATCTGCATAAATGAGTACTTAGCTTTAACAGCTCAATTAAATTGGCTAACATAGCAATCTCCAGCTTGAAGTCTGTCTGTGTCTAACAACTATAGGAATCCATTTTCTGAAGACATTTTTAATTGCTTGCACCTCCTCTTAAACAGCCAGTTTAAATTATTCCAGCTAATAAAAGTCTTCCCAAGAAAGATATCTGAATATATTAAAATATTGATCCAGAGAGAGTCTAGAGATAAAACAAGCCACCACATATGCTATCTAATCTCCTTTAGAAACAGGGAGTCAAATTTACCAATAATATGTAACACTATGTAGGTTTGACTCCTTTATATTAACTTAGGCTCCTGTTGCACTTCATGCTAAAGTGCAATTTTCACATCAAGGAGCCAAATGAAGATTCATAGGATACCCTTTAACATCAGCAGAGACAAAGATACTTCAAACAAATCTACAGGCATCTGAGCTTGCATAAGGGGTGGAGGGGATTTCTCTCAAAGGCTTAATAAGGTTCATTTATGGTGGTTTTGAGTCTGATACAGAGGCCTGCAAGCAAAGGTTTTTTCCTTGTTTTAGCAGCATGTAAGCATTTGAGTGAAATTAATTGACTACAGCTGGTGATAATTGTGACTGGAGAGATGGAGGAGGATTTGATTTTGTGCTTTTCACTGTTCTCCCTCCCGGTTCAGCTGTTCTTCTACAGGTTAAAAGGGTTAACATAATCAGCTTCATGCACAGCAGATTAGTCAACAGCCTTTTCATGGCCAGAGTCTCGAGTTCAAAATATGGCGTATGTCTAAAGTGAAAAAGGGGCTTAGTGTTTATTTCCACCTACAACTCTTCTTCCTAATTACAAAACCATCTTTTATTAAAAGTTTTCCTCCACTGAGCGTATATGCACTCTACTTCAGAGAGTCTAAATACTAGAACAGCAAGGATGATGGAATTTGGGCATTAATAACTTAGTAGTATATTGAAGCCTGCGCACCGCTTGTTCAAGTTCTCACACATTCAATAGTGAAATTGTTTTTGAAGAAAAAATATAGTGTCTTTATTACAGAGAACACAAAGACATTTTCAGGTTTTTCAGCAGTGCCTTATGTGGCAACAGCCAAAGAAAAGATGCACAGTACGGGAAATAAATGAATGCTAAACTTGCGAGCCAATTTGCCGCTCTTCAAGAAAGAACTATCTATGGACAAAAAATGAAAGGTGATCCTTAAATCTGGAACAGAAAATAAAAAAGGCACAATAAAGAAAAGATACTCCTTTATGTGTTGATGGTGGAAAGCCCAGATGAGAAGAGTTTGTCAGTCATTGTTCAGACGGATTCTCTGAATGAGGAAAAAGTTCAGTGTCAAAATACCACCCAACCTACCTGTTCCACAGGGATAAGAATAAGTGGTGCACACTAAGGCAGGTGAGCAGTAAAGACCTGGACATTGGTCGTATTATCAGTAGACTGAGTGTGTTGTACTTCTGTTTGCATAGCAGTTCAGTGAAGATAGCCACCCTGAGCTGTAATGTGGTTTTTCATATCATTGCCTCTATAACCTTATTTTCCAGTTTACACCAAAGGCAAAAAGTCTGTATTAGTATGTGGAAGTCTCTAGTCCTGCTCAAAAATAGTGCTATAGTACAGTTGGAAATTTCACACAGATGACTACAACATCAACAATAGTGGACTTATATTTTTTGCCTGCATTGAAAGAGTCTCATCACAGTTAAAAATTCCTAGAAGTAGAGATGGAAGAGCTAACAGTTTGGGATTCTACTTGAATAAAAAAATACAAAGAAGGCTTTTAGTCATATGTAAAAATATGGGCTGATGTGGCCAGATTTTTAGGTAGCATCTTGGATTTTTAAAAATAAAATGCTGAATACCCCCAATTTCCAATAAAAATAATGGGAGCAATAGGTTTTTACTGCATTTGATCCAGGGTTGAGGTTGAACACCAACTTCTGTAACTCTTGACCTTAGTTAACTGAAGTAAAGAACTGGAACTCAAAACTAATAACCCAATATTATAAAGTATTTTCTTTCTACATGTCCCAGGACGTGAGTACTCACCACCAACTTGGGAGGCAGCACATGAGCGATGGAAGGCAGAACCTGTGCAGCTCATCAGCCGCCTGTTTATACAGCTGCGGCCGGCTGGTGACGTCAGCACTGAATGCCAGCTAGCACAGATAAAAATGGCAGCGCACACTGCGGAGCCGGCAGGGGCGGAGAGAATACAGCCACGGATGTCCTCGCACCAACGACGAGCTGGTACACAGGACCAGAGGAGCAGGAATGGCCAGGATAGAAGCAAAGAGGAAGAAGAGGAACATCTTGGAGACACTGCAGATAAGGCGGCAGAGGGACGCCAGGATCGCCCCAGAAGGACGACAGGAGGTACACCTGAAGAGATCCGCCCCGGGAGAGAGGGACTGCGAGGAATCCAGGACGAGTTGCAGCTGGAGAGAACATCGCCGCTGGACCAGGAGGTGCCTTAGAGTAGGCAGGGAACTGAGTGCCTAAAGGGATGAGGCAGCCAGTGTCCCGTTGAAGTGGGGGGGGGGGTAGTTAAAGGGGCAGTGTGCCCAGTTTTGTGTTGCAGCTTCTTTTTTTTTCCCTTTTGATTTTGTTCTACCCTGAGCTCCAGGGAGTATCGGACCCACACTGTAGGCTAGATAGTGCTGGGGGGGGGCCCCCAAGCAGGACCCAGTCGAGGGTCCCACGAGCGAGACCCCAACCAGCTTGATACCACTACACAGGAGGCGTGAGGCCGGGGTGTAGGGGTGGCGGAGCCCCATGAGTAACCGCCAGGAAGAACCTTGGGTCAATGGGCACGCCCGATGAACGGCCCCGGACACTGAGGTCATCAAGTTGTGGCAGGCAAGCATGGGGTTAAGGATTCTGGTGGAAGTCACCAGCTCAGACAGAGGTGCGAGTCCCAGAGGTACATAACATCAATCACCCGAGTGAGAGCAGCACAACAGTGACTGGTTGAGGCCCGGCAGCTACACTACAAAATATAGTTCTCTCTCTCTCAAGCACAAGGTGGCAAAGGCCTGCAGCAAGGCAGCAGCCCTGGACTTCAGGAGGGCAGATTTCAATAAGGTAAGGAGAACAGTTGGGGAGACACTGAAGTCTTGGAGGGGAAGGGACTTGGGTGTGCAAAAAGAGTGGTCATTCCTTAAGGAGACGATCCTCCAAGCCCAAAGGGAGGTAAGCCCAACATGGCAAGAGGGCACAAAAACCCCCATGGCTCACCAAAAGCATCCAGGAACGTCTCCTAGCTAAAAAGGAGGCGTACACCAATGGAAGGGAGGGGCCATCACCAGAGAGGACTATACCTCTTGGCTCTGGGCTGTAGGGGGTGGTCAGGGAGGCCAAGGTGGAGATGGAACTGGGACTAGCTACCTGGATCAAGGACAACAAGAAGTTTTCTTTTAAATACACAGAGGGTAAAAAGAAGGTACCAGGTAACGTGGGGCAGGACATGCTTGGAAATCTGGTTGTTGCACCAGACACCAAAGCTAACCTATTTAACAATGTCTTTGCCTCCATTTTTCTGAACAGGGACCAGGTCATCCTCCCCAACTGGGACCCCCATGGATCCCAGGGGAGGCGCACCCAGGCCTAGTGTCAGAGAGGACCTAGTCAGGAACTTCTGGAGGGACTGGACATATTTAAATCAGCAGGTCCTGATGATCTCCACCCTAGAGTGCTGAGGGAATTAGCTGAGGTCATTGCAGGACCCCTGGCATGGCTTTATGAGCACTCATGGTGCTCTGGTGATGTGCCAGAGGACTGGAAAAGGGCCAATGTGGTTCCCATTTTCAAAAAAGGGAGGAAGGAGGACCCAGGAAATTATAGGCCTGGTAGTTCTGCCTTGGTCCTGGGTAAGCTTTTTGAGAGAATTACCCTGGCGCATATCCATGAGGGGCCAGCAGGGATTATGCTTAGGGGCAACGAACACAGGTTCATTAGAGGCCGGTCCTGTTAGACCAACCTGGTGGCCTTCTACAATCAGGTCACAAAATCCTTGGACACAGGTGCCGCGGTGGACATAGGCCTTCCTAAAGTCCAGAAAGACTTTGACGCTGTCTCTCACACCATTCTTATTAAAAAACTAGGAGACTGTGGCATTGATACCTACGCAGTCAGATGAGTCATTAATTGGCTGGAAGGCCACACCCAGAAAGTGGTGGTGGACAGGTCTTATTTGACCCAGAGGGATGTGGGCAGTGGGGTCCCCCAGGGCTTGGTCCTCGGGCCTGCACTGTTCAACATCTTCATAGGCAACTTGGACGAGGGGGTAAAAAACACCCTGTTCAATTTTGCAGATGATACCAAGATATGGGGAGAAGTGGGCATGCTAGAAGGGAGGAATAGGCTGCAAATTGGACCTGGACAGGTTACAGGGGTGGGCGGATGAGAACAGGATGGGTTTCAACACTGACAAATGCGAGGTGCTGCACCTGGGGAGGAAGAACCAGCAGCATACCTACAGGTTGGGGCACTCCCTTCTTGTCAGTGCAGAGGCAGAAAAGGATCTTGGAGTCGTCACTGATGCCAAGATGAACATGGGCCAGCAGTGTGGGGACGCAGTCAGGAAGGCCAACCGCACCTTGTCGTGCATCCACAGATGCATCTCAAGCAGGTCCAAGGAGGTGATCCTCCCCCTCTGTGACACTGGTCAGGCCTCAGTTGGAATACTGCGTCCAGTTCCAGGCGCCGCTCTTCAGGAGGGATGTGGACAACATGGAAAGGGTCTAGAGGAGGGCCACCGGCATGATTAGGGGGCACCAGGGCAGGCCCTATGAGGAGAGGCTACAGGACCTGAACCTGTTCAGCCTCCAAAAGAGAAGGCTGAGGGAGGATCTAGTGGCCTGTTACAAACTAGTCAGATGGGACCACCAGGCGTTGGGGGAGTCCCTGTTCCCCTGAGCACTACCAAGTGTGACAAGAAATAACGGTCACAAGCTGGCAGAGGGTAGATTCAGGCTAGACATCAGGAGGCACTACTTTCACTGTCAGGGGAGATAAGATCTGGAACCAACTTCCAAGAGAAGTGGTGCTGGCTCCTACCCTGGGGGTCTTTAAAAGGAGGCTGGATGAACACCTTGGCAGGGTCGTTTGACCCCAGTACTCTTTCTTGCAATGGCAGGGGGTCGGACTTGATGATCTTCTCAGTTCCCTTCCAACCTGACCAACTATGAAACTAAGACCCCATGCAATTTTACTGATTTTGTCTTAAACTGGAAGTTAGAGTTGATCCAGTTTGATGCATCAAATTATCCCTTTTTCTATTTCAAGCTTGGATTTGTACTTTTTTTGTACAAGTAATAGGGAGGCATGACTGAACATACACAGAGTATGGTCAGACCTTCATTTGAATGGCTCTAAATCTCACTCCAACTTGAAGTACTTCAGCCTTGTGCAGATGCTTGTGAAGTGTTTTATTGGTCAGGAATGTCTGCACCTTGGCTGACTGTAGTGTTTCAAAAGCATTTAGAGTCCTTGAAACAGCACATCTGTCCATACCCAGGATACACTGTAAAGCACCATTTTTACATTGCCTCTTTTCTGTCACAACAGTATTTGAGAACAGCTCGGCATTCTAATTTACCTGTGAACATTGATGTGTGGCCTTTTTATTTTTTCCTTTTGCTCCCTGTACTGCTAACTCAAATACACCTCTAGGATTCCTCTTGTTCATCATGGTGTACATCTGTGCAACATGAGCCGTGTCCTCAAAGCAACAGAAAGGACAATAAATGTAAGCTCCAAGAGCTTCTTGGGCACACGTTGCTATGGGAATAAATGTCTTTTTGGATGGAGGCATTTACATTTCAACCACTGTTCAGATCCAATTTCTCTATAAGGATGTTCCTGAGATAGTGTTGTTTCTAAACCTTTAGAATGATTTTCATTTTAAAGTGGAGTCAAGGCTTTCAGAGGATGTATATATGGGATGACAGCACCTTGAAGACTTTTGTTTTATACCTAGAGCAGCAAATAATGAATATAACCAGCTTCCTGATCAATCACTAAAATATCCTGGGTATCTCAGACAAACGCTATTCTTATTCTTACCTATGAAACATCAATCCCTCCAGTTTTACTCTTAAGAAATGTGAGTCTTTGATCTACACTACATTTCCAAATCATAAAAAAGAGTCTATCTTTGCACAGCGAAGTATTTTCCATGCATGAGAATTTCAAGGGTCAGGAAAGGGCAAAAGAAACATTTGATCTGGTGACATTAGGGGGCATTGATAATAAATGAGGTGGGGGGGGGAAGTAGTTCTGTTACCTAAACTAAAATTTTCACAGAGTGTTTGGAAGTCATATATGTAGTAGCAGCCAAAGTTAAGGTGCCTCTGTCTACAACAGTCTGACAAAAAGTGAGATCTCTAAGTTATCCGGAATGACTTTTCCCCATTTTCTTTGGGTGCATCCACACGTGAAATTAATGCAATGCAATAAACTTTGGAACAGTTTGAGCTGGAATCAGCTGCTCCCAGGTGTAGCATCTCCATCTGCACCAGGACAGCAGCAGTTTGAGCCAGGATGGAGCAGCCCCAGGCTGGTAGCAGGCTCAGGGGGTCAGCCCCAGGTTCCAGGGGGCAGTTTCGGGCAGCAGAGGGCTGGCTGGGGCACAAGAGTGCTAAAGCGCAGAGCTGTGGCAGACAGCCCCTGAATTTTAGCATCCTCATGCCCCAACTTGCCCCTGCCACTGTCTACATGTGACTTTTGTTGCACTTAATTACTGTCCCTGACAGTACTAACTTAGGACAAAGTCAATTAATTTAGTGAGCCCTGATACCAGTGCACATGTAGACAGTGACACTTTACTGTGGAGCTAATTAGTCAACTTGCAGTAAAGCACATGTGTAGGTACACCCTTCAGGCAACTCATTTAGTACTTACTCTATTCTTGGAATTTCTCTCCCCTATACTTAGTTCAATGGAAGTAGCATAGGAAAAGTAGTCCCCTTTCAGCCACAGGAAGCTTAAAAAATAAATAAATATATTGGATGCATCACAAAGATGGGTGGTCGAAATGTATAGATTTCGTACATTTTTAGGGTCAGAAGGACCTCAGTAGATCATTGAGTCTGACCCCCCCGCCCTGGGCAGGAAAACGCACTGGGGCCAGATGACCCCAGGCCCCAGACTGGTATGTCCAGTCTCCTCTTAAAAGCCTCCAAAGTAGGGGACAGCACCACCTCCCTTGGAAGCTTATTTTAGATTCTGGCAACCTTTACAGTAAAGAACTTCTTCCCAATGTCTAGTCTAAATCTGCTCTCTGTCAGTTTGCAGCTGTTGTTTGTAGTTACCCCAAGGGGTGCCCTGGCAAACAGAGCATCTCCTATTCCTTTCTGCCCACCCCAATGAATTTGTAGACTGCCACCAGATCCCCTCTTAGCCTTCTCTTATGGAGGCTGAAGAGATACAGGTCCCTCAATCTCTCCTCGTAGGACCTTACCTGCAGGCCCCTAACCATATGAGTGGCCCTCCTCTGGACCCTCTCAAGGTTATCCACATCCCTCTTGAAGTGCAGTGCCCAAATCTGGACACAGTACTCCAGCTGCAGCCTTACCACTACTGCATAGAGGGGAAGTATCACCTCCTAGACCTGTTCATGGTGCACCTGTTAATGCATATTAAAGTGCAGTTAGCTCTATAGATCACTTTGTCACATTGACAACTCATGCTAATTTTGTAGTCAACTATGACTCCAAGATCCCTTTCAGCTTCTGTGCTGCTGAGAAAGTCATCTCCCAATCTGTAAGTGTGTTGGTGATTCTTCCTCCCCAGGTGCAGTACCTTACACTTACTCGTGTTAAACTGCATCCTGTTTTGTTCTCCACTCTTTTTCAGCCTGTCCAAATCCTCCTGAATCCATTCCCTATCCTCTGGTGTGTTTACTTTGCTGCATAATCCACTTGCTTTTTGGAAAGAAATGGAAGTGGAAACTTACCAGAATGAAGTCCATTTCAGCCAGGAAATATATACATTTCCAAGTCCTGGCTCATGGCTGTAGTAAACAGAGGTAAATGACTCTTGTTAGAATTAAAATTGTTACAATAAATACCTTTTTCAGTCCTTCTACATATAGTACTAGTACCTTACAGTGAAACCCCCCCCAAAACAACAGTACTTGACACCAGAATTTTACAAATATATAATAATGTGGTCCATGTAAGCAAGTCACAATCAATGTCTTTTCACTGCTTGGTGTTATTTGTTTCTTGTATCAGCCATGATAGCAGGATCTAGAAAACCATGTGGAACTTCATTATTTATCTTGTGAAGCCATGTGAAACTTCATTATTAATCTTTTAACCTGTTTATGTTGTAAGGGTTCCACATGCTGAAGACAAATAAATAAACCCTACAAAAACAAGAGCCCAAACTATAATGAAGATCCTTCAGCTCCAGGTATACCACAGGCCTCTTCCAATAACTATGGATTGATATCGCAGTACCTTGTAAAGTACAGTGTACATTTTGAGACACAAAGAGGGAAAACCTTTCTTAACTGCTTCTAGAATATAGTTCTCTTTTTCCCCTCATCTGGGCCAGCTGAGTGCAATAAGATTATGCCCCACACACATGCGCGCACCTACTACAACAGTGCAGGTTATTTGGATGTGAACCATGATATACGTGAGTACGGTGTGGGGGAAGGACTAAATGCAAAGAAAACATAGGACAGTTTAGTTCATCCACTTATGCTCAGCAAGATGCATTGTACTCTGATCATAGATATGCTTTGTATTTAGAGACACTGCCTAGGAAGAAAAGTGGTGACAAATGTCAGCTGAAAGCTTGAAGCGGATATTAAAAACTGCCTCCAATTTACAGCCTAGTACTGCTCTTTCTGCATTGCATGTTTCTTCAAGTGATGAAGACATTCACCAGAAAAAAAAGGCTTACTAAAAAGAAACTATAATCCAGTATGTGTTCATTTTCATATATGGATTTACATTTTATATAAATCAAAAAGAGAAACAACCTCACATTCAGGGAATTGCTTTCTTGACTTTCCAGAAAGCACTACCTTGTTGACAAGTCCTAGTAACTGTAATGCACCAGATGCATACGAAGCACAGACACTGGACTGGGATTCTGATTATAGACCGCTTGCCCTATCTGGCCATCAGTTAGCATTTACGGATATATTTTTGTCCATTAACTTCTGATCCATGCTGGCTCACTTAAATCCATTTTAAGGTACTGTTACATCAGACTTCCTGGATATTAATAATAGCTGAAATACAGAACACTCTTACATACTTAACGATCTATGTGCAAGTCAATACATTCACACTAATCAGACTCCAGCATTCTAATACCACCACATCCTAGTGGACTTACATGCCTTCATGAGGGCCTCAGCAAACGTAATCAAGTTAAACATCTGCATTAGGATTCCAGCTGCCAAGAAGGAATATTTAAAAACAAAAGAACCCATAGTTCATTCTAGCTTTTGTCTTCTCATTCCTAGAGACTGCAGCACTAACAGAAAAACACTAGGTAGCACGCTAGTTAGATGACAAAGCAAACAAGGTCTTTGCATGGTCCAGTGGTCCAAAGCACTGGTCCAATAAGGGATCTGGAATGGGCTTCCAAGGGATGTGGTGATCGCCCCATCCTTGGGGATCTTCAAGAGGAGACTGGACAGGCACCTGGCTGGGATCATATGAACCCAGGTTTGGTGACCCTTTCCTTGCCTGCCAGGGGCAGGGGGTCAGACTAGATGGCCTACTGAGGTCCCTTCCTACCCTAGAACCTCTGAATACAGTAAAATGGAGGGAAATCGTAAAAGTATGATGGTGACCATTGTAAAAGACTATGGATTAGCTGTTGAGATACTTTAGCCAAATCCTGAATTTCCATGCCTACATTTTGGACTCTTGTATTATTACATTTGCTTCCAAAATTAGTTTTTCCCTCCTACATCTAACTTGAGAAAACAGCCCCTCATCCTGGAATTGAGTACCAAACAGAGGAGGAATAGGCACCTACTGTGGCTCTGGCTCCAGGGTCAGGGCTAGAATTGCAGCTAGTGCCTCCCTTCCCTCCTGCAACCTCAGGCCCCTTACATCTGCTTCCCCTGTCCCCGCCCCCCACCCCCATGCAGCTTCTGCCACCTCCCACCCACCCCTCCCTACCCCCTGCTATTTACCCTTGGCTCTAGCACTGACAAGCTCCATCTCTGATCTAACCTGGGGCACAAAGCACAGCCCCAGCCTGGCCTAGTAGCAGCAGTGCCTGCCCCACTTCCCCACTGCTCCCCCCACCATCCCTCTGCCACTGCAGCAATAAAGGGGATGAATTTAAGACAATCCTCCAATAATCAGGTTTTATACATGGAAAATTAAAACAGATTTGTAAATTTACCATGTATAGAATCTAATTATTGGAAGGTTGCCTTAAATTTAGAGTCATCTTTTATTCAGATAACTGCAATACTAAAACATATTTTGGGCAGCTGGTTTATCTGAAAAAAAATTCAGTTATGAGTACATACACAATTTTGCACAAGAATATAGTTTTGATATTAACATTCTGAATGTTCTCTATTGAAAAACTAATGTCTAACAGTAAATACTCCATAGCTTGGCTGCAAATTTTGGCATGCATGTTTTTGAAAGTACAAAACCTAGTATACAAAAAGAATATTAAGGTTTTTGCGATATTGGGGACACAATGACTGGAAATTCTCATTGAATTATATTAATTGCATTTAACAAGTCTCTTTTAATTGTATAATTTAGGCACTATCAACTACTGGATATGGTGTTTCCTAGATAAAGTAACTTGTGTTCTGTTCCAAATTCTGGCCCCCAATTCCATGCATACCTTACAGGCTAAGGGCAGAAGTTACATGTAAACTGGTTTAAATGATCAGAAACTAGTTTAAACCTGTAACAGAACAGAAGTTCGGTGTACATAAAACAGTTTCAAAATTGCTGAAACTGGTTTAAGATAAAAGTGGTTGAATGTAGTATCAGACTTAACAGATTTAGGTCAAACCGGTTTCTGAAAGGTCTGTCCCAGACCCCTTCCTGGCATCCCAGAATGCTTTTCAGCCCTGGGCTGAGTTGTGCTGTCTGTTCCAGACAGCAGGCTTGCCCCCGCTTCCCCTCTGCTCCTGGACCCATGAGGCTGCATCACTGACCCCCCAGGCAAAACGAGCCTGGGGTCTGAAGCCAGGGAGGTGTTGAACTCACCTTTCCCCAAATACAGAGCTGCTCTCTGCCCTGCTTGCTTAGTACTGGCTGCAACTGTGGTCTACAAATCCCAAATGCACCTGGAAGCAGGAAGAGGAAGCGATGAGCAACTCTGCAGAGTCCTGCTGTTGTAATTGTGGGCTGCAAATCCCAGAGATCTAGGGGGCAGCAGGAAGAGGAAGCAGGCACACAGCCCATGCTGACTGTGCGCCAGAGAACCATGGTCTAGCACCCACTGGCTTCTGGCCTGAGCCACTGCAGGTATATAGCTGCATTTCCTGAATCACAAGGGAATGTCTGTTCATTGCTTATTGATTCAATCTTTGCAGCTTAGACTAACCTGCAAAGACTGAGTCAATTCAGTCTCAGGCTTTTTGACTGTCTGTACTTAGCCACAAAGCTTGGAGTAATGTTGTAGCATGATGGTCCAGGAAACATAAGGTAAGGATTTTTTTTTTTTTTTTTTGTTATATCTTTTACTGAACAAGCCATATAGATGAGAGAGATGTTAGACAAGCTATCAGGCACACATTGGAAAAAGGCAATTCTTGCCAACCTTCTACAAGTCATTTAGGCCCAGGTCCACAAAGATTTTAGGTGCCTAAGATCCCTCCTTCATCAAATCAGTAAGGATTAGGTGCCAAATTATCTTTGTAGATCTGGACTTTAATTTCCATATGCCTGAACAAGATATAGAAATGCAGGTTTATACCCGCCCATGTTTGTGAAATGGTCTGGGATATATTAAGGAAACCCTCAATATCTACAAAAGAAATAAGAACTCTATTTCGTTAAGATTCCTAACCAAAAGCACAAGCATAGATTGCATCCTACATTCTAGTCCATCCACTCACTAAAAATAAATTAATATAAGTTTTTCCTTCTGAAAACAGAAATGGTTTGTCATACCCAATTCATGACAGCCCCTTCATTATAGAAAACCTTTTCACAGTATGACTGTATGTATGAAGACAATTAAAGAAATTCAAAATTCTCATGCTTTTCTTTAAATGAGCTGAGTGGCTCTGAAAGGTGTTGGACTGACAGCTCTGATAAAGTGAAGTCCTCTTTTTCTTCTCAATTGCTACAGTACAGACAGTGGCAATGCAATTTCCCATCACATTCTCCCAGATATGTAATTTATCCCTGACCTTGAGAGGTGCCCATTTAATCATTAGCTTCTCTGCTGAAACTCCTGACAAGAAAGGCAACCACAGTGGTACAGGACACCTGTTCATTAGGGAGTAGATTAAGAAAGAGCACCAACTCATCTCAGCACAAGCCATGACACGGAATTCTTACTAGATATTGTTGATTTTCCCACTCTTTAAATACCGGTATTCTCAACAATATTTTCAATATAGTTGTATTAATGGTCTGGTTGAAAGGAATAAAACCAACATTTTATCTTTTTCCAATAGATAATGTAAAGATTAAAGTTCCAACAAAAAAATGCTGAAACATTTGACATTGTGTGTATGCATGCGTCATAAACCATCAATGCTCATGCACATTTTTTAAAACAAATCCAAATTCCTGTAATTCGGAAGACTAAAAGTGTTCTCTTCACCTTTTATAAGCATAAGTACTTTTTGTGTAATACCTGGAAGGAAAAAATCCTTACTCAAGTCAGCTCTCTAATGCATTTGTTGCAGAAGTATAAGATACATTTATCCATTACGAAAAAATAAGATGGGACAGATGTGCCTAAGTTGCATGCAAATGTGCTCACCAGATTACACTATTGTTCAATAACAATGTACAATTTTCATCTAAGATAAACAATTTCATTATTCAAAACATTAATAGAAGCCACATATAGCACAAATGGATCCTTAAAACGACAAAAAAGGTGAGATCCAACCTCAGAATTCTCATCTGATGTTAACTGTCCTTCAAATTGTAAGTGCTAAGAATCCCTTCAAGTATTCACATCTCCTGTTTCAATAGGAACTGCCACAACTGAAGAGGCTGAGCATTCACATGCAACAATACTAGACATATTATAAACATGTGGATGAAATGAAGACAAAGAAATTACATTTCTTGACATTTCAATCCTCAATAGTTTTAATTTGCCAGAGTGCACAATGGGGATGTTTTGAGCAAAACTGTCCAAAATTAATGAAATGCTAACTTTCAGTTTGGCCTAAAGACCTCTACAGCAACCGATAATGGGGTTTGTACTATACGAAAATCATCTCATCAAATATCCACTGTTGATACACCACTGAAAGTTGCTATGCATTATTCACCTTAATTCACGATGACCAGGGATCTGTTTTTAACTGTTTCCCACATAAAAATGGGGGGGAAAAATGTGGATGTCCACTTTTACCCAAGAAAAGGCAGATTTTTCATTTTAATGGAAAAACATGTGGTTCTGCACTTCTACAAAGAGCTCTCTGAAGGCTGGCAGAGTTCCAGCTTGCATGGGAGGGCAGCCCTCAGGCAGGAAGCACCATGGGCATGTACATGCACATAGCTTCAAGAGCAGCTCCCGCAGGTAGGTCTGGGAGGAGGTGGGGGAAAGGGAGGGGCCTCTGCAGCCCAGTGGGTGGGACCTGGCATGTAC
>NW_017728910.1:20133386-20140219 GCF_001723895.1 Crocodylus porosus | reverse complement strand
TTGGGTGCTGCTGCGGGAGGCAGGGGGCTGCAGATCTGGGTCCTTGGCCCATAGCCTGGCAGCTGGGGGCCCCCTCTGGCAAGGCTGCGGGGGGTCAGGAGGGAGGGATGGGGACCAGCAGGACCCAGGAGGCTGGGCCAGGGAGTGAGGGGCCTGGACCTGCATTCTGTGAGCATAAAGGGGCAGGGGGAGCTCTGATTTTCCATGATAAAAAAAACCAAACAAAAAAACCACACAGATATCAAATACCAAAACAGAATAGTTCTTCCCATCCCTTGACTGATTAAGCAGCACTTCTAATGATATAACGAGAGAAGCAAAAGGTCAGGGTTGGGAAGCATAATTCCCCTTCCACAAATACAATGAAGCTGACTATTCATTTCAAACAGAAACAAATTTAAAAGGAGTGATTACATTGGGATAAATAACTACTAAAACAGATCAGTGGAATAAGTAGATGGGCAGTACATTGACAAAAAAAAAGGTATAGTTGAAGGGGATTTGCTCCCACTATGGTTTGAGTTTATCATTTACATTAGGCAAAGACTTTGCTCATATCTATAAAATGAAAAAAAAAATCACATAAAAATTGGTATTCTAAGTACATGTAAATGATGAATACATATAACACAGGAAACAGGAGTACTGGAATACATAACAAGGTTCCATGGCACTATGCAAGGTATCATAAAACTCTTTGTGACTTGTTTTTCTGAGGTTTTTAGGGTAGAGTCCAGTGGGATTTGGAAGTGCAAGGATAAAATGGAATCAAAGGTGTGCTGGGTTCCATTTTCCATCAGAAGGTAAAGTTCAGACTCTCTGACTGAAAATAAAAAGCAAGCAACACTTACTCTGAGGATATCCACTGGATTTTTATTTATAATTCTGTTGTGGATAATAGACCAAATAATTATGCTAGAGGTTCAGCACTTGTTCAGTGCTGGTGTTGGAATTTCCCTTTTTTAAAGCATGCATTCAATATCAAGGATTCTTTTTTTTTTAAATTTAAATAAAGCTCAAGTTAAAAAAAAGAGATCAGAGACTGTGAAGATGCCATTCTGGGAACTGGCAAGCAGGCTCAACAGTAAAAGAAGCCAAGTGATCTTTCAAGTGGGCTATTACTGTAGTTGTGGGAGCAGAATAATGAAACTGAACAGAATAATTGGCCTAAATATCTGGTTAGAGGGCTGGTACAGAGAAAAGAGCATGAAAGGCTCTACTAAAACCAGAGAAAGGTGGGTGTTCCTGCAATCAGTACAGAAAAAGGCTTTCGAGAAGTCTGTAAACTAAAGAAGAGGGGGAGGGGAACCACTGGAAAGAAATCCAAGCTTGGGTGGGGGGTGGATAACCAATAAATTTGAAAGTCTAAAAGAAAAGAAAGTCCTTCACTACATTTGCTGACATGCCAATAATGGTAGAGTGGTTGCAGTTGGAGGTACTGTATGTACTTGTATCCATTACAAACGCACAGACTTTGAGGGGCATTTGATGTGTAGACTTGTGTAATGTGGCAGTCACAAGAAAAGGGCTTCAAATATCCTGGCAGAGGAACCAGCACATCTGTTCAGCTGGTGCAAACCAGTAGTTGCAGTGCTACACTAAATTACACCAGCTGAAGATGTATAAGGTATGTTATATACACCAAGTAAAAGCACTAATGAGGTTAATATACCCATGATACTCTAAACATCTTCTTTTGAAACAACAACCCCTTTAGGTATTGCCTTGAAATTTCGAAGATGCACAATACAATTCAACTCGTTTCTCATTAGCCTAATACATGAACAAGTATATTAGAGACCTCTGTATGTACTTGTACTTACTGGAACAGAAAATAGATCTGCCAACATTTGTAGCTATATAGTCATTTCTGAAAGCAGTTATGTAAGTTACCATAAACTGTCCAAAAATTAACGCCATCTATGCATGATTCCAGCTAGAGTAACATGCCATTCGAGCTATGTTCCTATGGTTAATGAATGATGATTATAATGACGGCGGTAATGGATGATAATTATAGTAACAACACTATCCTTTCAACAGCTATAGCAAGTTAAATAATTTCTGTGCAATTAGGCATTCAAAATTTTAGATGACAAAGCACAAAATAATCACCTTTCTGGTTGCTAATATGCATTACAGCTTCTTAAATAATACACAGAACAAGGTCCCAGATCTCCTTCAACACCCACTAGTACACATTCCTGAAGTCAAAGGAATTCCTCAGAGACAATGATGTGCAAAAGTGACTATGGATCTTGAAGCAGAAGCAGAGCCATGTACAAATGTTCTGTTCCATTTCCACCAGGAGAACTGCTGCTCTTCCAGTAGAAACCACAAGCATACCCGTGTTCCAGCTTTTTCTGCTGGAGAAAGAATGGCCATTCTGGGAGGGAAAAAAAAAATTACCTGACTAACCAGGTAAAAGTTGCTCCCAGGAAAATAAATGTCTGCACACTTTCCCACACCTTAGCTCCTCCTGGGGAGCCATGGGGAAAGACTCATGTGCCTTCCAGAGACTGGGACACTCTACTGTAGAGAAGGCATGGAGGGCAGCAGCTCCCACCTGTCCCAAAGACTAGGAGGGGAAGAGACAAACTGGAGTCTCTGGTGTGCGAAGCAGGCCGGGGGTTTGACCCACTACTCCAGTCCCTTGGGAACAAGAGGACTGGAGCTACCCATGCTTTCCCCAGACTGGGATCACCCTGGTGTCAGGAAGGCCCAAGAAGCATGGCAGACGAGACTGTTGCGAACTGAACTTCTGTGCTTCTCCCTCTCTGAGATTCATTTTTAGTGGTAGAAATTTTCCACCACTAGAAATGAACATTTATTTGTAGTCTAAGGTCACTACAGAAAAATGATAAACAGAACAATCATCAATACATGCTGAACAGGACCTATTACTAGATTACATATAGAGCACAGAACCCCGCCCTCACTAAACGTGCCAAGGTTAGGAACCAACCTAGTCCAAAATCTATCTTTCAAACAAAAATATTTTAGGGGCTTTTAAAACCCCTCCTGGCTGCTCTGCTCAGCTGTCAAGCTACAGATTGTTTTGTCTGCTCATATCTAATTTAACCAACAAAATTGCTAGAAAGAATGTAGAGATGTTCCAAAAGTGAGGTGTTCTAGCACAACATTTAGTTCTCTTTCCAAGTCTAAATGGAAGATTTCTAGCCACAAATGTGGCACTGTTGGTACTTCCTGCAACTAGTGATAGTTTCTCTCTGCAGTTTGGACAGATAAGTGTGTCCATGTAGACTACACACTGACTTGGCATGTACTTAATTATGTGCATGCTCCCATTCTGGATGCCTATCTTCATCTGAGTCCCAAAAATGTTGCCAGGCAGAAATCCATGTCTAATGAACAGGGATCCAGGTTTTCTATTCACCATGGAAAAACATGGTAAAACCCAGATTTTCTCATTTTAGGGAGAAAAACCTAGGTTTTCTCCTTTAAAAAAGGAAAGGGGGAAAAATAAATAAATAAATCAGGAAACGGCAGGTTTCCCCTTGCAGTGTGACATAGTTCCCGCCTGCAAAGGGCTGCGGGGAGTGGAAGGAGGGTAAGCACTGATCAGGAAGGGGTTGCTACATGCATATGCACATGCACGCACACATGGAAGCCAGGCAGTCTGGAGAGCAGCTCCTCACAGGTAAATCTGGCAAGGGGTTTGGAATTGAAGCTCCCATAGTGAGGGAGGAAGGGAGTTGGGCAGAGCTGGGGCTGGGCCTGCTGCCCAGCCTGTGCAGTGCATGGGGTTTGAAGCCTGGGGCCAGAATGCATGGCCACAGGGCCTGGGCAGGGAGTTAGATTGAGCCACAGGTGGTTCATCTGAGGGACAGCAGGGGGTAGGGGCTGGTGCCCCACTATTACACACACTTCCAGATAAGGCATGGGGGGTACGTCCCCCAGATTTGTGCGCAGGGTAGAGGCAGACTGGCCTTCGTGCGCTCAGGCTCCCTGCCCTGCTGCCCTCCTCCTGGGGCCTCCACAGCCCAGTAGGCAGGACCTGGCACAGCAGGGCAGAGAAATTCAGTGCTGCTGCTGCAAGCCCCATGCCACCATGGCAAGGTGCTCCCTGCCCTCCCAGCAGCAGCAGGGGTGGGTGGCAGCACAGGGCTGTGCCCCTTCCTGCTGCTAGAGGGACAGAAGGTGTCTCACCATGGTGGCTCCCAGTGCTCCATCCATTTTATTCAATGACTTTTAAATGCAAGGTGCAGCATCCTAGCTTTAAGAGGAGTGCTGGAGAACAGTGTAGGTAATGCCTGGCCTGGTGTTTCGAGCACTGTGATAGGAACTCAGAGAAATTCAGGTCTCAAACCTCTCTGGATGAGGGAGGCCTGGTACCCATGTTTCTGGCTAAAGCAAGTGCTCTAACCACTCAGCTCTTGGGGCTAAAACATGGGAGGGCCCTCCTCCTCTACAGCAGATGCAGTAACTTAGTTTTACCCAAATACCACTTCATTGATAAATAAGAGAGACACCATTATTACTATCAATCCCTCATACCAGCCCCACATTCTTCAGACTTTTCAGATAGTTCCAACATCACCAAAAGCAAGCTGCTTTTTGGAGTATCCTAACTGTACATTAGTGGAACCCAGGAAGAATATTCAAACTCAAAAGCAAGCTTTCCTTTAAGAGAATGGTGCCAACCCCTGGGCCCATGGGGCCTCTCTATCTAGCCCAGGGCAGGAAATTATTTTGGGCGGGAGGCCGCTTACTGAGTTTTGGCAAGCCATCAAGGGCGACATGACAGGCAGCCAGGGGCAGATAAGTATCACTTTTCTAACTTTTTTAAGGGCCCCGTAGGCCAGATAAAATGGCCGGGCAGACCACATCCAGCCCACAGGCTGCATTTTGCCCCAGGTTGGTTCTGGCCTACAAGGAACCCCATGGTCTGGATCCAACCTGTAGCATAAGCGATACCCATGCTTTAAAGATATGGAAGTGTCCCTTCTGTCCTGGTTTGCATGGACATTCAGCAAAAAGTGGTCAAGGAAAGCAAATATTTCTGCTCTGCAGTTCACTTTTGTGTGAACGCAGAGATGCTGGATAGAATGTCACAGATAGTAGGGCTTTGCAAAGTTTCAGTCCCTGATTCAATTCAGCAGAGATTTGGACTGATTTGCTGGCTAAATCTCTGCATCTGAATTGAATCAGAGGACCCTTTAATCTCTGAATCAAGTCTAAACCCTCCAAATCGATATGGAAAGATTTGGACATATACACAGCTTTAAGTGTTTTTTCTACATACCTCTAGGTAACAGGGGCTCGCAAGTGCTGTGATGCTGGGGCACATGGAGTCTCCCACAGAAGCTGGGGTGTCCCCAGCGTGCTCGGCAGTAGACCCAGAAGTGGACCAGAAGTATTTCCAGTCCACTTCCAGGTCTTCTGGGAAGCTTGCACAGGGGACCCCCACAGCCTTCTGGCTCAGTGACTGATGCCTCCTGGGTCTGGGGGAGGCACCCAGGGTCCCCCAGTGGCCAATCACTGAGTCAAGGGGTACGGGGGAGCCCTGTGTGCTCTCCAGCGGACCCGAAAGTGGACCGGAAATACTTCTGGTCCACTTCTGGGTTTGCCACTGAGCATGTAGAGGGCCCCCCACACTCCTGTGGGGCGCTCCATCTGCCCCAGCATCACAGTGTCCATGAGACACGCCTGCCTGCTCAAGGTATTTAGAAAAAACTTTTAAAGCTGTGTCTATGTAAAAAATGCTGATTCTCCAAATCTGCATCAAATCTTCAGTTTTGGTGGAAATCAAGTCAGGGACAGTGATCTGAATCAACTAACCAAATCACTGTCCCCAATTCAGGCCAAATCCAAATCAAATAGGGCCACTTCACACACCCTTACTAGATGGTATTGCTGTATGCCAATTTAGATCTGTGACCTCAATGGAAGAAAAAAAAAATCGCTATTATTTTTAAGTTATAACAACACTGCCATTTGCACAACCCAGTTGGCGTACAGAGATGTTACTGGTCCCTAAAAAACAACTGTATTTATTTTGAAAAAGAATAAACAGAAATTGTATTACAATCACTCCTCTTCAGAGATAAAAAGTCCACATGGATTTAATCAATGAAAAATACTTATTCTCTAAATAAAACGTAATAGTCAGCATTGGGACAAAGTAGATCAACCTTAGCAGAGCACAAGAACTACTGAGAGTTATAAATCTCCATCTACTAGAATGGGCATCTGCCAGTAACTTGCACATACCATCTCTAATATGACCTACGTTAGCTGAATACATTAAAATAACCAACATCTGTACTATATTAAACAGCAACCTTATGGAGGTAGGAAGTTACCATTACCTCTAATATATCTATGGGGACTGAGGCAATCCTTGCCCCACTGAATTCAACAGAAGCATTGATACTGATTTCAACAGACGCGGGATCTTGGCTGAGGTCACATGAGAAGTCTGGTATAGAATGGAACTAAACCCAGGTTTCAGAGTCCTGTCTAGAGAACAAACCACTATCATTCTTTCTTCTTTTTTTAAGTAGTCACTGACCGCCTTGCAAGGAATAGCCTTGAATAAGAAAGTTTACTTAAGGAAGCCATGCTTACTGTCCTGAGGGAAGAGAATCCAGGACATTTTGTACTAGGGCTGTGCAAAGCTTCCGGTAGCAATTCGATTTGGAGATTCGGCCCGATCTGGTTGTTAGAAATGGAGTACTGTTAGAAATGCACAGCTTGCATCTTGCGCCTGATAAGAAAGAAACACTGCCAAGGACTTTTTTCCTTGGCCAGCCTTGCCACAGCTCTTCTTATACTAAATCACAGACTCTCCCCCAGCTTCTCCCTAGCCT
>NW_017728910.1:20124540-20130318 GCF_001723895.1 Crocodylus porosus | reverse complement strand
GGTGCAGCGGTGGAAAAAGGAACCTTTGACTGAGAGGTGGAGTGGCCCTTTCCAGGTACTGGCACAGTGAAGCGGGTGGTTCTGCATAGTAGTGCCCCCTAATGTGCATACCACACTACCTTCTGGTGAAAAATGCCAAAAGGAAATAAATGACTATACAGTATCAGTGTTGGTTTGAAATTGTATTTAGCAAGGCATTTTTAAATATTAATAGTTCTGTTTCACTGTACATCCTTATTTCTCTTATATTACGAATATTTGAGTAATCATGATTATTAATTCATTGTTGTTCACAGTATCTTTAAGAGTCACAGTCCTATTTCAATATTAGTGTCCTGAAACATAACTGTTATTAGCATTTCAACTACACATATGCACACCTCTGTGCCTCAAAATGTGCTTGTGTCACTAGAAGTTATTTTTACTCGGCCTCAGCCCAACTCTTATTTGGTCTTCTGCACTGAGCAATAAGCCTACCCTTGCTATAAGCTTAAATGAAATAGTCATCTCTCTTCCTGCTGATTCCAACTAAAAGTTGTTTTGTAAATATAGTGAATTTCCTATGTGTAGAAACGGGCTGCCCTACAAGTCATCATTTTTCATGGACCAAAAATTTCTTCACCTGCCACCACCATACCAGTTTTATTTTCCGGAGCTTGGAGCAATATCATGTAATGCAACACAGAATCACAGAAAATTAGGGTTGGAAGGGGCCTCAGAAGATCATCTAGTCCAACTGCCTGCACAAACCAGGACCATCCCCAACTAGATCATCCCAGCCAAGACCATACCCAACTAGATCATCCTAGCCAGGTCTTAAAAACCTCTAAGGAATAGAGATTCCAAAGCTTCTCTGGGTAACCTCTTCCAATGCTTTACTACCCTCCTAGAGAGAAAATGTTTCCTTATATCTACCCTAAACTTCCCTTGCTACAATTTGAGACCATTTCTCCTCGTTCTGCCATCTGCTACCACTGAGAACAGTCCAGCTCCATCCTGGCTGGAACCACCCTTCAGGTAGATATGCTGATATTAAATCAGTTCTCTTCTCCAGACTAAATAAGCCCAGGTCCCTCATCTTCTCCTCAAGAATCACGTGCCCTAGCCCTTGCCCTCCACTGGACTCTCTCCAATCTGTCCACATCCTTTCTGTAGTGGGGGGTCCCAGAACTAGACACAGTACTCCAGATGTGGCCTCACCAGTGCCAAATAGAGGGGAAGAATCACATCCCTCAATTTGATGGTACCACTCTTACTACAGCTCAGTATGTTGCTAGCCTTCTCACAATGAGGGCACAGTGTTGGCTCATATTCACCTTATTGTTCACTGTAATCCCCAGGTCCTTTTCTGCAGAGCTGCTGCCCAGCCAATCAGTCCCCAGCCTGTACCAGTGCATTCTCCTTATTCAGCCTCACAACCAGAGACAGAAATTATACAAAAAACAGTATAAGCAATTCAGAAGCTGGTTCATATGTGTAACACAACAGAAGTTCAGTGTACATAAATCACTTTCAAAATGGACAAATCCAATTTAAGATAAACTTGGATGGATGTACTATCAGACTTAACTGCTTTATGTTAAATTGATTTACTGACCGTCTTTCCCAGATCCACCCCAAGATTCGAGTCAACTGAGTTCCCCAGCATCCTAGGATACTTTTCACCTGCCCCTTAAACCTCCCTTGCGGGGGGGAGGGGGGAGGCTAGCCTTGGCCCATGCTCCGCTCCAACCAAGGTATGTAACTGCATTTCTGAAATCAAAAGTGAATGTCTGCTCACTGGCTTATCAGTTCAATCTGCACAGTTGAGACTAACCTGCACAGATGGAACAGATTCAGCCGCCAGCTCTTTGACTGTCTATACTTAAATGATGAGATTCCTTTTGGCCCAATCCTCCAATTTATCTAGGTCACTCTGAATCCTAGCCCTACCCTCCAGTGTATCTACTACTCCCCCCAGATTGGTATCATTTGCAAACTTGCTGAGGGCCCACTCTATGGTACCATCCAGATCATTGATTATAATATTGAACAAAATTGGTCCCAGGACCAGCCTCTGGGGAACTCCACTTGATACTGGCTGCCAGCTAGACACAGATCCATTGATTACCACCTTCTGAGCCCAACAATCCAGCCAGCTTTCTATCCATCTTACAGTACGTCCACCAACATGCTGCCAGCGAAGGGAAAGTTTTATGTTTCTGCCTTTCTTCGATGTTACTGGAATATTTAATATGTTATTTTTATATCATTGTTATAAATACATCTCTTACTGACTGATACAGACGTCAGTTGAAGCCTTAAGGGCCATAAGGCCAAATTCATCCCAAGTGTTAATGAATACATTTCCTATTGACATCATTGGAAATGCTCTCATTTACCTAAGCAGCCAATTTGGCCCTCAAACTCTGCTAACCACAACCAACAGTAATGCTGGTGAGCTAAGAAAAGCCCATCAAGAAGTTATCTGCTGCTTTTGCACAGAGTATCTAGGACCCAATGTTTGCCTCTAAACATTGAGGTACTGATATCCCTGTTATAAAGTCTTGAAAATAAAAACTGTCACACTGGCATGAATGCTTAGCATTCATCATGTTCCTCAGGAAACCATATGAAGCTACAGGCTAATGCAAGTGACAGGTCATCACATATTTAACAAATGAAACAATGCATACCACAGATAAAACATTAACTGTTTGGGGATAAAACAATGCCTGGCTTGGAAGCTACTGAAGGTATGTTGCAGGGTGCAAGCGAGTAATAATCACTATTTCCCCCTCCCACCCTCAGAAGAAAATACCAGTCCCTCAAGGCTCTATTATTATAGGGACTTTACAGCTTGGATGTATTTATTAGGGTTGAGTGTATTTGTAGCACAATTTTAAACTATAGGTTCTTTATTTGCTGCATTTCAGTCTTTAAGAAAAAATTCTCTCTTATCCTAAATATTTAAAATTAAACATTATATGGAAATCAATACACGGATATACAGACAAATGCAGATTTCATACTCCTCCAAACTCTACTGGCTTTCCATTCATTTGAACAGGCAGTCACAATTTCCCCTTTGTTTTTAGCTCTGCCCACTTACCTTTATTCCCAGACACATTCAAACAGCCTCTCTCTACCCCCGTGCCACTCCCCCCCACATTTATATAGGAGTTGTCTTTTCATTGCCTCTCCACATAAAAAATCTTTCCTTTCAGGATACAGAAGTCTTCTCCTCTGCAACTTGCACCTGAAACTACTCTAGTATTGCTAAGTGGCATCTGACAACATTTTCTTTCTTGCCTATTTGTTTAGCTCTGGTAAATTACTATGTTATTTTACTGACCATTGCATACATTCTGGAAACCAGTCTGGGAAAAGTGCCATACAAAGTCAAGTTGTGCTGCACGTGCACAAACAGAATGCAGGTAACTAATAATGAAAAAATGAGATTACAGGGAAATCACTGGCGGTTATGGGAGGGTGGCCATTGGTCCTGTTTTATACCAGACCATCCTGCTTTTAAACCCTCTGCCCCTGTCCATTTCTGAATGAGGAACAGACAGCAAAAATTCTTGTTCTTCAGTTCATTGGTTGAAATACATGTCAATCATTTGTCCTTGTGATTCCATTGGCTGTGCCTAGAGGTAGGACAGTGTACAGCCAGCCAGGGAGGGATGGAGGTGGTGACCCTGCTCCTTGCTGCTGATTGGCTAAGTGGACCAGTGGCCCCACCCCTTGCTGCTGATCGACTGAGGAGGTGGCTGTTTCAACCCTCACCACTGATTGGCTGAGGGGCCCACCTCTTACCCAGGGACTGTCCTGTATTCTGGGGATGCACCAGTGGCCACTCTAGGTTATGAAAATTAAATCTATTTATGAGCTCCATTCAACTTTGCACTTCAGTGGGATTTGCAGATCTAAATCCTTTTGGTGTTTTTGCAAAACAACTCTGCACCCGTATTAAAATACCATATTAGAGTCCTCTTCCCCACCAATATTTTAGTCAATTGATATTATGGTTCGGCCCCTTAAAGTTATAGTGAAGTTCAAACTTAGTAGAAGCATTTGGAAGTGTGGGAGTTCATAGTTAAAGCAACGTCACAGCATTAACTTTGTCAATGTAGTGACACTTCTTCCCATCTTCCCTTTTATAATAGGTATGCAATATTATTTTTGAATGAAGGATTTTTTTTCTGGGAGTTGTAATGAGTTAAATAGGTAACAGATTTCTAATGCCTTTAATTTGAAGATGTGAGCACTTCCAAAGCTTGCGAGTGGCACCTTGGAAATGAGTACTTATAAAATACCATGTTATAACTAACTATACGAATACAGTACCTGCATTTAACGTCCACTGTGGCTCTGGAGATCTTACTAGTTTTAGGAGCATTATGCTTTTTAAGTATAGGGAAACTCTTTTGAGGCCTACAATCTCTCTAAAATTAGAATGAATAGTTAAAGTGTGCCAACTGAACCTGTCTTACCGTACAACACTGGAACCAGTTGAAGTCCAATTAGTATTCAACACAGTTGTTATTAGTACTGAATCAAGACTGAAAGGTGATGCTTTGCAACCACATTCACTTTTTCTCTTTCTATATTAAGTGTGCAAGCTCTTGGACATGGAAGATTTATGCATGCACACACACAGGATCAGTATTTAATGATTCTTACCTAATTATATGCACACATGCACATGCAGATACAAATTCTGTCATGTGCCTCTTCCCTTTCATGGGGGATCTGAGTGCATGGGGGACAGACAGACAGAAGATTCTGCCTCCTGCCTCGCTTTATTGCATAAGAGGTGGTGAAGATTCAACATTCTTCATGTAGAAGGAATACTGAAGTGAAATGGGATTCCTGCATCTCCTTTGCACAGTGCTTAAATGTTATGCTGTTCTATCACATCAGTCTGGCAGGGAAAAATTGACATTTCCACCCCAAAACACAGGAACAACAGTGAATATAACTGCTGCCTTCGAAACCTCCCTTTAAAAACAAGTAAAGACAAAGCTAGAGAGAACACCTAGTACCTCAAAACACAATTGAAAAGAAATGGGGTAGAACTACTTGCTTATTCCATTATACACAGCCTGGAGAGCTGACTTGCTGATGGCATTAAAAAACCCCACCCAAATCACAGCTATACCTCCTTGGGTATCTCTCATCTCATGTTTAAATATTTGAGGTTTGATGTTTTTCCTCCCCAGTACAATTGAGGTTAAGTGACCTTTAATAGTCTACTACATTTCTACTAAACTAATGAATAAAAATTCTCAGCCGTGCCTTACCTCATCTCAGAATTAGTAAACTGCACTCAGCCTTACACATATCTTTCAAATATGCTTTTTTTTTTTAATTTGTAGGATAAGTCATTTTAGAAATGAACTGTGGCAAGACTAGTGAAAGATTTTTAAAGACTTGATATTCCTCCCCAGGGCTTTTACCCAGAAAAGAGTTTGGCTGAATTGTTCTGGGAATGAAAGCCTGGCCATGGCCTACAAAAGATATGTATACCAAAATAGAGGTTAAATTGATTTTTTTTTGGTGTTTTGAAATTTAAAATTTAGAGTAGGAGCAAAGTTGAGCTTCTGAGGGTATAACAAATCCTGCCTTAACTGTAGAGAGGCTGCCATTCTGCAATAAATTCTGCGTGGAAATAAAACACTGAACAATATTGTATCAAAGTCTCCAAATTCTTGACATCCTCTCTCATTCTCTTCCCCACAGCATACAGGAGGACTCAAACAAAATAGCTTTGAGTCTCCTGTAATGCAAAATTAA
>NW_017728910.1:20120735-20124225 GCF_001723895.1 Crocodylus porosus | reverse complement strand
TATTTTAAATCACGGTTAGACATGTTAAAATTAAAAATGGGGTAGTGTATTTCCCCTGCGTGGTTGCAATTATCTTTGTCAATGAAGACAGTAATTTTGATTATGTCATCCAGAAAAGGCAATACATCATTCATCTTGGACAAAATGCTATGGAAATCTTAAAGAATATGTTCTAATATTCCAAGGAAAAATGCAATTAAAAAAATAAGAGAGACATAATGGAGACCAAGCAGACACCTTTTGTAATTTCCCATCTCATGTCATTCTATAGTGTTTAGTCAGATTACAGTGCTTTTTCTTAACCGACCTCCACCTATAATCTCCTTCAGATTTTCTAGCTCACATGCTAAAGATAATCCAGCAGCTCTCACTATATGATGAAGGAAAAAAATCAGACACCTTCCCAGAACATTTATATCTGTTGCAAAGAGTGGTGTGTTTTTGATCCTGGTTTTATACCAAGTCATAACCTGATAGAAGCTAGGTGCAGACATTCAAAAAGCCTGAGGCGGAATGGATCTAAGTTATACAGTTTTCTGTAAGTGATGTAGTTTAGATCAGTAGTGAACAGAACGCACATTCACTCTTTGGTGAGGTGGGGGGCACATTTTATAGACACAGTTCTGCCATTTTTTAACCTGCCTGTGTGCACCAAACTTCTGTTCTGTTACAGGTATAGATGGCTTGTGTGAGCCAAAGTTCTGTTCTGTTATGGGTACAGACCGGTTTCCAATCACTTGCACCAATAAAAGTGTAAAGTCTGTACTTGGCCATAGAGGTTTCAGGCTGTAGTATATTTTTAATCTCCTGATGCATGTATGATAACCTGCTATGAAGAATTTGCTTCTCACCAACTTGATGAGCAGACAAGGCAGCACTATGGCTACTTTACATTTTGCTCAGTAGAAGGTAATGCAAAATAACTACAATGGCAGATGATATACTAATGGATTGGACAGTACTGTACATTTTCCCCAAGTTTTACTCTTACAGTTGGAAACTCGTTATAATATACGGGACAAACTGCTATGGAATCTTGTTGGGTGAAAAAAGCAAAGAGGAATCATTTGGCAAGTGACTGATAGTACGACAGAATTTGCTATGAACACATTGGGCAGATGGTGCATAACCAATGCCCGTTTTATTGCACTGATTAGTAATTATGAATAGTTATATTAACAGAGGGCCAAATTGTTCTCTTAGCAATATTATTGTGAATATGAAAGAACCTCAGGGAATTACCTGATGCTAGAGCTGATCATTAGTGAATACGACTTGTTCAGTAACACTGACAATACTTATCCTAGTGAATTTGTTAGGTTTGTTTACCTCTAATCCAGAGAAACCATAATAATAAAATACTACATTGTTAGAATCTATGTGACAGAAGAAATTTAGTAATTGTTCCTGGAAGTTAATTTCTTCAAGCAGAATAGACATAATTTTCAAATCTAAAATTTCTCTGCATCTACTTGACAAAACATCACTGTTAATAAAATATGTACTTTTAATGAGCAAATCAGAAAAACAAGCTTTTGGGGTTGCAAAAATAGACAACAGTTGGTGTCTAATTGGCCAGCATCTCTGTAACCATTCAAAATTAATATTTCTTGCTGTAAGTGCAAAAAATATTTGTTAACATAAGCTCCTATATGTTCCTAGCATTAAATATAAAAATCTTTGTCATTCACTTGGGAAAAAATGTTAGAGAGGGAAGAGTAAATATATTACATGAAAGTACTGAGAAATGTATGCGAGAGGACAGGAAAATCATTTCTGTGTTTTTCTAAATCTTGTGGGTGGATTATACTCTATAAATAGACAAACATAACCTCAAGCTAAACCAGATGCCATGTCATTAAATTTATCTTGCTTTTTGTTGTAATGTTAGCTATGCAATAAGCCAATTCATTTGCCTGCTCAATTTTTTTTTAGTGAACATGAATTTTTTTGTGACAGGCAGAGTGGACTTCTTCCAAAAAGAAGCCAATATAAACTACAAGAATTAGAACAGGAAAATATTCAAGGTATGTTTGGGCCCTTGATTTAGAAAAACTAATGAATAAAAAGGAAATTCACTTACTACTGAAAAAAGGAAAATCCAATGTTATAAATATCTAATAACACAAGGGAGAGGATTGAAAACATTTATGCAAGTAGCATATGTTACACCCATGTAATCAAGGTCATATTTAACACAAATAGTACATGTAGCAAATTATGCATACTTTCTTCCAATAAGTTCTATGAAAATGTTTACGCTTATTCTACCTGTACCTGAAATGCCTTTTCTATTCTCTATATTCTATGTCATCACATATTAACTTGAAATCAAAATAACTATTCACTTGCACAGTAATTCTAAGGATAAGGATAACTGACATCCTCCTCACATAGCCAGCCATTTATTTAAAAAAAATAAAATAAAATAAAGCAGCAGAAGCCAGAGACATCTTATGCATAAAAGACATATAGTGCTGATTGTTTTACCCACTACACAAAAATGCTTGGTCAGAAGAGTCAGCCAGCGCTCCCTCCACCCACCTCCAAATTAATCTAAAAATATAACAACCCTTTTTAAAATGAGATCTACAACTTGGGAGATTTAAGTATGCAAGTATTTAGCCTTGGAAAAGAGAAAACCTTTGCAAAAAGTGTTTCATCAGGTATAAAACTAGAGAAATTAATTTATATTTTTGGAGTCAGTTCAAAAAATGTTATATACCAAGAGGTGGATCTAGAACAATTAGAAATATACCACCTTTCCACTTTACTCTGAAAACATAACAACTGCCTTTTACTTTAAGTTTTATGGCTGATAAAAGAAACCTTATCTGTGAAAGTTACATTCTTCTAAGGCTAAACATGTAAGAGAGAACACAAAATTAAATTGTAATAAATCAGCAGAGAGAGCAGTTACTAACACCATGATGAGTGATGGGCATGTCAGCTATGGTAGTTTACACATGCATCTATACCCCAGTTTTGTTTTATAAAACACAATCTTAATTCCTCCTAATCATACTAATTAATGTAAAAACACTGCATATATTATTAATGTTTTGATCTCTTTCAGAACACTTATAAAAGGTGCTTTAACATAGAATCGGTAATTTCAATAACACTGATTTCCCTTTATCAGGGATATTGAGATAATAAAAACGTTTGATTCAGCACGATTACCTTTACCGTTGGTTTCTCCTACCTATGTTGGAAAAACAGCAAGTGAGAATTAAGAATGAACGGTTTAAAGTTTCCCTTTTCTTTCAGGAAGGTAAATAAGCCACCATTAATAAGAGTTGCATTTTAAAAAGAATCTTTGTCTCTAAGTTTTCACAATGTAAACTTGTAAACTTAACTTCCTCAACTGATCTAGAACAAAGTGAGTTTAATATCCTATAACAGTGTAAGTTCATTTGTTAAACGGTAAATCTAGGTGTAGATTTATATGACAATGGCAGGCTTCCAAACTGAAGTGCTTCATTGATAA
>NW_017728910.1:20116837-20118135 GCF_001723895.1 Crocodylus porosus | reverse complement strand
GAGGTCTGCTAGGTCCCTGGAGAGCCAGGGGGGTTTCTGTGTCCTCTTGCTGCCTTTCCTTTGAGATGGAATAGACTTAGCTTGCACATTGCAGATCGCTCCCTTGAGAAGCAACCACCCTTCTTGAACTCCCCTCTCCCTGGGGTAATGGTCCCTTAGGGCCTGACTGTCAAGCCTCCTGAGCTTGTCAAAGTCGGCTTTTCTGAAGTCAAGGACTTTAAAGATCCAAAGCCAGTTATGAGTTATGGTTGGCTCTGGGTCCTGTCGCTATTGTTGAGTTGTGTGCCCAAAACTAAAATCAGGAAGGCCTGTTTGCTATACAACACTGCTTCATGGAGGTAAAGCACCCAGCCCGTACACTGTCCAATATAGCATTAAGGCCAACTCTTAGTTTCTCATGAGAAGGCTAATTTGCAGAAGTCTCAAGCACCCATGGGCATGTGTAGATGAAACAGGGGCCATAAACTGAAGCCATGGGTTTTAAAAACTGATTGAACTCTCACATTGTGCTGACTTACCTGCCTCTCCCACAGGGAGTGGAGGGCAATCTGCCGATGGTGAAGCGGTCCTTGGGCTGTAGGGGGGGCTGGTGCTTCTCTCTGCAGTGGTGACCCCCCCTCGCCCCGGCAGAACCCACACACAAGCAGCCGGCTCAGGCGGTCCGGGTTAGGGGGGGCCACTGCCACGGAGGGAAGCACCAGGCCCCTGCGCAGCTCAGGCAGGCTACAGGGGGAAAAAAGAAAGATCAAGCTTCCCACTTTTCTTGGGCAGAGCCTGCCTTCCTGGGCTGCTGCCAGGCTGCCTGCAGGGCTTCCTGCAGAGCTGTGGAGCTGCGTGGACCCCGGTGCTTCGCTCCGCGGCTGTAGGGGCAGCAAACTAAAACCCCTCAAAGGAGTTTTAGTTTGCTGCACCCCAAGTCATTTAAGGCGCTCCTAGTGCCCATCATTGAGCAAACTAAGCTCTTCCCGATTAAAAATAGCCACTTGGCTCCTTACCAAACGATTCTGGGTATATGGACTATAATTGGCAAATCACTTTATAATCTTAAGGATGAACCAATGAATATGCATTACAGATCATGTAAAATAGCACTATATTGCATCATATACTATCGACTCATATTTTGGCACAACCTTCTCTACACCAGTCTGCTCTGAGTTACTAAACGGTTATATTCCACAATTTTTCTTTAGAAAAATACTAACAAACTTAGAAAAGTTTATTAAGGAGGCCATCCTTGATGGACTGGCCCAGGCTAACATCCTAAGGGATAGCCAGCACGGGTTTGTTGCGGGAAG
>NW_017728910.1:20093007-20115887 GCF_001723895.1 Crocodylus porosus | reverse complement strand
CACCTACATTGAACGCCTTCAAGAGTAAATTGGACGCTTATCTTGCTGGGATCCTATGACCCCAGCTGACTTCCTGCCCTTTGGGCAGTGGGCTGGAGTCGATGATCTCCCGAGGTCCCTTCCAGCCCTGATGTCTATGAAATCTATGAAAATATTTGAGGAATCGGTCATACCCAATCAACATACATTGACAAATCCTGGGAACAACCTGGTGGTGGGAAAACAGTTCTACATAGCCATGACATTCATCCTCTGGGCAAGCAGAGAAAACCAAACAGAGCTTGGCCCTCACCCTTGCATGCTGTTGGAAAGGTTACCCACAGAGCAGGGCTGTGTGCAGTAGGGGAAGTGCATTCAACCCAGCCTCTCATGCCCAGGTAGCTCAGATTTTACATCCAAGAGGTTCTCCCCTTTGCCATATATGGCATATACAGGTGGGAAAGCTTTTGAACCATAAGTGGACATCTACTGTAAAATAGATGACAGGTTGTACACTGCAATACAAATCATAGTATTTTAGAAGATTATGTTTGGAAGGGACCTCAGAAGATCATCTAGTCCAATCCCCTGCTCAAAGCAGGACCATCCCCAACTAGGTCATCCCAGTCAAAGCTTTGTCTAGCCAGGTCTTAAAAACCTCCAAGGATGGAGTGCGCAACCTCTCTGGATAACCCAATGCAGGGTTTTGCTACCGTCCTAGTGAGAGTTTTTCCTAATACCTAACCTAAACTTCCCTTGCTACAGCTTGAGCCCATTGCTCCTTGTTGTCATCTGCTACCACTGAGAACAGTCCAACTACATCCTCTTTGTAAAAACATCCTTCAGGTACTTGAAGGCTGCTATTAAATCCCCTCTTGGTCTTCTCTTCTCTAAACTAAATAAGCTCATTTCTCTCAGCCTCTCCTCAAAAATCATGTCCCGCGGCCCCTGAACCATTTCTGTTGCCCTTCGCTGGACTCTAATTTGTGCACATCCTTTCTGTAGGGAGGAGGAGGGGTGGCAAAACTGGACACAGTACTCCAAATGTAGCCTCACCAGTGCTGAATGGAGGGGAAGAATCACTTCCCTTGACCTACTGGTAAGACACCTACCAATGCGGCCCAGGATGCTGTCAGCCTTCTTTGCAACAAGGGCACACTGCTGGCTCATATTCAGCTTATTGTCCACTCTCACCCCCAAGTCCTTTTCTGCAGAGCTGCTACCCAGCCAGTCATTCCCCAGCCTGTATTGGTGCATGGGATGTTCTGTCCAAAGTGCAGGACTTGGCACTTGTCCTTGTTGAGATTTATTTTGGCCCAATCCTCCAATATGTCTAGGCCACTCTGAATCCTAGCCCTTCCTCACAGTGCATCTACTACTCCTCCCAGCTTGGTGGAAAAGCAGAATTAGCATCACCATGACCAAGATCAAACTAAAAGCAGGTGAAATAATAAATGCAATTTTGCATTCAAATTTAGCCCACACACATTTGACAGTACGTTTTTATTCATTCACCTTACAGGAAGGTGGATACAGACATTTAAGAACGGTTGCAGGAATCAAATTTTCACCATTCTGCAATTTTCAAATATTTATAACAAGAAACAGTCCAATTACTTTATTTATATAGGTTTTTGTTTTGTTCTGGGTTTTTTTTAAAGCAACATCGTAATACAAAGCTGTCTCAGTTTAGAAAACTGAACTGGGAAAAGTCAATCTCAGTTAAGCCTGTAAAATCAGACGAGAAAGTGCTAAATGTTAAAATGTTTTCTATGGGATTAATTTGGCAGCAACACCACCTATATAGTTTGTGGTTTGCATTATGAAAAAAAAAGAGTAGAAGAGTAAATATCATATTTAATGAGGATAATAAATATAAGATAAGGGATAATAAAGATAAGCACAAAATGGCCAAGTTAGTAGAGCTTAAGAACTCTAACTGATGATGTTGCATTGATGCCAGTTTTGCATATTTTTTTCCTTTTTTTCCCCCCCCCATACAAAATTAAAAAAAAAGAAGAAGAAGTCAATGCTTTTGTTTTCATACCATTGTTCTGCCTAGGGACAACTCTTAAATAAAGACTTGTTTCTTACTTTGATGCTTGTGCAAGGCTTTTTGCCTGGAAATCCAACTTTTTGCTCTACTTCTAGGTTTGTCTTCCTTTTTCTGTTACTCACACAATCATTCTTGCTATAGATTTCATTGGCCACTGACACCATGTTTTATACAATATATACTGGTTAACAAAAAGATATCTTATTTCTAAAATTGGGGTGGCTTTTTACTATGAGAACTACACACAAAAGTGCTGCACATACAACTACAGTAAATACTTATTAATGCACCAATACAAGGAAAATATAAATTATGGTAAATTATCCAGTAGTGACCAATGAGCAGAAGTTGATTATGTGGAGGAGGCAACAGGGAATTGGGAAAATGTCTAGCTAAACCATCATGGCAAATTATCCCATGAGTGAATTAAATTGAGTTTATTGTAGATTCTGGACCACATCCATACAAACAGATTTCCTGGTGCCTTCTTCAGTCTCTTCCCTCCAACCTCTGCTTCTCCCTCATGCTCCATGCAGGCCACCACATGCAGTCAGTACTGCCAGCCCCAAATCCTGAAAACTGATGAGCTGGAGTCCAAAAATTAGGGCTGTGTGAAGCTTAGGTCCCCAGTTTGATTTGGGGGAGATTCAGCAGCTGAATCTCTGAATCCGAATTGAAATCAGAGGAATTTTTAATCTCTCTGAATTGAATCAGAACCCCCTGAATCAACGCTGAGAGATTTGGAAAGATTCGGACACATAGCCACAGCTTTAAAATGTTTTTTCTACGTACCTCTAGGTAGCAGGCAGCTCGTGAACTCTGCGAAGCTGAGGCGCATGGAGAGTCCCACAGGAGTGTGGGGTGGGGGATCCCCAGCGCACTCAGCAGCAGCCCCAGAAATAGACGAGAAGCACTTTTGGTTCACTTCCGGGTCTGCTGGGGAGACGGTTGGGGGGTGGGGGGACACGTCTTCCCAATTCAGCGACTGGACCCTCCTGGGTCTGAGGCGGGGGGACATCCAGGGTCCCCCCACAGCTAATCGCTGAGCTGGGGGGCAGCACACTCCCCCGCAGACCCTGAAGTGGACCGGAAATACTTCCATCCACTTCCAGGTTTACCACTGAGCACATGCGGGGGACCCCCCCCCACTCCTCTGGGATGCTCCATCTGCCCCAGCATTCACAAGCCACACCTGGTACCTCAAGGTATGTAGAAAAAAACATTTAAAGCTGTGTCTATGTCTGAATCGCTGATTCTCCAAATCAGCATCGAATCTTCAGATTCTGATTTGGCTGAATGGAATTGGGGATGGTGATCCAAATCAATTAATTGAATCACTGTCCCCGATTTGGGCCAAATCTGAATCGAACAGAGCCCATTTCACACACCCCTACCAAAAAATCACAATAGTAGGCCAAACACTGAGATGTTATTTTAAATGCTTTACATGATGCTTGACCTCCCCATGCCCATGGTGAGACAGAGAGAATCAGTGGTGACAGCTCTCCAGAATTTATTGGGAATTATGATTTTGGCTCCTACTGCAGAAGTTCTCATCTCAACTGCCCACCCATCAATTCTGTCATCCAACCAAAGCCATCCCCCTCCTGCCCCCCATCAGTTCTGCCCATTTTCTGGTCTCCCCATCTGCCCAGCCCTCAGCAACCTCCCTCCCCTGCCCACTCACCTCTGGTCCTTCCGCAGCTTCTCTGGGTCTTCACCCCAAGTATCCTAAGCCTGATAGTTACAGTGAAGCCCCTCTCTCTTTTCAGGCTAGGAGGGACAGCTGAGGGGCTATGTACCTTCTTCCCAAGCCAGGTGTGCTTAAAAGAGAAAGAAAAAGAAGCAGCTGGATCCACATGGAACAGAACATACAGAGATCAATGTTTTACACTGAGAAACTTCATAGAACAAAGTATAGAATGGAAGTATTCCCCATGGGACTACTCAAGGTCAAAACAATATAGCTTTGGAATGAGATGGCCTCCCCATCTGCCTCCATGCTTTCCTTCCGGCATCAATAGTCCTTGTGGATCTTCAATTCAGAAATTAGCTGCTCACTGGAGGCAGCAATTGTTTATCTTTTAGGGGCTGAGCCGTGGGAGAGAAATTAACCTGCCTACTTCCAATCTCTTTTGTCCCAATCAGATTTTTCTAAATATCCATGCTGGAATAAAATCAATGTTGCTATATGGCAGCAAGAGCTAGAACAGGGCAAAAAGTACTGGGAAGAAGGTAGAATCCTCTATATACAGATGCCACAAAAGAATCCTGCAAGTTTTCTGGCCAAAAAATGATATGACAAAATAAAAGGTAAAAGAGAGGAAATCTCAACAGGCAAAGAAGCATCTCAACAAGCAATTTTTGAAAACTACCTGGAAGAAGGAAAAGAGGAAGGCCCAAAGAGACCTGGAAGATGGCAGTAGAGAGAGAGAGACAATAAGGAATTTAGAATAGGAAGGTCCACATGAGAAAGAAAAGCTGAGAAGGAGATGGAAACACTTTCTTGAAGGCTCCACATGCCACACAGCACAAGGACAGTAAGCAAGTCATCAAGCAAACCAGGCGTTGCAGAAATGGAGGGGAGTAGCAAAGGAATCATTCTGTTGCTCAGGAAGGGAGGGAGATGAAGGGGAGAAGCTACCCTAAGATGCTGGGCTCTTTCTCCTCCCTTCTCCAAGAAGGGTGTCAGTTCCTGAGGGAAAGGAGATGGAGACAGAGGTAAGACTGCTTCCTGCAGCAACCCTGATTGGCTGCTTTGCTCCAGGAGGCAGGCGGGTAATCAGACACGTCATCCCTCTAAGCGGACTAGAATTCACACTAGTCTTTTCTTGTTGTTGGGAGGCTTCTCCAGTCTCAACCAACCCTGCAACCTTAGCTCTGCTCTCCTAGGAATGCTAGCTTTCCAGTGCCCCCTCTGCCAAATAACACCACCACATACCCATCTGCCTCCATGCTTTCCTTCCGGCATCAATAGTCCTTGTGGATCTTCAATTCAGAAATTAGCTGCTCACTGGCGGCAGCAATTGTTTATCTTTTAGGGGCTGAGCCCTGGGAGAGAAATTAACCTGCCTACTTCCAATCTCTGCATTACTTCAGATGAAGTTCTTGCTCTTTCCAGTTTCTTTACTAAAACTGGTGCAACCAGTTTTCCCTATTTTCAAATCATGTTTCAGAATAAAGACAGAAGAGTAAAGCAACTGAGACTGAATTGTGAAATATGAAACATCATAACCAGAAGGAGATATGGCTTCCTCCTGCTTACCACCAAACAACTTTGAGGTAAACAGACTATCCCAACTTTTCTCTGAGCCTAACATAAAATGAACTGTGCCAAACAGGAGATTTTACCATGCCTTTAACTCTCCTATGAAATATGAACTGTCATTTCTACCTGGGAGAAATGTGTACAATCTTTTCTCCTATGCCTGAAGAAGGGTTCTTGTGCCCAAAAGCTTGCAATTAAAGATCTGTCTTTGCAAAGATCTAGTTGGTCTAATAAAAGATAGCACCTCTGTCCACAAGTTCTGATTCCCTGAGATTGAACTAGACATTACATCATTTCAAGTTCAGAGGGAGGTTGCTATTATTTTCATTACTTTACCTAAAAGAAGAAACGTAGCTGCAGACAACACAGCTAAAGAAATATAAACACTGAACTGAATTTCAGAAGTTACTGTGAATCATGTTATCAGTCTCTCCACCCACAAATCAATAGTTTAGATTTAGGGTACTACAAGACTCTTGTTTTCAAATGTTTCTTCTCCATCTATCTCACTTTCTTAAAAGCTGAACATTTTTTACTCAGACTAGAAGACCAACGAATGCCCCTTGCAAGTCAAACCTAAGTAATTCCCATGTAATTCTTGTCACCAGTGGCATGCCAGATGTCCAATAAGGCTTTGTGTATTTGGTGTTAGATTACAATGAAATCCTACTTTGATTTGTGTTTTTCTTAAACCCTTATCCAAGTGAGAGAATCTCACAGGTTATAATTAGTGCACTCCCAGCTATGCTCTTGTAATCATGGTTATCAGTTTAGTACTGCTAACAATTCCACAAACAACAGGCTAGCATAGAACACCACAGGTAAAACAGCACAGCACTTTATTCTGGTACAGATGGTAAGGGCACAGAAAACATAAAGGACTCTCACAAAGAAAGAAACACAAAGAGAAGATGCATGAAGAAGAAGAGGGGAGGCATACACCCAGCGGGAAGACTTAGTCACAGGAGGTGAAGATGGGAAGCAAAAAGAAAAGAAAGCACACAGGGAAAAAAAAGGAAGATGTGTTACTGAAATAATACAGCAAAGTGACCCTCTCCTTGAATTTTGAAGTTATATACTAATTTAAGAAATAAGAATACATGACTGCACTGCAGTATCTTTCTAGACTTGAGGAAAAGGAACATTTTAGATTAATCTAAGAAATCCTGCCATTTTGAGGCCTTGGATGGAAAATCTGCATGACTCCCAACAATGGTTTAACTCAACCATGATTGCATGGCAGACAATAATAGTTACAGCTTCTGCTGACATAGACATTCATAGGCTGATTGCACACATGAAAACTGTCACAAAATCTTTCTACAAGATTACAAGCTTTGAAGCATGATAGGTGCAATCATCACAAGTCCTAAACAAATGAAATACTACTTTCCACTTTTTGTTCAGCTTAGTTTGAGCTGAAGTTAAGGTAAAATACTGTTATATTTCTGCAGCAGTGAGCTGATCTAGCGTAACAGTAGCTTTACCTGTTAGGTGGCAGAGGTTTTGGATGGTCTGCCAAGATGGAAGTTCCAAGACAAAGGTAACGTAACCTTTTATTCCTAGGAATTTTGCATATTTGCTGGGGGAAAAGACAGCCCTAATATCAAAGGAAACGTTTAAAAGAAACATACGTGTTGGGAGAAAATGTGTTAGCACCTCTGCTTTTCTGGAAAAAGGAGACTAGAGACCAAGGATGCAGAAACACAATGTACACCGAAGTTGAGAGGATATTTCCCCTAGAACATTTTGCCTTCCAATGAATCCAGCACCAGAAATTCTGTAGAGTTAGGGACAGAAGTTATGCATAAACCAGTTTAAGCAATCAGAAATGGGCTTAAACCTGTAATAGAGCACAAGGTTCAGTGTATATAAACCAGTTTTAAAATGGCCAAAACTGGTTTAAGATAAACCTGGTTGAATGCATCACACCTAGCTGATTTGGGTCAAACTTGTTTATGCAACTTCTGTCCCAGACCCCACCCTGGTTGAAGTTAAATCAGAGTCCTCCAGCATCCCAGCATGCACTGCAGCCCTGGGCTGGGCTGTCTGCTCCAGAGAGGAGGGCTGGCCCCACCACTCTACTCTGTAGCCTGAGCAGGGCCGGGGCATGGCCAGATGCTAGCCTGCTATGGCTCCCCAAGGTGAAGGAAGCAGGGAAGGGGTTTATTCCCCTCTCTCACCCCTCTCCTCCCAGGGGACCCCAGCCAGGGTCTGCCAGTCCCAGCTGCATCCTCTGCCACTCACCTACAGCCAGGCAGGGAGGGTGTTAATTCCTCCCTCTGTCCCCTCTCCCCAGGACCACAGCCTGGGTTTGTCAGCTTCAGCCACTGCCTCTACCACTCACCTGCAGCCAGGCAAACCTGGGCTGTGGTCCCTGTGGTGAGGAGAGGGGACAGAGGGAAGAATTAACTCCATCCCTGCCCACTTTGCCTTAATGGACCATGCCAGGATGGCGTTTGGCCATGTCACCACCCTTGCCACTGGAGCAGCAAAGAGGTGGGGGGGAACCTGGTAGGGCAGCAGCCTGTCAGGGTGCCCCAAGGAGCACAAGCAACGAGGGGACTTATTTCCCCATCCTTTTCCCATCTCACCTACAGGGACCCCAGCCATGGGTTTGCCTGGTGAGGCAGAGCAGCCCTTGTCAGATTCCTCTCCCCCACTGCTTCAGCAGCAGGGGTGGGGATGTGGCCAGATGCCAGCCAACATAGCCTCATTAAGGCAAAGGGGGCAGAGAGGGGGTCAATTCTTCCTTCCATACCCTCTCTCCCCCACCCCCCAAGGACCGCAGCCTGCGTTTGCCAGCCCCAGCCACTGCCTCTACCGCTTGCCTACAGCTAAGCAGGGAGGGGCCATAGCCCCCCCAAGACCCTCCATAGTGCATCACCACGAATCACCCTACACAGTTTGTGGTAGCTCTGTCTGCCCCGCTCCCGCCTGCAGGGCAGCCCCCCCACCCCACTGGGAAGAGGCTTGCACTCCACCAGAAACCATGCCAGGGGCTGCTGCCCCATGAGGGTCACTCCCCCCTCGTCACTCCAGCGGCAAGGGTTAAGGCCTGGTCCAAGGCCAGCCAGCATGGCCGCCTTAGGTGAAGGGGACAGGTAGGGTGTTCATTACCCGCTCCCTCCAGCATCTGGCAAAGGGAGCAGGAAGGGGGCTTACTCTGAAGCTCACCCTGCGCAGGGAGAAATTGGTAGAGGCAGCAGCAGCTGGGGCAGGCAGTCCCCCGCTGCAGTCCTCTGGGGACAAGAGGAGGAATAACCCCCCTGCCTGCCCCCTTTGCCTTGGCGGGGGGGGTTGTCATGCTGGTCAGTGTCTGGCCATGCCCCTGCTTCCTGCAGTGAGAGGGGAGCCCCAGGCAGACAGTAGCTGTCTCTCAGTAGTTTCTGAAATAAGATACTATTTTTGGTTTCACCACTGGACAGCAACAAACAGGTAAATACTGTCTGCAGTTAGCAAATAGTGGTCCCTAGTGGATGGATGCCACCTAACTGATAACTTATACCTGTAGAGTTTTATTCAAGATTCTTTTGGAGGCATTTCCACTTCAGATTTTGCAAAGTTAATTTGGTTTAGAGGTATATGTTGGCTATCTACTATTTTTTTCATGCTGGTGTAAAGGTGCCAACTACCTAGGACATGAAGTACCTTAATAACAGCTAATCAGGGCAAGAAAGTATAATGAAGTAGGGTTCTACACTGATGGGCTCTCCAAGGGCAAACAAGCTACTACTAGGAAATGGTATGGTTTTAGCTTTGGAAGCTGAGATTTTCTTAATTTTGTGTTCCTGTTTGGTGTTCAAACTATTAATGAATCTAGACAGCAATTTCTGGAATTTATGGAATATAGCTGTTAACTCACCGTCAGGCCTACCTCCTACAAGCCCCTCTCTGCATACGGGTGAAACTCTATACATATGGGGACAATAGGCCTCCATAAGGAAATGGGTCAGCTTACATAAAATAACTTGTAGGATTGGGCCCTAACAAAAAAGAGGTGGAAGCTACCATCTCTGCGTTGAACACCTTCATATTTAATACTGTTCATTTGCTTTTTACATAAATGTCACAGGGCACTGGCTTGAGCAACTAAGCATTAAGCAAAGTTTAAAATTCACCAACTGTTTCCCCCCAAAAAGTGAGAGGATATGATCACTGGGGTAATGTTCTTTTTCACAGAATAGGTTGGCTTTAGCTGACTTTTTAAGGAAGAAAGATGTTTTATCTGCAAGTGCCAATTCAGATATCCTACAATTTGCTTCTTCAAGTTGCGCTGTCCAATGAGTTCACTGAAGCAATGCGACAAAATACTTGCTGTGAAGTTTCAACCCTACCAAATGAAGAAACTACTGATAGGAAAACATAGTACAGTAGTCTTGGTCATGCTAAACAATGGGAAGCCCTCTTTATTGAGCTCCATCCTAGAAGGTATCAGTACTTTGACTTTACCAACTTTTAAGAGGCTTCAAAAGACCAACTAAGCATGAGCCTCTTTATTGGTGAAATTCAGATGTCTCTACTGCAGTCAGAAGGTAGTCACACCGGGGTTGACATACCTGAGCTAGCTTGGGTAACAACAGAACAAGGATGCAGTGGCATGAGCTTTAGTTGCCTAAGGAAGTATTCCAGTGTCTCATCTCATGTTGACTTGTGTATCACTGTAATCTCAAGTTACAGAGATTAAAGTTGGTTCGCGACATACACCACAGTCACGCACAGTATTTCCTCAAAAGCTTGTCAACTAATAAATGTAGTTAGGCTAATCACTCTGTGATATAATGATTTATCAGCAATTTCACTGTTTTATAATATTTTATATGATATTTAAGCTCTTTGGGTTGAAGGTGCTTTAGAAATAATTTTAAAAGCTTGAGGCAACCTCAAAATCCCTGAAATCCATCCAAAATTTGTTTTACAATTGTGAAATTAAAGTACCATAACTATTGTGAGCAAGATATGGTAACAGGAAGAGCTAAACGTCCTTCAAATATATGAAGTAGGCTGGGGGGAAAAAAACGAAACAAAACAAAAAAAAAAAAAACAACCACCCAATAAAAATAAATTTCTTTTGTTGGAAATAAAAATTTTGAAGCAAACTTGCATGCATTGAGGGGAAAAGGTTATTGATTTATTTAATAAGCCAACTGTACTCTATGGAGTTTTGTTCTGCATTGAACTCCCCACTCCTGCTATTCTCCAAACCACAGCTGGGAACAGCCAACACCACCATGTAGCGCCCTTCAAGAAGTTCACCTCAGAAACCCTGGGGTCGACATACTGTGCACTTTGCTCGCATCCACTGCACCATCCTTTCAATCCCTGCTGCTTTTTTCACCAGCTCCCTCTTTCCCCACTTCTGGAGGTCATTGCTCCACTCTTTCCTAGCCCCCTTCACCATTCCCAACACTGCCTGGCAGCAGCCTGTTGCTTGGAAGGGAGGCTCCAAGTTAAGCAGCTGCTTCTGCCCTGCATGGGCACGGGGTGCCAGAGAGCTCCCTTCACCTCCAGTCACTAGGCATGCTGTTCCCCCACTTCAGGCTTCTGGTTTTCACACTGTTCTCAACTCTTGTCACTTCTCAGCTCATGTGATTTTATTAATATTTTTAAACCTAGCTTACAAAAAGCTGCCGCCCTACAAGCTCCCCCTCAAACCAGGGGGCAACTCCTAATGCTTGCCAGCAGGGCTGTGAGCAAAGAAGGCTGCCATCCCCTTGCAGTCACTGTGTGTAGAAGGGAGGCTGCTCCTTCCTCCATTTCTATTAGATTGGGGTTATGCTCACAGGCAAAGATACCAGGTGTCCCAAATAGTTCAGGAGATCACGCAGCGTGGGGATCCCAGGGAGGAACCGCAAACCTGTGAAAAGGGTATGGGGATGGGAGGGATGGAGCAGGCAGGTGGCAGGGGTGCAACAGGGAGCCTGAAACAGGATAGTGATGGAAGAGACTAACCAGCAGCTCCCCACACTCTGAACAGGAGGAGGAAAAAGTGCATTAATGCTTATGATACACTGGATTTTAACCCCTTAAAAAGCTTCCAAACATGTTGCATGCAGAAAGCCTCCCCCACCAAGGCTTCCAAAAGCAAGGAAAAAAAAAGTTTGTAAAAACAAAAAACTAGAACTGCAATTTTTTTTTTAGGCCTGGTGATGCAGTTCCCAAGTCCATCCTGGAAACATCCCCTGGAACATGAATTGAACAGATGTAGCGTGACCAATGCATCACGTTACATACAGATGAAGTTGCACGTAAAGCATCATTTCATTCAGCCAGCCGGACACAGTGGAGTGCACCGTGACAGTTTCTCCTCCTCTTTGGTTGAGCTTGCTATGCTTGTACTCTGTTCAGTGTGGTTTCTCGTGTAGCCTATAAGTTGATAATGAAAACCCTAAAAAAAAAGTGTTCTTGGGAGTTTGCACACAGAACCCAACTGAATTTGGTGAAAACTAGAAAGCAGAAATATTGATAGACAAATATACAGAACCACTATCCTTCATCTGACAGTCCAGTCAGCTCTCAGTTACTCAGAGAACAGATCATAACCTTTAATATCTTCTTAGAGAATAATCCCCACCTCACCTCCGCATGAGCCCAATTAATTTTACTAGCACCCTCAAACAAGATAAAATAATAATAATAGTATTTGGGAGAAAGAAAGCATACAGAGGTGCTGTACTAAAAGGATGAAATAGAACTGGGGAGTCAGCAAGCCCCTGACCTAAAGGAAGCAGGGACATTAGCACAAAGCAAGCTTGTGGAAGAGAACAGAGCACTACAGAGGAGAGTCCCCAGTATATGTAATAAACTCACCCTACAGAGCAAAACAGCATGCAGCTTCCGTGTTTTAATCTTTGTTAAATTAATGGTATTTTTTAACCAAAGCTGAAAGTGTCACATTGTTGGAAAGATACATACTGAGCATACATTACAGATCAGCTATTTATAGAGTTTAAATACAGAGATTATAGTGTATCCTGTGCAAACAAGTGTCATATACAATGCAGTGAGAGTGGCATAAAGCAATAAGCAAAGTGAACCCATGCTAAGAGATAAGGGAGAAGGGGAATACATGGGGGAAGGGACAAAAAACCAAAACAAACAAACAAAAAGAACCCCACACCACACACACCTCCTAAATCATGTAAATTTTGACCACACTCTTCTTGGCCATCCTCTTCTCCCTCTTCCTGTACCTTAGATACACTTCTTCCAGGAGACAGCTAGACCACCCAGCTCCTAACATGTTTCAAGGTGAAGTGACTCCACGCTGTAGCTAGAGCACATAAAAGGTTCCAGCCTTTCCAAGTGACCCAAAAGAAACACAAAAAACATGGTCTTTGGAGACAGCCAATCCTATCTCCCCCCAAACCTGCAGAATACCAAGAAAATACCATGACTTCTATGATTTACAACTTTTACCTTACAAAACTACAATGAAACTGCCTTAAAAAAAATTAAGGAGAAACCTGCCTCCCTACCTGAGATAGGCATTTACTTAAGTCAACAACAAAACAAACTATATCCCATGAGACCTACTTTTTCATAGGAAGGCTTAGATAAAGAGCAGATTTTCTTGATTTCTAGTCTCTCAACCAACCTGTTCTTCCCTCAGTCAAACCCCAACCCTATTCCCCTCTCAACCAACCTCCCATGCCCAGGGCTTTGGCTTTCTAGTTCTTTCCCCAAAGCTTATCACTTAGCACAGGTGTCACAGGACAGGGCTGATTAGGCACCAGTAAACTATTAACTATCTCCTTACCCAGATGGTAGTTTGCATCCCCCTTCATCACAGTACATCTTTTTCCTTTAAATATTTAAAACAATACCTAGAGACTAAAAATCATTATAAATCTGATTTTTAAAAACTCATGTCACAGTGACACAAATGATGCAGAACATAACTAGTAAATGGTAACTGCCCCACCTATTTTTCATCAATCCGTTTCAATTGGGATCAGTGCAGAGAGGAAGGAAATAAATAACCTTCCCCATAACTGCACTTCAGACTTCCTTTTTTTGTCTTAAGAGATATTAAAACCTGAACTCAATAAATTAATGTATCTGTGTGAAGGGCTCTGCAGTCTCAATTGTAGGATAAAGATTTTATTTTCTATCCTCCTTGTTATTAGGGTGGTCTAACTAAAGCAAATAAAAAGATTTGCCTAAGACATAGCTGGTGACCTCATCCAGCCCTCACATACTGGGAGGAAAAGTGACAGAAAAATCTATATTCCCTTCTACAGGCTTCTGGGCAATGTGGGTCAGGGAAACCTCCGTTCTCTTACAGCTTTCCATGGTTTCTTGAGTTGATGAGGCCCAGCTGCCAGCTCTATATTTCAACTGCCAAACCTTTCCTCTGTATCTGTTCCTATAACCCTGATCCACTGGTGTGGATACTGGGGCAAATGGCTGAAAGACCAGAAGTTGAGTTTGAGGCCATAGCAGAAGTGCTCATGGTATGGCTATGTCAGATTCCAATAAATCTGCAAATTCTACTAAATATCTTGTCACGAGGACATGAGAAAGGAAATTAAGTTCCCATGGGCTGGGTTTTTCTGGAAAATGTAATGAAGGGGTTCAAAAGTTTCACCGTTCATGTAATCAGGGTGTAGATATACCCAATTACAAGCATCTTAAAGATTCAAGCACGTTCTTTTACTTGGTTGAAAAATTTACCAGGTTATTTAAAACAGACAAAAGGTTCCCCAAAAATATTAGCTTATCAAGTGTTGGGCAAAAAACAAACAACGCCCCCACCCCCCCAAGACACTCTGAAATGTTAAGTGACCTTAAAATTAATCCAGAGGATACGGCAGCGCAGCAATGAAAACCAGTTTTGCACAAACCTTCTCTACCAATACGACTCAGCATTCACTGTAGAAATATAATGCGTCAGACTTCACTATATGGAGGAGCCTGCAGGATTAGGGGCTTAAGTAGTAAAAAGTAATTCAGTCTTTATGCTTATTCTGTCTCTGGACCAGGGGAATGTCAGAAATGGTGCTCCCTGTAAACTAACTACATTGACAGAAGTAACTTATTTTTATAAACCAAACAGACATAAGTCAGCAGTATTTAGACCTCATAACTTAGGATGGATTTCAAGAAGTAACCTAGAGCTGAAAGCTCTATCCATTGCCAATACCCTGAGCTCTGGGGAAAGTAGTGACCAGATTTGGATGTCCTAAAAAGTACATCAAGGTCTTGAGGCTTCTTCATGACCAGATGACTGTGACTGTCCTATGTAGCAGGTCAGAGACAGATCCATTTGTCATCCGAACCAGGGTCAAGCAAGGATGTGCCATTGTCCCAGCTCTGTCCTCCATTGATTTGACAGTCATTATAGTTGTCATGTAAGGATCAATTTCCTTCTGGAATTGACACAGGATGGAGGCCTCTTCAATCTGGGATGTTTTTGGTAGACCTAGCTTTTAAAGAAGCACCAAACCTTGCTAACCTCATCACCAGAAGCAAACTTCCTCAAGCCTAGAACACACCAAAAGGATCCAGACCATGCCAGGACAAGAAATGCAAAACCTGCCAACACATCTCCACCACCCCCACAATTACTACACCCCACAACAGAGCCATCAGCATTCCTGGACCTTACAGCTGCACCTCCAGAAACGTAATATATCTCATCCAATGCACCAAATGCCCTGGTGGAAAATACATAGGAGAGACTAAACAACAACTGTGCACCAGAATGAATGCACATCGGAAATCTATCAAAGACTGGAATACTCAACTACCTGTGGGGGCACATTTCTCACAAGAAAGCCACTCTCTCTCCAATCTCTCAGTCCTGATCCTTAAAGGAAACTTACAAAACACTTCCTAGAGTCAAGCCTAAGAACTCTACTTCATCAACCTCCTGGATACTAAAAATCATGGACACTGGATTTATGACACATTATAACCTGCCTGACATCTGACTCCCCAGGTATCTCTCCAATATTCATCCCCCTTCTCTCTCTTCCCTCCCTGCCCCCCACCCCCAGCCTGTCTCTCACCCATTGACGCCTCAATCTACATTTTCACTGACTACCTGTCTTGTACACATACCAAACCAGCCTCTGGCTTCTTTACTTTTCATTCCATCCAGGAAGAGCACACATCAACTGCTGTAACTTCCTTAGCCTGATGAAGGGGTTTTGAACCCAAAAGCTTGCTTAATAATTGTTTTCTAACTATTTAAGTTGGTCTAATAAAAGATATCAGATTCACACAAAGAACCTTGTCTGCCTTTGGTAGACCAAAGTACTCAAAATAACCATCTTTGACCTTCAATTTGGTGACAACTATCCCATCCTTGCACACTCTGAGGAAAACCTCCAGACTGCACTGGAACTTTTCAGAGAAGCCTACTAAACTTTGGGCCTCTCTCCCAACATCAAGAAGACTGAAGTGCTCTATCTGCCTGCCCCAGGCCATGAATGTAACCCTGCTCCCCAAATTACCATCAAGAGAAAGACCTTAGAGGTAGTCAAGCACTTCTCTACCTCAGTAGCCACCTCTCTCAAAGAGTGAACATTGATGTGGAGATCCAGGAGAAAATCCAGTGTGCAAGTCCTTCCTTTGGGAAATTGCTTTGGTGTGTCTTTATTCATCGCGATCTCCAGAAAGACACCAAGACCCAGGTCTACAATGCAGTCATCATCCCCACTGTCACCTACAGATGTGAAAGGTGAGTAACCTACCATCATCATGTCACGAGCCTGGAGAGGTATCACTGACAATGCCTCCAGAAAATCAAATGGGAAGATCACTGCACAAATGCCAGCATCCTTGCTGAAGCCAATGTTTCCAGCACTGAATCAGTGATTCTCAAGCACCAACTTCACTAGACCAGACATTGTTTGCGGATGGCTGACTCTCGACTCCTGAAACAGGTGCTCTGTTCCTAGCTTAGTAACAGCCTGAGATACCACGGTGGCCAGAGAAAACGCTACAAGGACACATTTGAAGGCATACCTCAAGAAAACGGGTGCAGACAACACAAGCTGGGAGGAGCTGGCTATCAACCAACTCCAATGACACTGCAACCACAACCAAGCAGCAGCCTGTTTCGAGGAAAAGTGTCTTGTCCTCAAAACAGAAAAGAGAGAACAGAGAAATCATAGGCAATGACCTAGTCTTCCCTGCAGAAAGATCTGCAACTTCTGTGGTCTTGTCTGTGGCTCAAGAATTGGACTTTTATGTCACCTCAAGACCCATCACTGAGCTGTGGTAGAGATCATCCTCAGAGGGATTGCTGATAATGACAACACTGAGCCACCCAGTTTCCAAAATCATGACTTCCTAATAGAATTCATATTGCTTTGTGCATATGACACTATATTATTAATAGATGACACTGTATTATTAATAATATTCACACACAAGTACCAGACCTATAATTCTCTCTCATTTTGTGGTAATCTCCAGCAATCAAATAACTGAGCTTGTCCATCTGGTACCAGCACTTGACATTAAATTTATACAGAGTGCACCAGTGGTCAGTCTTGTTTGCTGACAGCCCAGCAGGGAGGTGTCCATTAGAGAATAAATTCAGAGAATTCAGTGATAATGTATCTGGAACAAAAAGATGGGCAAGAGGAAAAAAGCTTGTCGAAAAATGGGAAGCTCACAGACAGAAAGAGAGAAATTACCACAAATAAAAGAAACCAGAAAGGGCAAAGAATAGGCATGACAAGGAAAAGAGAGCAAAAATGAGAGAAGAGGAACAGAGAACACTATTAACAGGAGGAAGAGGGGAAATTATTTTATGAAAAGTGAATTTGATATTGGAGAAAAGCAAAGATCAAGGCTGTAGATCTGTAGTAATCTATTTAGTCAGACATTTTCATACTACTATGCTAACGTGGTTCAAGTTATACCTGTGGAGATTGCTTTTCTTAGTCTGAATTTAGATCAGCCTCCAATCCTTCCAACTGTTGGTCTGCTAAGACTGCAAACAAGAGAGTGCCAAGCAGTGCCAATTGCATCAATGAATTTTGCAATGCAGACATGCCAACTAAGAGTCAGACTGAGTGCATGAAGTCCACAGCACTCCAGAGCCAAGTTCAGGATTACAGGCTAAGGGAATATAATTTCTCCAATATTCCTGAAGCAGTGTTATTCTGCATTCAAAGAATCCCCAGTTCGCTGCAGCTTCAAAGAGCCAGAAAATAGTCCCCACATCTGCTGCTAGTTGTACAGTACAAGCTTTCACTGAAAACTGTGTTAAATGACCTCACGGTTACTCTGCCTTTCTGATCTATGTCTGTATTTATCAGAGTATTTAAATAATAAATATATAATATAAACTGTATTTGTCAGTGTGCCATCTAAACACAAAGGAAGGACTGAGGTTTCAATTCTGACAAGCCGACATGCTGAATCTGATTTGCCCTGGTCTACAGGGACCAAAAATGGACAGCAACATACCAGCTAAACCATTTTTTACAAGTGTGCTCAAACATAATAGCCTTTTTCAGCAAAAATAAGTCTTTTATCACTCTCTTCCCATGCACATGTTAATATTGCATTACTCTAGGTGTGATGTGGGTAGACTATGTTTCAATCTTTTTGGCCTCTTCAACAAATCTTACATTGACTTCAGCAATAGTAAGACTGGGTTAACAGGCTAGTTTCCCCCAGATTTCCCTCCACACCTTAGTTATAGCAACCTACAATTGGGGGCTAAAATTCAGGAAGCCTCATGTAGTTGAGCCATTCCACACAGGGCGTGGCCCTTGTCCTGCAAACACTTTCCGAGACAGTCAGTTTGAGCTTATTCAAACAAGATGTAAAGGGGACCAGGGCAAATACACTTGTTTTAAATCTTCATAGGAAGTAGATTGAACTTTTGTTTTTTGCCTGGTTCAGGATACAAACTGAACTTTGGACCTGGCTTTGGGTACAAACTTGCTAGTTTTTTGCCTGGTTCTGGGTACAAACTTTTGTTTTTTAACTCGGTTCGAGATACAAACTGAACTTTGTACTCGGTTCAGGGTACACAAGCTTTGGGGGTTTTGCCTGGTTCGGGTTACAAAATTTGGGGGTTTTGCCCGGTTCGGGTTACAAAATTTTGGGTTTTCCCCTGGTTTGGGGTATAAAGCAAACTTTGTGCCCAGTTCAGGGTACAAAACTTGTGTTTTATCCAGTTCAGGGCGCAAACTGAACTTTGAAGCAGGTTCAGGGCACAGACGTTTATTTTTGGCCTGGCTCGGGGAGCTGCCGTGACCCAGTCCTGGTGCAGCCGACGTCGCCCCCCCGCCCCCAGGCAGGCTGGGCTGTCCCTGGTCGGACCTGCAGGGAAACAGGCCTCGAGGTGAAAACCAGCTGTGTGGTGCGACCCTCCCGCGGGGTGAGCCCACTGCCCTCATGAGTGCACCTGTGGCGGATCCTCATTAAACACACTGCAGTCGGGACTAACTAACCCGCGTTAATTGCCACTGGCGTCTGTTGTGTAAACCACCGCGTCAGCTCCGCTTCGACGCTGCAGAACCGTGAGGCGAGACCAACCCCTACGCGCACCCTCGCGCAACGCGCTCGCGCCAAACCCAACGGAGACCCCAGCGCATGCGCGCGACTCGCCGCCCGAGCTGCGCTCCCCCGCCCGGGGGGCGGAACCCTTTTACGACGCTCGGTGCGCGCTTTGCGACAGGCCGCGCGGCGAGCAGCGATGGTGAGTGCGGCCGGGCCGGGGGTCAAGCGCACCTCCAGGGGCGAAGGCGGCAGTGGGGACCTCAGCCCTGCTCGGGGGTGTGCACAAACTGGGAAGCCTCCAGCGCGGGGCACCAGCGACTAGGGGGCCTGGGAAGCAGGATGTACAAAACTGAGGCTGGAGGAGAGCAGACTGGTGGGGGCGGGGGTTTTAAATCCCTGCGAGGAAAGGAGAGCGAGGATGGAGTTGGGCTCTGCTGATGAGCAGGACGAGGAAGAGTTGTCCCCAAACTGCAGCAGGGGAGACTGAGGTGGGAGATTAGAAGGAAATGTCTGGCTGCGAGGCTGATCCTGCATTGTTTACAACAAGGGTAGAAAAAATGTCCATCTTTGGAAACTTCCAAGAGCAGGCTTGAGGGGCACGGGACCGGGACAGTTTGGTCAGGGCTGATCCTGTCTTGTGCCAGGAGGTGACCTTGCAAGGTCCTTCCCAGCCCTGCAAAGGACACCAGGCCAGTCCTTCCCTCTGATGCCAGCTCTGCTTTTCCTATATGTGGAAAAGGGCAGTTTTTGTGAGCAGTCCCTATCAAGCCTACCCCCTGGACATGGGCTTTCATGATAAGTAGGGTTGGAAGGGACCTGAGCAGATCATCAAGAACGACCCCCTGCCATGGCAGGAAAGAAGAGTACTGGGGTCAAACGACCCCAGCAAAGTGATTATCAAGCCTTGTCTTAAAGCCCCCCAGGGTAGGAGCCAGTACCACTTCACTTGGAAGTTGGTTCCAGATCCTAGCCGCCCTGACAGTGAAGTAGTGCCTCCTTTCCTTGTCACACTATTGCATCTTCACTTGTTTGTTGTTCAGTTCCCCAAAAGCTGCATTATTCAAAATTACTGAATATCTGGGATGAGGATTGGCTAATCAAGACTAAACTGTTACATTCAGTTCTTGGTAGCATCTATGAAACATAACATGTTTCAGTTGATGTTTATAAAAAGCATGAAAGTGCTTGTGAAGAAGATAAAATATCACCCATAGTAGAAGTGGGAGAATTTAAGCAGACAAGATTTAAATGAATCGCCTGAAGTGATACAGTAAATCTGAGAGAGAAATGGAAATAGGATCCAGAAGTGTTCTGCTGTGACTGCATGCAACATAAAGCTATAAAAAGCTTTGAAACAGCAAACAGTTAAATGTATGCAAAATATAAATAGCTATAAAAGAAATTATGTAAAGTAGGTGGAGGTGGAGAGGTTTTATTTCCAGGAATTTTTTTCTCTAATGTTCCAATAACGTTAAAAAAAAGTCAGCCAAAGTGCATTAATGTTTTTAGTGCAGTGTGTATTTCTATAGATGGGGAGAATTTCCTGAAGCTTTTTATACCTGAGGTTAACAGCAATTGTTCTGTCTGTAGTTTGAACTGAAGGAAGAGGGACTTTATAAACTACTGCTTAATGTTTCCATTAATATTCAAGTAAACAGCAGAGTCCACAAGATTGAAGTGTAAGGTCTTCTAGTGAAGCTTAAATTCATTTGATCTATGTTTTAATTAGTCTGGTTTTAGAGATTACCATTTTTCCCCCATTTCTAATGACTACTTTTCCCCCCCGACCCAGGCTACTACTATGATAGCAGTTGGCCTGACACTAGCTGCTGCTGGATATGCAGGTTTGTGTCTAGTGCGAATACTAATATTGGATTGTACTTTTCATAGTTTGCTTCAATAATGATTAACTGTAAAATACACAAGCAGCATGAATCTGTGGGGTTAATATTTATTATTGGACGAACTGTATGGTTGGGATAGACAAGCTTTTGGGTATCACAGTATCCTTCCTCAGGTCCCTGGGAGAGAAGTAGGCATAGTAGAGCTCAGTAGCAGATGGAAGTGGAAAAAAGTTGCATAAAATTCAGTGTGTGAATGTCACACGCGCACACTGAATTTTATGCCAAAAACAGGATAAGAGAAATTTATGAGGTAGCCAATAGACAAGACAGCTGCAGCAAAAACCTGATAGTGGAAGATCTGGATTATTCAGGAGGGTCATTATCATCTATGAGGTACAGACATTAGCACAGTGTTTCCCAAACTTCTGATACCTGGGGTGCACTTTTCATCTAAACTAAAATCAGCATCTGCTTCACTCTAACAACTAGAAAGGGGGAGGGGTGTAATACCTTTTTTTTTTCTTTTTTTTTTTAAACACATTATCTACTCTATTCCTCTGCCAGAGGAAGTCATTCTGGTGCTGAAATGTACTGTTACAAAATTACACCAAATACATATTTAAGGAAAGGATTAGTTCCTATAGCAGTTGTTCTCAACCTTCTTAGTCATCATGCACCCCTCCATAACTCCTTTGAATGTCATAGCACCCTGACTGAAAAGCACCAAGCTAGATCTAAATTCAGAAAAGATCTGGAGGGGGTAATCTGTGGTGCTAGATCAATGGTTCAATTTAAGGGCAGTTGGGGCAGGACCCTACCCTCCCATACACTGCTCCTTCCACTGTCTGTCCCATCCTGACCCCCGGCCTGTATCTCATGCTGCTGAGGCTGCTCCTGCAGGGCCTCATGCAATGGCGGCCACCCCTGCGGCCCTTCCCCCAGTCCCAAGAACATGGGGAGTGTGGAAGGGATAAGCCAGGTTACAAAGTGTGGTTCTGTCTGTGCATCTGCCCGTGCATCTGCCCCTTTATAGTAGCAGAGTATGCTGCTGGGATTGTGAGGGTGGGAGGTCACAGGAGCTGTCTGGGGGCAGGGGAAAGCTGCAGTCTGCTGAAAAGCAGCCCTGCAGTAGCTGGTAGGACTGCAAAGCTTTGGTAGCCAATTTGATTTGGAGGAGATTGGGCCTGATTTGGCTTCCGAATCTCCGAATCACATCGGGAGACCAATTAAAAAGTCTGAATCAAATCGAAAGCCTACAAATCAATTTGAAAAAGATTTGGCCATAGACTAAATAGGTAGCAGTCCTCACCACACTGGACACAGCTGCCTCCAGCTGGTAACTCTGTTTCCGGGGGCGGGGGGGGGACAGACAACAATGACAATGCAGTGGCTTGGCTAGAACAAGCTGCGGCGTGGGAGTGGGGGCTCTGCCCAGCTGCTGCTTGCCCCCTTCTGCCCAGAGCAAGCTGTGCCTGCATCATGCCCAGCTAGGGCAGAGGGGGCACAATGCAGGTACAGCTTGCTCTGGGCAGAAGGGGGCAAAACGACACCAGGGCAGAGCCCCTACTCCCACCACTGTCACATCCCATGCTCCCCCATGACCCCCCAGGTTGTCCCAGCCCCAATCCCTTCCTCCCCTACACCCCCTCCCTTCCCCCCACCACAACAGCAGGAGGCAACTGTGTCCAGCATCTTGAGGACTGCTATCTATCTGTTTAGTCTATGGCCAGGTTTCCAAAGCAGCACCGAATCTTCAGATTAGATTCAGCCAAATCGAATTGGAACAGCGATTCGAATCTCCAAATCAAATCATTGTCCCTCTGAATCCAAAGCGATTACTTGCCACTTCGCACAGGCCTACATTGTACCAGGAAGGAGAGCATTTACCCCCTCACAAAGGGATCTTACGGCAAACCTGTCACAACACAACCTTTGGGAATCGCTGGATTACCAAGTGTCAGGTGGATTATAGATTCGAGGATGTGTGTATGATCCATAGATTCCATGGCTTTGTTGTGGGGAGTATTGATTGTGACAGTAGAGATGAGTTGAGAGGTCTTCTTTCATTAAGGCAGGCTTGGGCAGCAGGGAGTTCTGATGAGTTGGGCAAGATTAGGAACCTGTTTGAAGACCAGGACAAGGGGAGCTGGGAATATTTCTCTTAAGGCCTGGTCCTTTTCAAGTATAGACTAGAATTGTTTGATCCTTCTTACCAGTTAAAACGTGGGATGGTAGGTGACAACCACAGATTTAATAGACC
>NW_017728910.1:20038471-20091109 GCF_001723895.1 Crocodylus porosus | reverse complement strand
CTGGACATGGGCTTTCATGGTAAGTAGGGTTGGAAGGGACCTGAGCAGATCATCAAGAACGACCCCCTGCCATGGCAGGAAAGAAGAGTACTGGGGTCAAACGACCCCAGCAAAGTGATTATCAAGCCTTGTCTTAAAGCCCCCCAGGGTAGGAGCCAGCACCACTTCACTTGGAAGTTGGTTCCAGATCCTAGCCGCCCTGACAGTGAAGTAGTGCCTCCTTTCCTTGTCACACTATTGCATCTTCACTTGTTTGTTGTTCAGTTCCCCAAAAGCTGCATTATTCAAAATTACTGAATATCTGGGATGAGGATTGGCTAATCAAGACTAAACTGTTACATTCAGTTCTTGGTAGCATCTATGAAACATAACATGTTTCAGTTGATGTTTATAAAAAGCATGAAAGTGCTTGTGAAGAAGATAAAATATCACCCATAGTAGAAGTGGGAGAATTTAAGCAGACAAGATTTAAATGAATCGCCTGAAGTGATACAGTAAATCTGAGAGAGAAATGGAAATAGGATCCAGAAGTGTTCTGCTGTGACTGCATGCAACATAAAGCTATAAAAAGCTTTGAAACAGCAAACAGTTAAATGTATGCAAAATATAAATAGCTATAAAAGAAATTATGTAAAGTAGGTGGAGGTGGAGAGGTTTTATTTCCAGGAATTTTTTTCTCTAATGTTCCAATAACGTTAAAAAAAAGTCAGCCAAAGTGCATTAATGTTTTTAGTGCAGTGTGTATTTCTATAGATGGGGAGAATTTCCTGAAGCTTTTTATACCTGAGGTTAACAGCAATTGTTCTGTCTGTAGTTTGAACTGAAGGAAGAGGGACTTTATAAACTACTGCTTAATGTTTCCATTAATATTCAAGTAAACAGCAGAGTCCACAAGATTGAAGTGTAAGGTCTTCTAGTGAAGCTTAAATTCATTTGATCTATGTTTTAATTAGTCTGGTTTTAGAGATTACCATTTTTCCCCCATTTCTAATGACTACTTTTCCCCCCCGACCCAGGCTACTACTATGATAGCAGTTGGCCTGACACTAGCTGCTGCTGGATATGCAGGTTTGTGTCTAGTGCGAATACTAATATTGGATTGTACTTTTCATAGTTTGCTTCAATAATGATTAACTGTAAAATACACAAGCAGCATGAATCTGTGGGGTTAATATTTATTATTGGACGAACTGTATGGTTGGGATAGACAAGCTTTTGGGTATCACAGTATCCTTCCTCAGGTCCCTGGGAGAGAAGTAGGCATAGTAGAGCTCAGTAGCAGATGGAAGTGGAAAAAAGTTGCATAAAATTCAGTGTGTGAATGTCACACGCGCACACTGAATTTTATGCCAAAAACAGGATAAGAGAAATTTATGAGGTAGCCAATAGACAAGACAGCTGCAGCAAAAACCTGATAGTGGAAGATCTGGATTATTCAGGAGGGTCATTATCATCTATGAGGTACAGACATTAGCACAGTGTTTCCCAAACTTCTGATACCTGGGGTGCACTTTTCATCTAAACTAAAATCAGCATCTGCTTCACTCTAACAACTAGAAAGGGGGAGGGGTGTAATACCTTTTTTTTTTCTTTTTTTTTTTAAACACATTATCTACTCTATTCCTCTGCCAGAGGAAGTCATTCTGGTGCTGAAATGTACTGTTACAAAATTACACCAAATACATATTTAAGGAAAGGATTAGTTCCTATAGCAGTTGTTCTCAACCTTCTTAGTCATCATGCACCCCTCCATAACTCCTTTGAATGTCATAGCACCCTGACTGAAAAGCACCAAGCTAGATCTAAATTCAGAAAAGATCTGGAGGGGGTAATCTGTGGTGCTAGATCAATGGTTCAATTTAAGGGCAGTTGGGGCAGGACCCTACCCTCCCATACACTGCTCCTTCCACTGTCTGTCCCATCCTGACCCCCGGCCTGTATCTCATGCTGCTGAGGCTGCTCCTGCAGGGCCTCATGCAATGGCGGCCACCCCTGCGGCCCTTCCCCCAGTCCCAAGAACATGGGGAGTGTGGAAGGGATAAGCCAGGTTACAAAGTGTGGTTCTGTCTGTGCATCTGCCCGTGCATCTGCCCCTTTATAGTAGCAGAGTATGCTGCTGGGATTGTGAGGGTGGGAGGTCACAGGAGCTGTCTGGGGGCAGGGGAAAGCTGCAGTCTGCTGAAAAGCAGCCCTGCAGTAGCTGGTAGGACTGCAAAGCTTTGGTAGCCAATTTGATTTGGAGGAGATTGGGCCTGATTTGGCTTCCGAATCTCCGAATCACATCGGGAGACCAATTAAAAAGTCTGAATCAAATCGAAAGCCTACAAATCAATTTGAAAAAGATTTGGCCATAGACTAAATAGGTAGCAGTCCTCACCACACTGGACACAGCTGCCTCCAGCTGGTAACTCTGTTTCCGGGGGCGGGGGGGGGACAGACAACAATGACAATGCAGTGGCTTGGCTAGAACAAGCTGCGGCGTGGGAGTGGGGGCTCTGCCCAGCTGCTGCTTGCCCCCTTCTGCCCAGAGCAAGCTGTGCCTGCATCATGCCCAGCTAGGGCAGAGGGGGCACAATGCAGGTACAGCTTGCTCTGGGCAGAAGGGGGCAAAACGACACCAGGGCAGAGCCCCTACTCCCACCACTGTCACATCCCATGCTCCCCCATGACCCCCCAGGTTGTCCCAGCCCCAATCCCTTCCTCCCCTACACCCCCTCCCTTCCCCCCACCACAACAGCAGGAGGCAACTGTGTCCAGCATCTTGAGGACTGCTATCTATCTGTTTAGTCTATGGCCAGGTTTCCAAAGCAGCACCGAATCTTCAGATTAGATTCAGCCAAATCGAATTGGAACAGCGATTCGAATCTCCAAATCAAATCATTGTCCCTCTGAATCCAAAGCGATTACTTGCCACTTCGCACAGGCCTACATTGTACCAGGAAGGAGAGCATTTACCCCCTCACAAAGGGATCTTACGGCAAACCTGTCACAACACAACCTTTGGGAATCGCTGGATTACCAAGTGTCAGGTGGATTATAGATTCGAGGATGTGTGTATGATCCATAGATTCCATGGCTTTGTTGTGGGGAGTATTGATTGTGACAGTAGAGATGAGTTGAGAGGTCTTCTTTCATTAAGGCAGGCTTGGGCAGCAGGGAGTTCTGATGAGTTGGGCAAGATTAGGAACCTGTTTGAAGACCAGGACAAGGGGAGCTGGGAATATTTCTCTTAAGGCCTGGTCCTTTTCAAGTATAGACTAGAATTGTTTGATCCTTCTTACCAGTTAAAACGTGGGATGGTAGGTGACAACCACAGATTTAATAGACCGTATCAGTTTAGTAGCCAATACAGTACTTAAGTCTTTTTGGGGTACATAAAGGAACAGACTACAGAAAAATGTTAAACTCTCATCTTTTAGATCAGAAATAGTTTTGTTACTCATCCTAATCTAAAAGTAAAACTGTTGTACTGAAATTCTAAGTTTTCATTAAAATACTGCTTTAGTCGAGTTCAATATGAAGTCACTTTCTTTAAGGTCGTTATGTGTTAAAAGTTATGAAGCTAATGCAGCCACAAGTAAATGAAGCTATTCAGACACTGCCAAAATCTGTAAGTGCCTTAATCCTTTTTCCCCTCAATATATTACTTACTGTTATTACTTATTGTTTGTAAGTAGCTTTATTTGTTCCCTAGTTTAAAAATGCTCTTGTATAAATACAGAACATCCTTTTTCTCCATACCACTATTATATTATTAGTGAGAGTGCAGAAGGCATACATCCAAAATCGGAGAAACTGTCACTTATCTCACTAATTCTGAAACAAGTTGCAAACAGCAACGGGACAGATTTTCCACCACACAGTCAAAAAAAACAAACTTCAACTTTCTTTGAATCTCATAACAGCAGTTGTTAAGAAGCTCCATTGTACCCTTTTAGATTGGAAAGCGCTGTCAGTAGGGCTTTGCGAAACACCATTGTTTCATTTCCATGGCTGTTTCACCAATTCGAAGGGACAATATTTCGTTCCATTCCGAAGCACTGTCCCATTTCATTGAAAATGTTTTGACTGGTTTCGACGTTTCTCCCATAGGCTATAATGGGGAATCATGAAAATGCCTAAAATACTGTCATTTCTTGCCTGATTCCGATGCAAGTTGCAGGGATGGTAGCCCTTTCTGAGGGCACAAAGCCTGCCAAGTCTCAAGGAGATAGGTGCAGAGGTTTCTCAGAAACTGCATCTCAAAGTCTTGAAAGCAAAATTTGTGACTCCTCCTGGGGGTGCAGTCCCCTGGGTCTACATCAGATGACAGGAGCCTACCACTGCCGCCTGGGACTGGTGCTGGGCACAGCCCGTGCCTGGCACCAGGCTCCATAGAGCTCAGCCCAGCCCTGCTCTGCCTGCCTCTGCAGCCCCATGGAGCTCAGCCCGGCAGCAGGAGGCAGGGATAGCCAGGGCTGCACTCCCCTCCAGGCTGAGCTACACGGGGCTGTGGAGCCACTCAAAACGTTTTGAGAGCCCTCATTTAGTTTTGAAGCTGTTTCGATGCTTTTTGTTTAGTTTTGATTTTGCTGCTTCAAGCTCAAAACAGCTTCGAAACTAAACAGTGAAACTTCATACAGCCCTGTCAGTATAGAAATAGTAGCAACTTTGTCTCTCCCCCTTCCCACAAGGTTTAGTTAACATTATTTGTCTGAATTTTCTTATTAACATATTTACCATTTCAGACCTTCGGTTATTACAGAGGAGGATTTGATCCTAAAATGACCAAACGGGAAGCAGCTTTAATATTAGGAGTGAGGTAAAGTCATTTCTTTAAAAAGTGTGGAATGCAAGGGGGACTACAATTGTCATGTGTGTCTGGCTTTGAAAAATACAGGGTCTTCCAAGCTCCCATTGACTTCAGCTGGAGTTGTAGGTCCCTCAATGTATGTAATTTATGTATTCAGAAACTGTTTTTACTTGGTGCTGTCCACAAGATTGTCTGCTAAGTTTAATGTTGCATATATTAGTAGCATTTGTTGTGCTGCACAGAGGAATCCTTTCTTTTTAAAAGCCACTCCCAATTAGGAATGCAGTAGTCAACCACTTTTTTTTTTGCATTGAACTTGCTTGAAAAAGCAGTTAGAAATCTTTTTTGTGAACAGTCTTAATAAAAATGCATGAAGAACTATTTTTCTGCACATGAACACTTAAGACCAAGAACTGAAACCACAGAGACTTTAGACAGCATGGTGCCAAAATATTAGGCACTGCAATGATCAATGTTACAAAGCCTAAGAAACTTGGGATTTAAGTTATAAGGCCCCAAAGCCTAAATTTGCAATGGCAGATAAGCACCTATATACACGCCGACCATCTGAGCTTTTGGAAAGTAAACATGGTTGAATTTTTAGAGGTCTAGGTCAGCAGTTCCCAAACGCTGACAAACTGTGCACCACCAATTTAAAGTTATATGATCTTAAGTACCCCCAGCAATTTTTTCAGTTCAACCTTACCTACTACCAGCAAATTTGTCATATAAGGTCATTATAATAAATCTGTTAATGCATACCACAGGTGGTACCCATACCACAGACTAGGAACTGCTGGTCTAACTCACTAAGATGCTTTGAAAATTTGCACTTGATCCTTACTTGCTCCTGTTTCCTCTCCAAATGTCTTGGTATTCCCAGAGGCATTATGCCTTTGGGGTGTTTTTTGTTTGTTTATTTATTTATTTATTTTACAGACTTACTGTTTCTTATTTATACTGTAGAACACAGATGCCCCATCAGAGATGGGACCCTCATTTTTCTCACATATGAGAAGCGAAGGCTGCTCCCCATTTCCCTCTATAAATATTGCCTACACAGAAGGAAAATGAAAGATGGTACATTTTATGGAGGGAGTCACAGAAACAGGCTGCTACAAACTGTGGGTGCAAACACCTAAAAATTATGTTTTGAAAAGCTTGCTGTCAAGGACTGTAGTGCAACTCTCTCTAAAATTGCATCTCATTAAAGTCCTGTAAAAATTACCTATTGGAATGAAGGTTTTTCTTACATCACTGAACTTCCATGAAAAGTTTGTGTTTGTTTGGAAACATCTGCACTGCAAACTGGCTACGATCAATAAACTGAGGATGCCATATAAACTAAAATTGTGAGGTGAAACAGTTACCCTAAACACCAGTAGAGGGAAAAAGTGGGCATGTGAAGGAGAAAAGTCTTTTCAAATTTCTTAACAGTTACTATATAAAAATATTGTTTCCTAGTTCTGAGGACCCTTATGCAATATTTTCAGGAAAGTTCCTTCGATGTAGCTCACTTAAGTCTCTTTCTCCCTTTTACCTAGTCCTACAGCCAATAAAAGTAAAATAAGGGAAGCTCATAGACGGATCATGCTTTTGAATCATCCAGATAAAGGTAAGCAGAATTAGTGTTCTCTCTGGTGTATTTTTAGGTGAAACTTTGGAACTCAATAAAACAAAAATAGGACTTGTATACACATTGTTTATGCGCAACAAATGACTTGAATCTCTTAATTTCAGGGTAGCCTTTCTCCCCATTTTAACACTTGCAGATTAGTAGATACATTCAACCACCTCAAATTTTTTTGTTACTTGCTATATCTTTTTTGCAGATAAAGTGAGAGCATTGAATTGATCCATCATCAAATGACTAAAAAATCCCTTTACTTTTAAATGAAAGCTGGTGTAGTGTGTGGAACTCCTCATAGGGTCTGTGGTTATCCTCCATGATCTGTGACTGCAGAACTGGTCCTTTATAACAGTCAGCAAGAACAAAAAACTATGCTGTAGTGACAATTGTGTCATAAGGGAACAGATACTATACAGTAAGCAGATGCCCAACTTTAAGCATATAGGTTATTTGCTGTTAAGCACAGCAGTTCAACTCATTGAAGTCAATATAGTAAGTCACGCGCATTAGTACTTGTCAAGTTGAGGCATTTAGAGTGACCTTAGAACTTCCCCTTCCCTTGTTCCCCCCCTGCTTCTTGGCCCTCAAAACTGGTCTTCAGGACATATTTCCATAGAAACCTTTTAACAGAGGCAAATTCAGGTGCTCTCTATTGGGCACAGTGTCCACTCCAGTGAATATGTTCCATATGTCATAATACTGCCTGTTGTAATTCGGGACTAAAGCAAAGGATGCTGACCAAAGGACACCATGTCTTATGGTCAGAATATTGTTCCAGTTATAGATTGCCCAACTGGGAAGATGATATACTTTCATCTAAAATCAGTTACACTACAGCATAGTTTAATTGGCTATGTAAATATTTAACCAATACAGGAAACTTGGGTCTGGCAAAGACCCATATGCTTGGCATTTCCTGTGGTAATATCTATTTTAAAAAAAAAAAAAAGATAGTGCTGCACACCCTCAACCACAGTGATGACCAGTTCAGCTTGATAAAATAAATGTACCACAGAGAAGAATTTCTGTTGAGGGGAGTAAGCTAAACAAGAAATATGAGTATTTGTCTACATAAGATACTGTTCTGGAATTGCTACACTTATGAAAAGTCATCAAGGTATTTTATTGCTTCGGTGTAAGTGCACCTCATGAAATGTTTAAGAGTGTTTAAAGATTTTTTTTTTTTTTTTTTATAGTCTCCGAGTCTCAGGTGGGCAATAAAGTGGTAAAGGAGAACAGATTGTGACACAAGATACTTTTGTTTCCTTTAGGTGGTTCTCCATATGTGGCAGCCAAAATCAATGAAGCTAAAGATTTACTGGATAGCCAAGCTAAAAAATGAATGTGAACATTTGGCTTTAAATCAGTGGTTTAGTTCATGTGTTTTGATCAGTGATCCCAGAAGGGCTGCGATGCCAATCTTTTTTATTTGATACAAATGGTACTTGAAGTGAATTCAGGGAACTTCTTCCCTAACCCTCAAGCTTAGACATAGTTACTGTGAGTGGGGAGGGGCTGTGCTTTACAGTCTGTAATATGTTCATTGCTAAACTCTAACCCCATGTCTACCACTGAATGCCTTTCTCATTATACGAGAGGGAAAATACAGTCATTTGATCTGGCTAATTCTTATTCTTGTGTAGGAGATCTAAACAGCCTGAGGCCATGTTGAGCTAATTTCCAGTTTACCCAGGAACATTTGTTTAAAACTCATGCTGCTATGATTTACTATGCCAAAGTTAGCTAGATGATACTAATGAAAGAAAAGGCAGGGTTGAAACAGCCTGTTCTTGGAGAACAGCAGTGGGGTTTATTTGTACAGTAAAAAGTATCTAGAAATGCTTATGGTTTTTTTTAATTCAACAAATAAAAGTGATTGAGAAATGAATGTACAGAAGTGTCTTAACTTGCAATACCTGACATAGTCGCTCAGTGTTTTGTTTGCCACTTGTCTCTAAATATTTTTACTAATTCCTGCACTGATTGTCGTTATTTAATTCATATAACAAGCCTATACTATAAATCCTAATAATATAAGATCACCCTATTATGAAATTATCTTGAGTGCTCTACCTTGTACTTTTTATTTTAAAAGTACAACTTCCATTTGTAATAAGAGATAGAAAGCAGGGAATTTAGTTGCAGAAGCCTTCTAAATCTTTGAGTTAGGTTATAAATTAGCCAAAGCTACAAGGAGCCACATACACATGAAGATTTTATTTTTAATTTAAATATTCATAAGTTCTGCACCTACCCAAAATTTATACCTGCCTTCCCAATGTAGTACAAATGCTGCTCAGGCCTATAGCATTTATGCAATATACTGTTTGTAGGAAGAATAGTGTAGTCGGTAGACCAGACTAACTGAAAAATGCTTGTGTTTTGACTAGTCCGAGTAACTTTGCATCTTTTCTGTGGGCCTGTAGGACTTTGCCTGTGTGCTTCTCTATATGCACAGTTGCAGTACAACAGAAGAGTTGCTAGTCGGAAAGTCTGTTCTTTTAAGAAAGGAGGATTAATGAAAGATAGAAAAACAGACATTAGAACATTTAACAAAATACAGAAAGAACAGAGGTAACGGGAGCAGAAACACCATAATACAGCAGTTAAATTGAACTAGGAAATGCCTAGACAAACAAACTTTAAAAATTAGCAGGTCTAAAAGATGAGCCCTAGTAAAGCAACAGAATGAATAAGTTGACTTGACAGCCATTACCTGTCTACTCCTCCCTCACCTCACCAAGGATCCCTTTTTCCTAGAGGTCTCATTGTCAAAAATCCTTTTAGTGACTAAGAGTTGCTCAAAAAGCTGATTCACTTAAGTTTTAATTTCCTCCTGAGTCCAAACTGTCAAATCTTGACAGTTCTTTCCCCAGAACAGCCTGTCTTTTTGACTGAAACCTACCCAAGTTGCAATTTTATCGCTTCCGTTTCCTATTTCAGCTCTTTTCTAGCTACAACAAATGCAAAAGTTAAATAATTTGTCCCCTGCTGCTCAGAGCATCATACCTGATTTGGTGAGGATGAGGCTGTACTTTGTTCTTGGAGACCTCTGCTTTGGTTTCGTCCTGCATCCCTCTTCTCCCCTTTCAAGTGATGTCCCCATGACTTCTTCACTTCTCCAACCTTCTTTTTTAGCCCATGTCTATGTTGCTTACAAGCCTGAAAGGAACTACCATTAGTGTACCAGACTTTTACCCTCATTACATGTCTACAAAGGTGAACTGTCAATAATCCCATGCATGTTTAAAAAAAAAAAATGAAGTGAGATTTACCACCTCCCCCGTTTGAAGTTTTGTTTTGTTTTTTTTAATAAGAACTGAGATAAAAACTAAATTTAAAGTGCATTAAACACTTTAAGACTCCAGTGTATAAACGGCAAATTTAATATGTTAATTTGCTGTAGACAAATCCTACAAGGCAGCCAAAGGTTCAGCTCAACCAGCTAATGAGCTGAGGTCAATTGTCAAATTACAGCATTAATTCTTTGAAAATCCTGAGATATTTCTGATGAAAAACAGTCAACAGATGGAAGATCAAAGTTTATTTTTTTTGTTTTGTTTTTTTTTTGTTTTTTTTCTGTGGGTTTCTTTTTTTCTTTTTTTTACTACTGGCATACAAAAACATATTGCACATCAAACAACCAAAACAAAAATAAAAATACTCTACTGAGGACTAACATATGTAGTTTATACAGAATAAACTTTCTGGAAATTGATCTTTTCAGTAGTTAAGGTTATGTCTTTATGGACATGACTAATTCAGCTTAGTGTTAACTAAAGCTATGTTTGATTTTTAAATACTGTACAGTTTAATAAATAAATCAAACAAAGCCTCAATGTAGAACAGTCACTGCCAATGTCACTGCCAAAATCCCTGCAGATAATGAGAATTTAACAAATGTATTCCAGTGGTCTGCAGATTTTTCTTCTACATACAGCATTTAAAAAACATGTATTAAAACAGACCAGTTTCCAGACTAAACTAATGGAGAAATTACAATTCAGTGCAAAATATTTTAAACTGCATTTCTTTCTAGTATTCCTCAGGTGAAGAAGTGGTTGCATATTATTAAAAATGTAACAAAAGCAGCTAATGCTTTCATAAAGAATATCAAGTTAGGGATCCCCCCACATCTCTGCCATATTTTGAAAACAAAATAACATTTCCTATAGCCAGCAAGTTTTTGTTTATTTAAATGTTACATATACTATCTCAAGGCACATCTGATGATATATTTATAACACAGTAGGTGTCAAAGTATGTTTAACATATGATTTCTTCAGGATCCCTCCCCTTTCTGTATTCCAAAATGGAGGAACTGAAAGTGCGGTGTCAAGACTGGCGATCCATATTCTATCTTTGGCAAGCTTATACAAGCACTATTGTAAAATGTAATGTAAAAGAACTGTAAACTAGGAACTTCAGTTTATGAAACACCATTCAGCACTGCTTCTTCCTGATTATTTCCATCTTCTTGTACAGTACTTTTCGTTTCTTCAGGATTAGGCTGCGGTTTAGAAGGTTCATCCCCAGAAGCCCCAGCTGGTCCATTTATTGCCTTTTCAGAAGGGCCATGTTCTTCAATCACATCTTTTGCCTTTCAAAGAAAAAACATTTTTAAGCACTAGATACAGCAGCATAGGGAACTCACGAGACGGACTGAGCGATCCCTGTGCAACAGACTCACTGCAAGTTGAACCAGGACTGGAGTTCTACCATCTCTGGCTTGGACAGGCTCCCTAATAGGAACTGCTGTAGTGTATCCAACCAGTGCAGTTCTCTAATCCAGTAACCGCTCGCCAATAGGGAGCCGTACCAGAAAAAGAAGGTGCAAGCAAATGATGGGGAAAAATCTAGCCCCTAGAAAGTTTCCTTCTAAATTCCAGTAATGTGAAAGGTTAACTTAAGATCCTGGAGGTTTCATATCCTTTCCAAAGCAAGAGTAACTGAATGTTCTTATTGTCTACCTATAAAGATAAAACTCCTTTTCAAATCCTGTGAAATTCCTCACCTTGTCAATACTTTATGGCAAGGGTCTCTACCGTATAAAAGTTCCCTGTAGTTAGTTGTGATTTTGCCACTTTTAATACCGCTGAATGCCCCCTCTTGTTGCTGTAGAAAGGTGGAATGCTTGCCCATCTCCCACCTGCACCTGTGGTGGACCAATTCATGGCCCCGTAGGCCGGATCCAGGGCAGGGTTGGCACACAGAGTAAAGGTGCAATCCAGCCCAACCCTGCCCACCAGATCTGGCTCCTGAGTGACAAGGCATGCTGGTGTGATCTGGTGCAGCAGAGCACATCATCTAACCCTCAGGGTTCCCCACAGGTCTGGAAATGGGACAATGGGGGAGCAGTGGCAACATTAAATGCCATGGCTCTGGAAGCTCTTTAAATTGATGCTTCCACTGCCGCCCTGTAAATTGCCAAACCCATGGGCAACCCTGTGGGCTGGATTTGGCCCACAGGCCAGAGGGTTAACACTGATTTGTACCATCCACTTTAACTCCTGTAGGCTTGGGCAACTACCTCCATTTCCCATTTTTATATAAACAGGAACATTCCCCACCCCCCCCGGGGAGCCAGGTAATTAGTACTGATGGAGTGCTTTTGAGTGTGATAGGGGTGGGCAAGTTAAACTTGGTGTAGTAAAGTGTGGGAATTAAGCTTTAAAAAGAAAGTTTGTTGTAATGCAGTAAGAGATGAACATCAACTGGTACACACCCTCAGCAACCTTCACTTGCCATGTTACACAGCTGCCTGTCTACACAAGGTAAGGGTGAGAGACTGGGCATTCCAACACGAACTTCGCACAGTGGAGAAGGCACACAGAGCAGCAATTAAGTTTCTTCTTTTTCTCTTACCATTTCTTTCTTGTTTTTGGGCAGCATCTCTTTTGGGGAGTTCCTCTGTCTACTCTGAGATTCAGCTCGTGATATATAATCAGCTACTGTGACTGTTTAAGAAAAGAAAAGTTACATCAAAAATAGTTTTTCAAATCACCTAACATTTTAAAGCAACCTAATTTGTTATATTTTGGGGCAATTCTCTGCTTTATTTAGGGTCTGTAGTTAGGAAATACCTCTTTTTTGTGAAACCCTCTTTATACTTCTGGATACTCAAGCTTATAAGTATCTCTGTGTATAATATTAATTCTGTAGTAAGGATCAACTTCTGTCCTTCACTGACATCATTCAGCTTCTGTTAGTATCAGTGGTAGCTGAGCACACATCTGCATACTGAATGTAGCCTTAAACTACCAGGGTCAAAAGTACTTCTAGTCTGAGATAACACACAACAGGTTAATCTGAAAAGAACATTCTACTAGGAGGGTCTCATTAGCAGATAAGATACTTTGGACTGGCAAGCTCTTGGAGGCAGTGAAACTTCAGTAAAAAAAAAAAAATTTCTGGAAACCGAGGAGGGCACCTACCACTCTATTTAAACAGTAATGAAATTTCACACAAGGGTATCCCACCACTGGGATACTGGGGATATAAAAACTACTAGAACAGATGTTTGAATAAGAAAGTAGTGTTCAAATCTGTTTTTATGGGGATTCCCTGAACTAAATTCCATTTTTTTTTATCCGATCTTGCAGTTCAAGTGATGAACCTAAAAGAAGATATAGATTTTGCCAGCTATGTGTTGAATAATATGATCAATAAGTAATTATATCTAGCATTTGACAAGCTATTTTGATATTTTGATAAAATGATACAAAGCTGATAAAAAGGGCCCAAAGCAGAATATATGGCAGGGTCCAAAGTACCCACCACAGGGTTGCCATCTTGTAGCACAGGGTCTTTATGGAAAAGCTAGCTCTGGGCCATGACTCTGGAAAAGTCTTTCTATATTTTGCTTTCTAAAAGCAAGGAATATCTTGTTTGAGGGATGTAAGATATATATGCATTCTATGAGTAAAGTATAAAACTACATTATTACTTTCTTAGCCAAAACCTGCTACTTCCCTCCCCTTTGTTTTATTTAAAATTATTTATTTGAACTAAAGTTCATTCTGAACAATAGTGGCAACAAACTACCCTATTCAAATTCTGAAAGATGGGAGAGAAATCAAATTGATTGAAAACAGGATTTCAGGGGAGTTTGGGGCAATGGGGGGCGTTAAAGCATTTATTCAGTTGAAGGGATATGCTATTCATAGCATTTTTATGGATGATTAAAAATCTTATACTTAGGGTTTATAGTTCCCTTTTATAAATATAAAAGACATCTCATTTTAAACAAGTTTTGTCCTTGTTTCTAAGCAATGAGGACTGCTCAGATGTACTGGGCTGTCTGCCTTTGTTCCAAAGAGCAGTACAATATGTTTTGGGAAAAAGTTGTGTAGAAAAAAAAAAAAAGCTTGATCCTTAAAAAACAGGTAAAATGAGAACAAACTTGGGTCTAATTGTGAGCTTAACAGTCTGAAAAGCATCCATTAATAAAGAGATCCTGTGTATATAGCATCATATGCAATGATGAGTTTTCTAGAATAGGTAGTCTAATAAAGATGAATTGCCTTTTCCAATATTTGAAGTGTTAGTACACACAAAAGAAATGCATCAAGCCACAACACTAAAAAAATGGAAACATGCAATTTCATTTAAAATTTCAATACATGGATGATTTATGATGCCCATAAAAGCGAGGGACTGATGGCGTTGCTTAATACAGGCATGTAAGGCAGGCAGACACCATGTCACACTGCTTTGCACTGCAGAGTCTATACTGCTAGTCCCTGTCTTCTGCCTTTCCAGTAAAGACAGCCAATAGTGAAAAATTGTTTGAAACTATTTGGTCATGTCACTAAGTGCAGGTGCACAGGCATGGGTAAATACAGAACATGACCCAGTTGCATACATGGACTTGATCCTAAACCATTGAAGTCAATGGCACTGACTTTAATGGCAGCTGGATCAGAAACAAACTGTCTTCTTCCAAGTGAAAATTAAAATTAAAGACAATACAAATTAGTTTCATTAGACAGGTTATAAATTAAACATGTTCTCTTGTGGTAAGAATAGCCTTTGTCTTGTAGATAGTAGTCTTATTAGTTATGCAGTAACCCTTATTTTTGTAATGCAGCTATATGTATCTAGATATACATAAACAGCAGACACATAACATTCTTTCATGCTTGTGACCCGAAGTTACCCAAAGCTTCACTCAGGTTACCTGGCTGTCTATCTTCTGCCTGACCCCTGAAGCGACGCCTGCGGCTACGATTGCGTCGCTGGGGTTTTTTGTCACTATCATCTGCAATTGCAAAGTTTACCATGAACTATTTCTGAAGAGAAAACTTTTTTCTTTAGCAGTTTAAGGATGGGGTATTTAGATTTACTTTTGCTAGCATGGAAGATGAAATAAAACATTACGAAACTAGATGGAATTTTGAATTGGAAGCATTCGAAATTGATTATGCAAAATCCTACGCAGTTTGGTATTGATTCAGTAATAAAACACCTAAACACATGCTTAACTCTAAGCACAAATAAGTTTGCTTTACTGAATCAAGGCCCATGTGGATTCTGATCATATAATCAATCAAATATTAAAAACTCTTCCTAGAATATAAAGGAGTCGATCATTAGGCTTGTGTCACTGATCGGTATTACAACTTTATTTACCTGTTATCACCTAAAATAGGTAATTCTTCAATAGGTTACTTTACTTCTGATCCCAGTTGGGCTAAGTACAGACAGTCAAACAGCCTGAGGCTGAATCAATTCAACCTTCACAGCTGAGTCTAAGCTGTGTAGATTGAACCAATAAAGCAAGTGAACAGAAATTCACTTTTGAGTTTAAAAAATGCAGCCAGCTGCTTGCAGTGGCCCAGGTCAGAAGCTGGGGAGTGCTAGAGCACGTCTCCCTGCTCGGATGGAGCAGACAGCTTGGGCCAAAGATAGCCTGCCCACCCTGCAAGGGGGGTTTGCAGGGGAGGTACAAAGCATCCTGGGATGCTGGGGGACTGGGAGTTCAACTTGAATCTGGAAGGGATCTGGGACAGAAGTTCAATAAACCAATTTAACCTAAATCAGATAAAAGTTTGATACTACACTCATTCAGGTTCATCTTAAATGAGTTTTGTCCATTTTGAAAGCAGTGTATGCACACTGAACTTCTGTTGTGTTACAGATTTAGACAGGTTTCCAATCACTTGTACCGGTGTCATTTCTGTCCCTAGACTTGGGGTTCTCCCAAGTTTCCACGAAGTAGCCCTACTCAAGAAAACATGCTAAAATAATCCCATTGTTTCCAGTGGGATTAAGGGAAAGTATTTAAACACAAAGTGAATAGAAATGGATTTAAAAGATTATTTAAGAGCTTTTCTAATTGAGACCCAAGAGCTAAAAAAAGTAGCAGGGTGTTCCAAGAAAATGAAGAGTGCCCCTTTCCTCTAATCAACCTCAGACAAGTACAAAGGGGAACCAAAGCAGAGACTTCCCAGAAAGTCTCTCTCAGCCATACGTATAATGAACAAGGTATAAGATGAGAGAAAAATCAAGAGGGATCTCTTATGGCATACAGAAGTTTTCCATCTCCGAAAGAGGAAAAAGTTAGAATAATTCATTGCTTAACTGTTTTAACCAAACACAGATTCTCCACTCCTAAGAAAAAACACTTACATGGCTGATTCACGTAATCTGTTCTGTGGTTCAGCCACCCAAATGATTACATACCTAAACCATTCTCATTAACAGAAGCAGTGTCAGACTCTGTCATTCCATCCATTAGAACAGCATCTTCATCAGTTCTTCGCCTGCGTGATCGCCTGCGGCGGTTAGCACTGTGATGAGATTCACTGGCATCGGTGTCTACAGTCTGGTCTGATTCTGTGTTATCAAGCAAGCTGTAAGGGTTGCTGTCAGGATCTTTCAGCACTAAATGATCAAATGAGAAAGGTCTAAGACTAACTGAAGTTACATGTTTTGAACTCTGACGCTGATTTTATCTACATTTTAAAATATAAACATTTGCAAAGTTATGAAACACATTAAATGCAGAGCTATTGTGGTTTTCATAGTGGTTCCCTGGGCTTTTCACTATTCTGAAATTCCAGCCAGATGCATTAAGCATCACAGCAGGCAAATCATGTCAGGATGCAATATGACCCAGATGTAATAATTAAAAACATCTTTTTACAAGTTTCTTCATCAGTCACTACTGAAGTAGCAATTATAAGCCCGCAGGGCCAAATTCTGGCTTCAGACAAAGCACTGCAAAACAAACCCCATTAGAGAAAAAGTTGTAAGCCAAGTCTGTATTCTGCATGCCCTGTACACAGTCCTTTCATTCATTATTGCTATTAATATTTGTGCAACTAATTTACAGGAAATGACTAGCATGAGGCAGTATTAGGGGCCATATGCACTAAAGCAGCAGTGCTCAAGCTTTTTGGCCAGTTGGCTGGATGGGCAGTGCCCAATTCCTCTGTGGGCCCCGTCTGGCTGTACAGAGGGGGGCAGCTTGGCCCCACTCCAGTTGAGCAGCTAAAGGGGGCTTGGTCCAGCCCCAATCTGGCCCCTTGGGTGGGTGGGCCCAGAACCTAACAACAGTCCAGCCTACAGGGGGAGGAAGTGTGGTCAAACCCTGCAGGGAAGGAAACATGGCAGGGCCCCTAACTTGGCTGTGCTGAGGGAAGGGGACGTGGCCTGGCTCTGTTCCTGCCATACAGGAGCAGGGTCGTGGCCCAGCTCTGATCTGCCCACAGGGTGTGGATTTTTGGCAGTGGGGAAGGGTGGCAGTATTAACTGCCACTGGTTCCCTGCCGCTGAATTTCCAACCTGTGGGGAGCTCTATGGGTCAGGGTCCAAGGCTCCACAGGCTACGTTTGGCTCATGGGCTGGAGGTTAAGCACCCCTGCACTAAAGCGTTCTGAACATCCCCTTTTACACCAAACCCCAACCAGCATGCTTCTTCTGCATTAACTGTAGGAAGATGTATAGATCTTGATGGTATTCAAAGACTGGAGAGGATTTCCACCCTACTACATCCTTTCTAGTCTGCATCTATGCATCCATAAATGATGCAATTACGTGCTGGTGCCCTTCAAGATTTATAACCATAAACCACACATAAAATAGCTCCTCCCCATCCTCCCCAATTATTTAAGTGTGGTAGGAGTAGGAGCAAGGGCTTAGGCAAGAGAGCCGAGAAAAAAAAATCCTTAAACTTCTTCAACAGCATGATGCAAATCCTGACATGGCTGTGTTGAAATCCAACTATAATAATCTCAAGTTTTGATAGCCAGCTCGGCATATACATCCTGGTTTAATTTGGATATATACACACACATCTTCAACTCATGATTTGGTTAATAAGGCAAAGAAATGGAGCCAGGTGTCAATAACCAAAACTAAACCCAACATGCATTTTAAACACTACCAGAGCTGATGGAGGACTTGCCAGCCCGGGGTCCACCACGTCCACGACCCCCAGAAACACTGCGTCCTCTTCCTCCAGGACGTCTTCTGCTGTCACGCTGTTGTCTGCTCTCCCTGTCATCCTCTCCCGCCAATGACCAGTCACTCAGTTCATCTTTCCTCTCAGACTCTGTTTCAGAGGGATTAGAGAGCTCAGAGTTCGTACCTTTAAACAACATGGAAAAACACACAGATGAACTTTCAATTTGCGGCCATGAAGAGATGAAGATATGTTGTCTATTTGCAGATACTAAAATAGAGCTACTCCTTCAAAGTTGTACCAGTTGAAGTGTTGTATATAGTATGTCAAGATATTGCAGACTATGCAACTTATTTTCCGATTTAGTTACACAATTCACCATATTTAGTAGGATGCGCAATCCATTTAATAAAAGCAATCCATTTAATGAAAACAACATTCTTTCGTATAGAACAACAGGTATATAAATCATCAGTACAGATCTCCATAATTTGTGCTTGAAGTGCAGGGTGGTAGCTCCTTTAATTTTGGAGTCCCCCGTCATCCCGTCCCCCCACACTGATGCCAGATGGCCAGGAGGTGAAAACTGCCGCACATTTAAAAAACTGTGGCCTGGCCCTCGGGTGTAGACAGCAAGTGGGCACATGGGGGGGGGGGGACACTCCAAAATTAAAAAGCCACCATACCACACACTTCTGACATGAATTCCAGAGATCCCTAATCATCAGATTTTAGCACAGGAAGCGCTGGATTCATGGGCCTTGGGACTAAATTGGAAAAAAAAAAAAAAAAAAAAATCAGTCCCACCCTTTGAAAAGGTAGTTTTATAATGTTTAAGTGTCAGATTTCAGTTTAACAATCAACAGAAATCAAACAAAATCTAAACCCAGTCACAACAGGAATTTTGAATAACTGCAATCTCTTTTCTGGAAGCTATTCTTCTATTAATTGCATCACCCAGATTAAAAAAAGTTAACATAAACCACTGTTCATATAACCTTTTATTCTGGAGGATCAAAACGCCTCATTAATTATATATATATGGATCAGTCACCCAGAACTAAAATGCAATCAATTCTTGGTTGAGACATGGCAGCTGGTCTCAATCAACAGCACTGTATAATCAATTCAATTTTCCTTTTCTTTTTTTAAAATAGAGGTTGACAATTCAGCTCTCCCACTGAAACTACATGAAACATTTTAGGACTGTAAAATGTTGGGGAGGAGGGCAGCACACTAAAGGCAGCCTGCTGAGCCAAACTAGGACATCCAGGCTTATACACAATGAGTCAGAAACTAAACAGTAGATTGGGTGATTATTTTTGGAGTTCCTCAGGACCCTTCCCTAAGATGAAGGGAACTGCAGGGAAGTCTTAGGAGACTGACCTAGTCAATATAAGAACCTCAAAAAAGGAGAAAGGACAGGGAGGCTTCAAACCAAGAGAATGGGAAAAAAGAACTCAGGCAAAACACCGTTACCTCCACTTACAATTGTTCTGCTTAAGCCTCTGGAGATTTTACATACGTAATTACAAATGTGGCCAGAGACTGTTCATCTGTTTTATTCTGGCTGCAACAGAAACCATGGATGTAAACCTGACACCCAAGAGATGGCTTCCTTTGTGTAACTTGAGCTTTCTTCTGAGCTTCTGCGAGATACACAGGCTTTTATCCATCAACCTGGTAGTACAAGAATGTGACTGCTTTTGCAAGACAGGTTTCTTTGCAAAGTTCAGTCACAGGGTTTTAATTTCATTTAGTCTATTTAAAACATGCTTTGCAACAGGAATGTAAACATAATCATGCTAATTTGAGCTGCTGTGCTAATAACTAAGCAGTCCCCATCTACAATATTAGCCAAATTCTGCATTTACTCAGCTGTGTGCCATACTATACATAACCAATCTAAAAGCAAACCATTTAAAACAAAAAAGGACTACATCTGTTGCATACACAGAAGTTTTTGTACCTGCTCCACAGAACAAAAACACTCACCATAACCTGATGTATAATTTGGGCCTCTGCGACCTCTCCCTCTTCCACTATATGACCTAGAGCCTTGTACAGAGGAGAGGGTACTTTCATCCGTGGCGTAGCCCTTTTCCTTTTCAGGAACTCTGGTGGAAGAAGGTCTGAAACCCATGCCAATCTGACGCAGTTGTTCATCAATCTGAAGCCTCTCCATCCTTAACTGTTCTACTTCCTACATTGAGAAAGAGATATTATGCATATACCATGCTGATGCTGGATCCAAACGAATCATCATTATTTCGGCAAAAGGTGGGAAACCCCAACACTTTATGCCTTTAACCACCATCTTGTCATTCAAAAAATTAAGGACTGTTTTTGCAGGGTCAACACACTCCTCATCTGGAAACAAGGAACACTGTTAGGCTGTAAAAGTGCTGTCTGACTTGCACTTGGAAAGAGTTCAAGCCACCTCTACATTCCCATTCCTATCTGAAAAAATACCCATAATAAAAGATTGTTTGATACCTGCAACATCATGACAAATAAAAATCACATAAGGCCAATAATCATGTGAAACACAAGGAAGAGGTGAGCTTTCCTCCATTTTGAAATCACTCTCACCTCAATGGACTTAGCAGTGCTTTCCAACTGAATTATTTCCTTCACAGTTCTGGAAGGATTTCCTAAGAGGAGCCACTTCTAAAGTTCTCGTGTTAACAGATGAATTAATTCTCTCCTAGTTATTTTATTAGATTGTTTAACAATTTTTCAGCTCTCTGGTTTCCAGTTAATAAAACATTAATTTATTGGAAATGCAGACATGTAGCAATGCATTCGCATTTTTTATACTTCACAAGTCTGCATAGTCTTGTATCATGCAGCATTAAGACTGAGCTATCAAGTTAGGATTTGCACAAATTTAGGTTGAACATAAAATATTGGGCATCTCCAGCCCCACACCTCTATCACACTATAGTGAAGTAGGAGATGACATTTTATTTCTTGTAATTACAGGCCAATGTAATGTGCATGCAAGGGAGAGAGCTGAGGGAACTCATACAACCTTAAAACCTGATCCTGACATGAACTGACCATCTGCATCTCCCAATTAAGTCAAAATGTACAAACAGATAATTTCTTCTAATAACTTTTTCCAAAACAAAAAATTAAATACGTACCTTCAGGTAGGCAATGTGGTATTCTAAAAGAACCTGAACATTTCCAATGCTTTCTTTAGTGCCAACAAATACAAACGGGACCATTCCCTGTAAAAATGAAACTTCATAATCTCACATCCTTAAGAAGGGTAAAATTAGCAAGACCTCAATGTTAATCATTACACAAATGATTTTTAAGTTACATGAATAAATGTCTTAATCTAAAGACTGCAGCCCAAATCCTGGGCTGTGTTAAAGATCCACTAGATACAGGTCAAAAAATAGGAGGTTAAACTGACTTCAAGGTGTTTTCACTTCGGTGAATTGAGACAAGTAACTAAGATCATCCTGCTGCCTACAGCCCCAGTAAACAGCAACAGAGGACTGATGAGGCACAGCAATGCCTAGTCCACAGTGTTTTCCCCTAGCTGTGCCGACTGCATGGATGGCCTGCATACAAGCTGCTACAGTGGCTGTATGCCACTCACAAATTCCTCTATAAAGGAGAATTCATCTATTGGATAATTAAGGCAGCTTTAAAATACAGGACAATAGAGGATCAATAGTGAGTAACAATATAACTATACATGAAATAGCTATCCCATACCAACCCAAGGGATCATGCAAGTCTCTGCAAGTTTCAGCTATATTAATAGAGTAGCTTGGAATCTTTGCTGGCTCCAAAACTATTTATTAAAAATACAGCATTGTGATATTAAAAAGAAAGGTTAAAGAGTTGAAAGAAAGAACTTACATCTTCCCTGGGCAGTTTGTTTTCATTGTCACCTTCAATTCTCACCCTGACGACTCCAGACTTGTCTACTATCTCCTGAATCACTTTTCCATTTTTCCCAATAACTTTTCCTTTAGTGGACAAGAAAGATTAATTCTGAATCACTGGTCTGAACTTTCTCTTTAATACTTTCTCTTCATTTTCTCCAAGTTACACCTAATAAAGCAGTACTAGTAACACAACAATAAATGAATGCTCTGCGAGTCAGATTTCTATTGCCTTGTAATCTATCAGTTTTTCACTATTTTGCAGGAGGGCAAAATATAAACAAGGTATGGGGGGGGGGGAAATCAAGCCTATACTTTCCAAATTATTTCTGACATATTTGTGCAGAGAACAGTTGTTCTTAAATGCAAATGCAAATTAGGATTAGGTTTAAATACAAAGTAGAATCAGAGCTAGGATTCAGTGGCAAAAAAAAAAACAAACCACTGAGTAAGCTCTTCTTTCTTTATTTGGTGCATCTGAACTGGAAGATAAGTGCATCCCAAACATTTTATTTTAATTTGGGGTTGTAATCCAAAGGGCAACGTGAATCCAGGGATTCAAATTCAACCTTTCCTGAAACTTGAAGCTGGTATTCACTATGCTTATTTTGGCCTCTCTGTTACAAGAATGAACCAATTAACATGACTACCAAGAACTGAATACTTGCTCTCTAATCAAAATTAGATTCTTTAGCAGGTTTTCAGATCTCCTGTTTCCAGCTAACATAACATTAATTTATGCAGTGTGAAAGTCAGACATATGGCAATGTATCCATTTTGTTTCTGTTTCACAAGTCTGAATAGGTCAGCTGGAGTCAATACATCCTTAAATACAAAAACGCTGTGCGTCACAGCATTATGACTGAACCATTAAGTTAGGAGTTGCAAAAAATTAGGGTTGTGGCACATGCACATGGCATAAATCAGTACAAATAAATACATGACACACAATACATTTGACTGTATAAATGACTTTACTTTTGAGTGTCCGTCAATAACGTTACATGTGCCAACATTGGTATATTTATTTTTAGATGTGTGCTGGGCCTTTCTGGAAAGCAGACAAACAGTATCCTCCATGTGCAGAATACATATTTTTAAACCTCTTTTATACCTTCAGCCAGTGACTACCATCGATCTTTTTAAATCAGAAAGCTTTGGTCTTCTCAAATCTAAAGTTAATGGAAGCTATGCTTTTATAGTTATATGGCAGTTACTCATTGGTTACTGATACAGATAGGTGCACCCAAAACACTTCTATCTGAAGTATAGGGAAAGGAATATGGAAGGCTAAAAATACAATCTTGCACTACAGAAACTTCCATAAAGGGAAAACAAAATCAGATGATAACATGATACCAGGAAAACAAGATGCAAAAGAGCCTTAAGAATTTTATTCTCTTCCCTTGATGGCTCAGATACCTCAGTGGTTTATGTCAAGTTTTGCTTTTAAATGGAAAAATGCCTTTCAGAAACAGGTCTACAATCCTACAGCTTTGCATGGTCATCTTGTCAGATTATTTATGTTCAAACATGTGTTAGTCAATACTTCCACAGACCCCCCACAAATACCCATGTGTTGTAATAACTGAAACTGGAAATTCGGTAGGTGGCACTCTACTCTCTTAGTATGGCACCACCACCATAGTTTTGTACCTTGTGGCATAGCCACTGTATTTTGCAAGATGCCTTCTATCAGAGGAGATATACAAATGAAGTCCCGAATACTAATGATCAGTGTACTTCTGAAATGTAGTTTAAACCCAGTTGATTCAAACTGAACCAGTTACAGTCTCACTTCTAAAGCAGTAGATTTAGGTAAGATGTCATCTTCAGTTGACGTCTTAAGCTAGCATAGTTATGCACCAATATATAGGTACTGCCTTCCACCATAACTTGGGCGTATTTCTGTGGTCAGTATAATGAACTGTCCCCTCTCCGTTTGCCACCAGCTCCATCCCTGCCTGTACACAAGCAAAGGCATAGCATAGAGAGCCCAGTTGCCAGGTCTGATGCTTCAGCAGAATGAATTACCTAAACCTACGGCTGAGAGAAAGTACTGCTGAGCTCCTGCCACCTTGGGGCAATGGATCTTTGGATAATTCAGCTGCCAAATACCAAAAAGTGCTGAATTTTGCAAAATGAGATTTTTTTCAAAGGTTTTATAGCTTGACCACGTTTGGGTTCAGCTGTCCTTTGAGATGTTATAATCAGAATATAACAAGCCCCCAATACTTATAGTTTTTGAAGTTTAGACAGTTTCTGGACATAAGGAGCAAGTGCCCAGTACTGTGATCTCAACAATTTTTGCATTCAGATTAAACAGGCTTCCTTTCCCCAGGTTTTCAAGTGTTTTAAATATTTAGCAGCATTACATACCAACAAGATTTCTGGGAACTTGAATAAAATCCTCCACAAATTCCAAGTAACTTCTAGCCTTTTTTACTGCCTCAGCGCTCTGAAAATGGACAAAAAACCAAAAAAAAAGTTTATTTGTTAAATCAATTTTATAAATAAATTCCTGTTCCAAAAGCTGGAAACTTTCAAAACAACTTATTTTCAAAATGAAGGAGGAATGAGATACAAATGGGGATGCACCGATAAAAATTTTTTGGGCTGATACCGATAACCGATTACTGACCAGCCATATTGGCCAATACCACTCCAACTGCCGATACGCAGCTTGGAGACCAGCATCCAGCTGTTAAGTCTGCACCTGGGGTGCACAGCAGCGAGAGGTGCCCCACCAAACGAGCCATGCACCGCTCCATCCCATACCCCACCCCTGCTGTGCCGCATTTGCCTCTGACCCTGCCCCGTTCCCTCCCTCACCGTAGGGGCCTCTCTCCTTCCACTCCAGGACGCTGCTCTCCAGGGTACCTGGCTGCATGCATGCTGTCGCTGTGCACTTGTACGTGGCATTTAATCAGCGATATTATTGGCCATATCAGCCAAAAAGAACCGAATGCCGATAATGCCAATTTTCTGTTTATCGGTGCTGATAAAGTACAGACTGATGTATCAATGCACCTCTAGATATAAATTAATTTAGGTTTGAACGAAATAGAGAAATAACATGGGCAAAATGATTAAGAATTAAACACATTTGCAAAGCAAAGGCATGCACAGTGAAAAAATTGTTTTAAAATAGCATGAATAAAATTATCTTGTGCAATTTACACTTGTAATCTAGTAGTAAAACTATTTAAAATGTCCCCTTCATATCTAGCTTGCAATCACGGACTGGAAAGACTTTTTCACATTATTTCAAAACACAGTATACTTGTGAAGCAGCATCAATATAACATCACAGAGACTCGGTGATTTTTTTTTTAAATCTGTAACTAGTTCTTATTAACACTCAAGAAAATGCTAATATTATCCTAGATACCAAAATATTAATTTCAAGTTGTTTGTTATAAATTTTTAATTCTTCCCCTTGTATTGTCTGAACATTGAAGCAAGCAGGATTTTTATGTTAAAACGGTATGTAATCCTATAATTGTAAATAAATGATTACATAAACATGATTAAAATTGCATGGACTGTAAGGTGGATAGAAAACCAGCTAGATCGTCTCATTTGCAGCCAGTATCAAGTGGGCTGCCTCAGAGGTCAGCCCAGGTGCCAGTGTTTTGTTCAGTATCTTTATCAATGATCTGCAACACCGGGGGGGGGGGGGTAGTGCAACCTCAGCAAATGTGTGGATCACACCAAGCTGGGGGAGCAGCAGATACGCTGGAGGGCAGGGCTAGGATTTAGAGACGTAGACAAAATAGGAGGACTGGACCAAAAGAAATCTCATGACGTTCAAGAAGGACCTTGATGATCTCCCGAGGTCCCTTCCAGCCCTGATGTCTATGTCTATGACATATGCAAAGTCCTGCAGTTAGGACGGAACAATCCCATGCTGGGGACTCACCAGCCAGGGCCTGACTGACTAAGCAGCAGCTCTGCAGAAGAAGATCTGGGGTTACAGCGGGCAATAAACTGAACACGAGTCCCTTGTTGTAAACAAGACTAACAGCATACTGGGCTGCATTAGTGAGAGCTTTGCCAGAAGATTGAGGTAGGTGATTATTCTCTTCTATTTGGCACTGAGGCCACATGTAGAGTACTGTGTTCAGGTTTTGGGCCCTCCACAATAGAAAAGATATGGACAAACTGGAGAGAGTCCAGCAGAGGGCAACAAAAATGGTTTGGGGGCTGGGACACATGGCTTATGAGGAGAGGATGAGGGACCTGGGCTTGTTTAGTCCAGACAAGAGAAGACTGAGGGGGGATTGAATAGCAGCCTTCAACTATCTGAAGGGTGTTTATAAAGAGGATGATGGAACCTGGACTGCTCTCATTGGTGACAGATAACAGAACAAGGTCTCAAGTTACAGCAAGGAAAGGTTAGGTTAGATAGCAGGAAAAACTCTCACTAGGAGGGTAGTAAAGCACTGGAACAGGTTACCCAGAGAAGAAGTTGTGATATCTCCATCCTTGGAGTTTTATTTAAGGCTTGATTAGACAAAGCCTTATCTGGGATGATCCAGTCAGGGATGGTTTTGCTTTGAGCAGGAGGGTTGCATTAGACAACCTCCTGAGGTCCCTTCCAACCCTCGTTTTCAATGATGCTATGGGTTTCCCCAACTTTTTGGTTTCCTAACTTCTCAGTGCTAAACTTTGCATCCTGAATGCCAATTTTGTTTAGCTTCTGTCTCAGCAAAAGTTGAACAGAATTTCAAAGGATGAAGAAACAGGTGTTTTTGTAATCAAAGGGCATTCTCCCCACAAATTTTTAAAGGCCTACTGCAAACAGTAAGGTGGGACAGCTTGTCAAGGAAAACTTTGTAGAATCTTTTACAATGGAAAATTTTAGGCAAACTAAATAGAGGGGTTACTTCTAGATCTCTTTCCAAGATAGATATTTTTTCTTTAGCAATGATACAAGCTTTAAAAAACAAAACCACCACCATCCCATGAGCATTATTATATCAGACATACGTGGGCATATTCGGCAGCAGAGGAAAAGGTGGGGGGAGCTGCATCAGCAGCGTTCCCCACTAAAGCAATGCTAAAAGGGTGGTTCTGTCCCAGGCTGTGCTGACAAGCCAGTGAGCTCAGACAGCTCACCGCTCACGTGCTGCACAGGCTACAGAAAGAGCAACCACACATGCCTGTCCCCTTCCCCCCACAGTATTGCAATACATTCTGAAATCAGGAAACCTGGATTTATATTATTTGTATGGGTAAACACCCACCATCCCAGCCATGTCCCACTGTACTGACATGAATTAAAATCTCTTAATTTGTGCATGTTCACAGGCTTATATATAACAGGATCCAGTTTACTGTGTGAATACAAGAAGAGGGACAGACTGCAGAGTGGATGTTTAGCAGCACATTCCCTGCATGGTGCTCTAGGGAGGGTTTGGAGGCATCAGTGAAATCAAGCCATAGCTCCATAATCTCTATGAACTCAAAGGACAAACAACCCAGTATAAATGGCATCCAAGTAACCATAACCACCGCTACCAAACCTGGCTTTTACTTTGCCTCTGAAGGCAAAACAGAAGTCCGAATTTGGTATGTAACAAAATATAAAACTGCCCATTAATGCAATTTTAGGCAGCTCTTCTGCTGCAGAACTGCACAAAATTGCCATAGCAGGCAACAGAAAGATCAATCCAATATATGACTATCTTTGGATCATGCTGAACTGTTGTATGACTCCTGTGTTCTCAGTGGCACACACAGGAGTGGGGGCTGTCCAGAGAAAAGGAATATGCCATACAAGCCCTGGCTCCAGCAATCCTCCAGATGCAGTAATAGCCTGCTGGGGGCTTTGACAGCCAGAATAAATGATGTCCTTACACTGTTCTCCTTTGCACTGGGAGAAAAAAAAAAAAATCAGTAGCAGACCAAGGAATAGAGAAGCACAAAGTTAGCTTTAGTGCCAGATTTGCAGTGCCCTCCCCAACTGCATGTTGTGCTTCTCAGCTATGGTCAGTGCTCAGAGCTATACAGTCCAAAACTAATATTCAAATCTTGTACTGGTCTATCAACATGAGCATACCTATATTTGCATGTTGCAATACATTTACTATACAGAAGAAACACCAACATAAATATTGTATCCTGATTAAATGTTACCCAAATACAAGTAACCGTGTTATGAAAACTCCCATATTTCTACCTCAAAACAGTGTTTTTTAGCTTTTTGGCTAAGAGGTATTTAATATCAGATATATTGTACAGTAGAGGGGAATAGCTTACACGAATGGTGGCAGACACTAGTGTAAAATGGTTCCTTTACAGCTTATAATTAAATGCAAAAACCATGTTAAAAGTTTCACAATTACAGTCAATGGGCACCTATACACATGCCAGACATCTGGTCTGATGCATGCATGTGTCAGAGCAGACTCAATTAACTGAGTCTGCCGGAGCATGTTAATTAACAAGCTCCAGGAGCATCCATGTTGCATCTACCTGGTGCTTCCGTCTTCAAAATGGCAGTGGGAGTGCTCATCCAACGAGCTTTAGTTCAAGCACCATCACCATCATTTTGGAGTGCAGGACGCTGAATCCACATGACGCTGCAGCCTCTTTAATTAGGGTGACTCTCAGAGCCTCTCTAATCAAAGTGCCCCCTCTACCCCAAAGCACATGTATAGATGCCCAGTTTCTGGCCACAAATCAGCACCGGCAGAAAACATTAGCATGACAGCCATACAGCAGTTGGTAATGAATGGAAAAGCAGCTGGCTTTCATATTAATGCGCACATGCAGAGGGAGTGAGACAGTAGGCACGAGCTTCTCTCCTTACCTCTCCATAGATCCGGAAAGTACCACTATCTTCCTCAAGCTCGATTGCTGTAACTCCTGGGACCTTCCTGGCTTGCTGTATGTTACTACCATGTGTCCCTATTGCAAGCCCCATTAAATCTTCTCTGACGACAAACTCCTCATGAAATGCTGCTGCAAGTTGTTTTGTACACTTCGAAGAGAGGACAGAATTTGTTCACCGTAAGAAGGGCCTCAGCCTTGAACACAGTTAGATAATTCCTACAACCAGTTAAACAAAAAAGAATGATAAAAAACGGCTTACCTCTAAGTGTTTTGTGGCTTCCTCATTTCTTGACATGAGCATTAGCTTGGTACGAATGCTGCGCAAATGCATGTCACTTAATATAGTCACTCTTTTCACTGTTGCTTCGCTAGCAGACTACAGCAAACAAGAGGGAAGATAAGGGTTATTGTTTTTAAAAAGGCAATCCACATTCAGAGAGAAAGTAGAAATCAAGATGGACTTTTTCACTTAAGCTGAATTTCAAATATAAACCTCAAAGAATCTTACAATGAGATGTTCCTCTCTAATCGATATTTAATTTAAAATAAAATTGGGTTTTTTTGTTTTTCTTCTTTAAATCATCATGTGTATTCAGGTCATCCACCGAGTCCATGGGAGAGCCACATAAGCAACCAGAGAAAGCTAAAACTGAACAGGCAGATTTATATGGAGCATTTAAATAAAATAGGACTAAAGACCCCACTGTTGTCCTTCCGTGCCTAGCAATTTTCCTCAAGCCTATCGCTTGCTTAACCGGTTGTGCTGATGATTCTAGGGGAGGAAAATGAACAAACTTAGGCAAAAATATTTTCTTTTCCAAATAACCCAAGCACATTATTTTTTCAGAAAAGGTGCACCTCTGGAACACATTATCCAAGAGAAAAAAAGTAGTTCCCAAACCTACACTGTTTTTAATGCATTACGGACACCCTCTAGGGACATGCTACCAAAAGATATATTTAAAGTGATCGTATCAATATATCCTTGCATTAAATTTCTTATAGTGTGTGCAGTTTTACAACTGAATATATTTTCTGTGTGGATATGTACAGTCTGTAAGCAACTGAAATGCTCTAAGTGGACCAAAAATTAATGTACTGCTTAGACAAAAAAATATATATTTCTTACCAGTATTATTAATTGAGCAGTTTCAGCATGATAAAAAATACGACAAGCTCCTACAGCTTTCTTAAAATCTTTATGTGCATTTTCATTAGCGCACCTACAAGAAATGAATTATTTATAAAAGGTTATTCCAGTTGAAGATAGCATTTTCAATAAATGTGGTGTAGCCCTATACTTGAAAGCTAACTATGCTGCAGCTAACTTTTGTAAAAATGATCTTTGTTTGGGAAACACCTGACTAAGGCAAGCAAGTGTACAAACAGTCCACCACATTTCACAGTGCATGCGCAGGGTGGGGTAAAGCAGTGAGCAACTCATCCAGTTGTCCTATAATACACTAGTGGTACTAGCAGCTAATCAGTACAGGGCTATAAGCTCAGGAAGCAGCCCCCTTGGCCCAGTGCTCCATTCTCATGCTGTGCAAGTCAGGCACAAGAAGGCACTTAGCTCAACCACTAGATAAATCACACCAACCTTCTAGAGAGAGACGCAGCGTGCAACTGTGCTAGAGCATGATTTCTGTGAAAACTGGGCATACTTGGGGAAACACCAACACGGGTAGCAAACCACTGCTTTAGCATTTATTTGAAGTGTCATGACAAGGGCTGTCTACACTTACTGAACTATTTTGCCTCTCTCAAAAGCCATGTATGAGTCAAGCTTAAGACACGTGGAAAAAGATGCAAGCCATACTGAAATAAGTAACAGTGATGTTATGGTATTCAGAGTTACTCACGCATCTCTGAGATCTTCAGGAACTTCCACTGTACACTTAAAAAATGTGTTCTTTTTGACAGTTTTATTTTGGTTCACAGGTCGAAGTCGTTCATACGTGACAATTTCATTGTAAGTAGCGTCACAGGCAGCATATTCAATGACATAAAACTAAGGGGAAAACATTTTGTGAAAAATCATTAATTTAAAAACAGACATTTCACAAGCACAGGGACAGATTAACTAATGGTCACCCTCAACACCAAAAAAAAAAAAAGAAAGAAATAAGTTTAGCCATTAAAAAGGAATTCTACTCTGGCATAAGGCCATGACCTAGCAATGTTACAATTTTGGGCAGATTTCTGCACCCGCTCAGTGCTCTATTGAAGTCAGTGCAAAGAACCTGTATAAAGCTTGCTCATTTTTCATGTCATTTTTTTTTTCTGACAGCCAGTTTGATCAACTCAATTCAAGATGACATTTAAATGGTTTTCCTACTTAACAGTTCTGCAACAAAAACTTAACAGACATTTTTCTAAAAAGGTCGAGGCATAACAGAACATACTTCCTTCTGCATAGATGTATTCGCTCTGCAACAACAGCAGTAAATACATTTTTTTTTAAATCACAGAGGGACCAGGAAAAAGGAAGAGACTAACCTTCCTTTTCCCAAGCTACAGAGTTACTTTGTATTTGTAGTTCCTAAGAGTAAGACGTTCCCACCCACCCCCACAAAAGTGGTTTGTGCCAGCCATGCAGATTCCTTACATATGTTCCCCAAATCCTCTTCTCAAAACTTTGGGAATGCAGAAGTGTGGGATTTTCTCCTGCTCCCCCGCAAATATAGGTGCTCAGTTTTTGACAACCCATACACACTTGATTCAACCACCCCTTCCAAAAGTATGGATATATTCATTAAATAGTTCTGTGATTTCCATAAGGCAAGTTCCAATTATAAATGAGATTCTAATTCTTGACTATGAAGCTTCATTAACATAAATTCAAGGTTGGCAACATTTCTGGGCAGAGTGCAGTTGGAAGATGTTGGTGTGCTAAGGATGGATGGCAGGGGAGCTCCAATAGGCTTGATCCTTGTTGTAGCAGCACAGTTCAGGCCCCTTCCCTGCCATCTGCCCCAAGACATGCATGCACCCACCCCCAGCAATGAGATGGACAAAGGCTCCACAGACCCCAGTGTAGCTGTGAGCAGCCTGGGCTCCATGCCAGGCAGCAGGGGCCTGCCCAGGGCGTGGGCTGGCTGTGGCAAGCGGCTGCACCACAGTCCACAGTGCCCTGGCCTGGCTCATTGAGTGCATCCGCCACCAGCACTCTCAGGGACAGACAGCAAGAAAGTGGCCCAGGCTGTACTGCCACAGGAAGGATCGAGCCCTTGAGTGGCTCCCCTGCTATCCACCCCAAGCATGCATGCACCCATTGTTGGTAAGCCAAGCTGAGACTCTGCAGACCCTGGCATAGCTGCTTGCAGAAGAAAGTCACAGTTCTGCTGTGGGAGTGAAGAGGAGTTGAAATGTGTTCAATGTAGTGGCTCACCATGATTTTAAAAAGTTGGTGCTGAAAGGGTTAAGCACAATGGGTGCTACCATGCATCCTATTCAAACAGGCTGCACTAACCTATCCATCAGTATGTTTGCCCAGTGTATTTTATAGTCATGCTCAATATTGGCTGCATATAATCATCTTCATAGTTGGTTTTCGTTACTGAGCACATGCTGCTTTAGGCAGCAGTTTAAATGACAGATAATGTATCTAATGAGGTTTCCTTGTATGCAAATGTAAGATGAAGAACTGTTTTCCCCTTGCTGACTGTGGGGGATAACCTTGTCTTAATGTCTTATCCTTTGAGTAAATATGTTAAGAGGTGACAGTAAAAGAGAGACCATCAAAGCATGACAACAACCTCTACTGTCAAACTTGATGAGGTGTTTGGGGAATCAAAAGGCTGGATAAGTTCTCATTTGTATGTATACAAATTTCTTTGTTGTATAATAAAAAAGGCTGCTTATCATACAATTACGGATACTTACAATTTCTCACAGTTTAAAATTCAAGTATCTAATGCCCTGTCAAATAAATTAGCTGGACAGAAGTAAAATTACAAGCTGCTTTGGAATACAAGAACAATGATTAACCCTTATAACACAGGGAATGGATGAGACATGTTCCAACAGAATGTGTAAAATGTCACAAAGGTGGCTTGCAGACCTTTAAAGAAACAAACAAAAACCCTGCACTTTACCAGAAGTAGTAACGCGTTACTTTGACCCAGCTCTGCAGCACCTGTACAGATCGGGCACATCAGCAGGGCTTTTTCGCGCTTTTAGCTAAAGCTGATTCACTTAGCTATTAGATAAAGTACCAATAAAGCCCCACTAGCACGCCTGATCTATACAGACATTGGGAGAGCCAGGGCCAACTAACGTATTGCCTGTTCTGGGCGTGCACTGGGCTCACTGCAGGAGCGTGCCGAGTTTAAGGTAAATCACTTTTTTTTTTTAAAAAAAAAAAACATCTACAAGCAGCCAAAATGACTTTTCCTGCCAGTCTGTTTACTCACCCAGAGTAGCATAAGAAAGAAAATTTCTAGATCAAATACCAGAGGCAGATCATTTATTTCAGATGAAATGGTCAAGTTACGCCGTGTTCCAAATGAGTTTGATAAGGAACAACTAGTTTCAACAAACAACTGCACCAGGCATTAGAGTCTACACAACACACATCCATTTACTCAAAACCCGGACTCTTGACTGAGCTTTTAGACCTACTACTTTTCAAACAGACTTAGAAACATCTCTCCCAATCTCTCCCAATTATAATTTCCAAACTTTTCTGTTTACTGTTCTAGCCATTCCAGATATTTCTAAAGTACTCAACCTAACCAAATTTCATCATTTCTTTGTTTGCATTTTAATCTGCCTCAACACAAAGTCAGCCACTTAACAGTTTTACTTCCAAGAATTCATGTTGATCCAAGATGCTGTTTCATTTAAGTTCACAATACTATAAAAGTAATATTGAAAAATAATTCCACTCTCTCCTTTAAAAGATCAATCTAAAAAAGAAATTGGATATACATTAGGTTCTCTCAGTCTTTAAGGACTCATTAAATACATTAGGTTTTGTAATTCTGTTATTAAACACACATACACACACAGATGTTTGGACTTACCTACTCAACACTTACTTCATTTTATTAATAAAAGTGAATTTATGGAAACCTTTTTTAATCATTAACCTCCCCCAGTAATGTTTTCAATTAAAACATGGCTGCATTTTCAAGGGAAAAGCAGCCAGAAGATTATTTTAAATAATTTTTAAATTAAAAATACGGTCTCCTTTCACTAAGGTAAGTAGAAGCATAAATAGAAAAACAATCCATACAAAATGGTGTACCATTATTTATTCATTAGAACTGAATAAACAGAGTCTACCAATAGGTTAGAAGTCCAAGAACGTGTTGCTTTCAATCCATGGTTTTTATCCTCACCCTGTTAACAAAAAACCCCTATTTTGTGAAGTCATGCCAGAAACCATATGTGCAGATAGAAACACATGGACCTGCAGCCAGGGCATGTACTAATGTGGACGTGGCTTAATCAGAATTCAGCGTGTACTGTGGTTCATCTACAACCTGACTCAAGCTGTACCAAGCAGATAAAATGGTAGTCTTCCCCCTTAGAAAGCATATTATCTTGAATTAATGTTTATTGGTACTCACAACTATGCATAATCAGCCAACTGCATAGTACCACTGCCTACAGTAGCCCTCATTTATAATCTGGTTTGCCATCGTGTTCTTCCGTACGCAAAACTTAACTTTGCATGTCTTCTCCTTTTTGTTGAGCTATGCTTCACTTTCTAGATTAACCAAAACCCACTCCACCCTGAAGTCTTGTTCAGTTCCTACAACATTATACTGCTGTGTCGTGCCTTCGTTGTGAGCTCCTACACAACCAGACCACATACAAGTCTTACCTTATTGCTGGGTGAATTGCTGTTCTCCTGGGGAAAAATGACAGGTGTACAAGTGTTCATGCAATTTTTCCCAGGGAACATGCACCTTCCAAGATAAAAGCTTCCAGGATTCAACCTAGAAGACCTCCCTTGTGAAAGAGGTTTGCTTGAAAGAACATTTACTGTGTTTACACAAATGTAAAATGATCCCTCCCCCCCAAATAATTAGATTCTATATATGGAAAATTTATAAATTTCTTGTATAACCAACAGCCTTCTGCCCTGTCCACTTTGTGCCCCTGCAGTCTGCCACGTGCAACCCCACCCCCAGGGGACAGGAGGCTGCGGCGGATCTGACTCCTCGAATCCCAATGCTCCCTGTCACTTGAGAGCCCCTGCGCCAGCAGCTCCAGTACTCGGCTGCAGGTACTGACTTTGAAGTGGCACACAGAGAAGGAGCCCTGTGGGATATTTTAAGCCCTGCTACTCCAGTCTCCCCATGGAGAGACTGGAAGAAGCAGAGTAGCCTTTGTGCCCTGCACCATCCCCAGACCAACCCCCGATCTAGGGAAAGCAGGGAACAGAGAGCAGCTGCAAGCTAAACGCCTGTACTGCTCCCTCTGCCAGAACAATTTCTAGCAGTGAAAATTTTCCCAAAAATTCCATTTCTAGAAATGAATGCCTCCATGTAGCCCAGATTTAATGAGTCTCGCACTACATCTCTTCAGGAACCCTGGTTTGTTCTGATAAAAAAACATGGAAAAATATGCCTCATATATACACATACACACACACATATATACACGTGTGTATATAGATATATCTACCGGTATATCTCCATCTCTATAGATATTTGTTGAACACAGTTTTATTGATATATTTACAAGTTTAAAGCAATTTAGAAGCCTACCAGTGCCTCAATCATTACATCTCCCATTATCTCCTAGGTGCTCCTGGCCACCTCAGTTATTAATCCCATGACTCATACATATTCATGGTCTCCAGGGTCTCCCCTGGCAGGGAGTGCACCAAGACAGAAAATTTCTAGGAAATGAGCACAGGGCAAGAGGCATCCAGCAGCTAGTGCCCATCCCCACTGGTTCTATAACTGGCATCCAGACCTCCCCCCCACCCACCAGTCTGTCTGCACAGCTCAAACGGATTGAAAGAGACCAAGCCCCAGCTGCTCTGCACCCCACCATGTGCCTGTGCTGACTCCGCTGCCTTCCCGGCACAGCGCCTGCTCAGGCATCAGCCTTGGCCCCCTGCCTAGTCCCAATGTCTGGTCTGAGGGACGAAGAGAGCCCACGCTCCCCCAGGCCCATCTCCAACCCCCCATGCACACCAGGGGTATCAGGGTGTGTGCATGGGGCTTCTACGCACACCCCAGCTGTGCACAGCCTGGGGGCTTCAGTACTCCTTGCACAGCAGTGCACCACCTCGCACTTGCACACACCCTGCATGCACCCCTGCATTTGCACACATGTCCAGGTGAGGACACCTTACTGAGATGCAAATGAAAGCAGCAATGAGATGCAAAGGGGAGGGGGAGAAGAGACTCATCAGGAAGGCAATGGCAGGGGAGTGGGGAGGGGCACTGGAGGCCTAGGCAGCACAGGGAGGAAAGGGTTAAAGCTAGTGCCAAGACATAGGAGAACAGCACTGGAACCATCCCCAGGGATGTTTGTGGGGGCAGGGGCTTCACCCCCATCCTGGACAGGGGGAGACAGGGACAGGGTGTCTAGTGTTGCATAGTCAGTGGGGTGGGAAGAGAAAAGTTAGTCTGAGCCAGCCTTGGCTGATCTCAGATTCTCAGGCCCAGCCCCCCCCCCAGACAGGGTTTAGGGTTTTGTGCCCTTTTTGCAAGCAGCTAATTGCAGGTTGGAACTCCATCAGCCTGTGGAGAGCTGTTTGCAAAAGGGGAAACCTGCATTTTTCTCCTCTAAGGGGAAAATCTGTGTTTTCCACAAGAACTAGAACACCTGGATCCCTGCTAATCTTCCATGTCTACTGCAGATCCCATAGTAGCACACGGGTCTTAAGAGGTCCTACCTCGCCTTTCATCATTCGAACTTTTGCTAGCCACCAGCCACATGGTTCTTGCTCATTTGCTCGTGAGAAAACCTGAAAGAAAATAATGAAAACAGAATTTATGTAAAGCACGAATGCCCATGATTCAGTTTTTTTTGCTGAGCTAATTTCATTAGCAACCTATTAGCATTTAACAAGATAGAAGTGACCAGCAGTATAATTACAACTTTAAAAGTTTTTTTCCCCACTGTGTAATGACTATTACTGGTAATTGCACATTTTTCCTCTTATGCAGATGAAGAAAGCAAATTTCCTTTGCATGTTCCTTGCCTACATGGGACCAGCTTCCAAAGGGGCTTAAAACACAAGAATGACAATTTACTGAAAGGTACCTAATGGCACTGAATTCTTACTACTTCATGATAAATTTAAACACTTGTAGTGAATGTAAGTTTCACAAGAACAAAAGAATTCACCATGGAGATTAACACTTTGTTTTCAGTTTACCAACTATAGTAAGGGGTAGCAATGAATTTAGGCCATTAAAAATGATCATATCTCCTGGTACTACAACAATTAGTTAACAAGTGAGCAACAGATTAGATAACACTTGCAACTTTGAATCTTTGCTTCACTTTTCTAAAATTAGACCAAAAGAGTCCTTTCTACTTGTAACGTTATATGCCTAGGTCTTTTACGCTTTTTAACTGCATACCTAACATGTGAAAGGTGTCCGGTTCAAAACTGTGCGGGTATATTAAGTAAAATAAAGCCATCGGAAAGACATTTATAACTAGACCGAATAAGGCAGTCTAAAATACATCACTAAAAAATCTTGCGCTGGCTAGGAGACTGACTAGACCAGTGGTGCTCAAGCTTTTGGCCCTGTGGCTCAAATAAGTGAGGTGGGGCCAGTCCTCAGGCCAGAATGAACCGCATGTGCCAGAATCAGACCCTGGGGCCTGGCACCATCCTCCACCACCACCATCACATGCCAGGATGGGTCCCCAGGGCCCTGGCACCACCCCCTCCTACCCCAGCACACTGGAACTGGGCCCCAGGGGCTTGGCGCCACCCCTCCTGCCCCAGGATTGGTCCCCAGGAGCCTGGCACTGGCTGCTCAAGCCCCAGTGTGCCAAGATTGAGTCCCAGTGACCTAGCACTGCCCTCATTTGGCCCTGCATACTGGGACTGGGTCCCAATCCAGGGTGCAGGGCCTGGGGCTCCCCACAGGTCTGGAAAGGTGGTGGTGGGAGAGTGGTGCCACCTAGGGCCATTCCCGGGGCGGGGGAGGCAGCAAACTGGGGAGACCACCCTGGGCCCCACCACAGCCGCCAGCTCCATGCTCTGGACACTTGCCCCCGGTTCCAGCCGTTCACCACCTGGCAGTGCCACCCCTCTCCTGCTGCCAAATTTCCAGACCTATAGGGAGACCTGCAGGCTGGATCTGGCTAGAGATTAAGCAAGCCTGGACTAGACCAAAAGAGTCCTTTCTACTTGTAACGTTATATGCCTAGGTTATGGCATTTCTTGGATTTCATATCTAACAGAGTGTTTATTAAATATTTTTATATCAAAACTTTATTCCTAGCAGGCATTTAACTAAAAAGAAAGAAGAAATTAAATTAAATGAAACATGTCCCCAAACCTGTAAAACATAAAGCATTCATTAACAGTAAGAATTTCCAAGGCTGAAAAGATGGACACTGCCTTTCTGTCACATGTCAAAAAATCAGTTCATTAGTCACCTCAAGAAATTTTTATCAATTAAAAGAGCCTTAAAGAAATGTTGTTTTTTTTTAATTCTATGTCTATTTACAACAAAACTACCACTAATAAAACTATATTTAAACATGCAGTTTCACAGTGGATGGAGTGATAGCCGTATCAGCTCAAAGTCAAATGTAGTTATTTAAAAAAAAAACAAACCCAACTCATTTACTACCTTTTCTAGCCATCAAGTGCTTTTCCAGAATTAAGAGACCTGCATATTCCTGACCCATCTTTTTCTCCCTGATCCTACAATGACATCAGAAGACTGACTTGTGACATCATATTAATTCCCATGACATAACCAAATTATAAACACAGAATTCTTTTACTTCAAGTAAAATAGATGAAAAAGGAGGCTGGTGATAGAGAATTCAAGTCTGGATAACAAGAAATAACTGCAAAGTGTCCAAAGAAAGTTGACCAGGTATGCTGAATTTTAGCACACATTCCCTTCCTCTAAGTTTAACACTTTGCAAACATTCTTTTTTAAAATGACCTTAACTCATCTGTTCACAGCTGGAAGTAACAGGGTCTAACCTTACATGGCTGAGGCTTCCTGTCAGCTAACTATAAAGGTGGGCCCCAAGGAAAAAAAACATGGAAAATAGGGGATGCCAGTTGTTTTCTACTATGGAAAAACAGTGGAAGACAGCACTTACTAGGACTTTTTAAATATGAGGTTGAGCTCTTAAGAACTCAGGAGGCAAACACAATTAATATCCAGGAAGTGTCACAATAGGATAGTGAACTGCCTCTTCTTCAGTTGCCAGTACACCATTCCTTATGGCCCTTCACAGACGTTAAAACAAATGTGCAACTGGTATCTGAGGAATTTTATGCCCCATCCCCAAATCATGCATTATGCCGACCAGACAGAGCCAAACCAGCACCCAGGGCCACCCTCAGCACCATCTCTGCTGGGGTAGGAGGCAGCTATGTCCTGGACCCTTTTTTCTTGATTTACTATATACTCTCAGTCACATTAGAATGTGGCTAGCTGTATACACGACTCCCATATTTAGGCATTCCACTGCAATTAATGTTGTGTACTCTTATAACTTCTTTCATGCAAGGAATTAAAAATAATTTAAAGTATACTTTAAAAAATAACCCAACAAATGCTAATGTTACCAAGAAGCAAATATTATTGTTACTTTAAAGACAGGTAAATTTTAGCAAAGAAAGTTAAAGAAATTATTAAAAAATACTATGGTACTTTGGAGGAGACAGAAAAAGATATACAACTTGCTTTTTCCAAGACCAGTGGGCTAAATAATAGTCTTCACAGCTTCTCTGAAAGGTTGTGCGTGTACATACACTGTAGTACAGATTACTACTCAGGTGTATCTAAAACCCTAGTCTATTTTGTATGTTATTTATTATTCCATTAAAAAGTATGCTAAAAGAACACAAAGGCCTTGAAAAGACTAAGGTTGGGAATAACATTCAAATGATCAGGGAGAATTCTCTAAGGTCATCTAGCTGGTAAAAACTTACCCAGAGATCCCTGAACAGCCATTTAAATGCTGAGTCCTTGAAGAGCAGATTGGTCTCAGCGCTGGTGCTGCACAGCCAGGAGGCCCCTGTGTATACATCTCACTGTACTCTACAAGCTCCCTCAGTCTGCCTGGAGACAGAATGGCAGCAATACACAGGGCAGCCCTCACTGGCTGACCTAGGTTTCCCAGGGTCAGCCTGTCTTCCTGAAGCACGGTATGAGATTGTGAAGAAGGGAGTATGTTCTGCTCCCTGCCTGGCTCAAGCAGCAGAGTCCACCAAGTGATACACCGTCTCCCAACAGGAAAGACAGGAAGCAAGTCACCCTAGGATGCTGGTGGATTGAGCTTTGGCTTCTCAGAAGAGAACGTGAACCCACATTCTTTGTCTCAAGAGAAAAACTCTCCCACAAGTGATTTAACTGTTTATCCCCAGAATCTCTTTCTTGAAGTGGTCATTTTGCTCTGGGACACAAAACCTGAACATCTGTACTCTCGTGATGTCTCCTGGGAGACCAGCTGCTCTCCCAGGAGAAACGGGATGTCTGTATGTGGCCTATGATATACATTTTACACACTTAAGTAATTTTTCCTTTATTTCTTCTTTGCTTATGCCCTCATTTTGTTTAGATTTCAAGGAAGGCTCAAATTTTCATTCTGTCCTTAATGACAAAATGGTTTAATCTGAACACAATTCAAAACTACTGACAGCAAAGAAAACACAGTTTAATGAGAGCAAAATCAAGAGGACAGGATCAAGACTTGAACTTGGTAACCCCAGACATATTTACACTGGCTAAAACAAAAAGTTTTTGAGAAATAAATGTATTTTTCACAGATATAAAAAAAGGTGTAAAAGCTCTTAGAAAAAGTTCTCCATTGTTTCAACTCTCTCAGTTGCCTTAACATAAAAGCTGAGGTTTTGTTTTAGGTACTAAAGTTGTACTATGTTACCTATTCCTTTATCACTAAAATGGCACAAACTTCCCCACACATTTAGTGTGAAAGCAATTTTACTAAAACGCACTTATTCCAGTATATTTTAGTCCATTAGGAAAATATCTGCATTGTAACAAAACCTATATGTAGGCTAGGTATGATTTAAATATTAAATTATATGCTAGTTAAGGATTAAAATTATTTTAAGTGGCTTAAAATAAATCAGCAAACACTACAATATTAAGAACTTTAGATATAGAAGTATTCAGTCTTTCACATATTTCTTCCCAATATCCAACTGGCAAACTGAAAGGAAGTATTAATAATATTTAGAACCCTGAACGTAGTTCTTTCCCCTGATATCTCTAATCTCTATTTAGCAAGTTACTTGGTTTTGCTTCAGTTTTAATGTCACTAGAGCCAAGATGCCATATAAATACTTAGCTCCATTTATAAACCAGCAAAATCTATTTTACTAACTGTGCAGAAGATGAAGCTTGCATGTTTTAGTGTGTCAGAGATGTCAGATAGCACTTCCTGGAACTAAGGAACATAAATACCAGGGCAGCAGCAGTATCAGTTACACTACTCTAGCAATAAGCTTTCTCCATGACATGAAGTTAATAACGCTGTCTGTCTATACCCAATTGCTCCTGCCAGCAGAAGTTCTGGCAGCAGCCAGCCTTTAGAGCACATATCCATTCTCACACAGCAACGCCACAGCTCCACTACACCAGCTGTGCTGCCAGAAGACCCAGTGCGCCCTAGGAAGGCATAAGCCACCGAGGGACTGCTACAGCCAGTAAAAGCACAAGGCTGCCTAGAGACATCTTTTGCCAACCACCAGTGACAGAAGCCTTCCTCCAGTTAACAAATGCAGTATAACTGCTGTCAGGAAAAAAAAGAAAAAAGTTCCCATTGTGTTAATTCAGGATGCACTCAAAGTTTTGCTGGCAGAACTTGAGCTTTGCCAACTAAAATCTGTAATGCAGATTGGGTATAAATATCTATGGTGCCACTGAAGGTGCCACACCATACCAGCTGAAGTATTCTTATTGATGATTACTCTTACCCTCACATTACACTAGCTTTTGACACACTATGTTCATTTCCCACAGGCCCCTGCACCTTTCAGATCATTCCTGTTTCTGTTGGGCCTGGCCAAATGAAAGATTCTTTATCCCACCATCAACTATCCTAGGGTTTGTTTCCAAGATGCAAAAAAATCCCAAAACTTACTAATTTAAACTAAACAATCCAGAGTCTGCCTTATCTTCTGCCTGACTTTAATTTAGAAAGGAGGAGGTAGTAGTGGTAGTTTAAAGAGAATCAAAACATCGTAACTAGTATAAGGTGTCTAAGATGTATCATGATTCAAAATAGAATGCCATATTGCTTCGCTTTATCCCTTCAGTTTCCTACCTACTTTCTGAAAAAAATGTAGCTGTATTTACTGCAATGGAAGTCAGTAGGGCAGTCATATCACTGGGGTTTGTCAACATTTTTTCCCTGAAAATTAAAATGCAAATAGCCTGATATTTTTGTAGTGTAAGTGCCACCCTGCCCTACCTTCTGCAGACCTCTGATAAACATGGCTAACCACCTTTCTATATCTGCGGTTTAAGAAAATACATAATTCTGGCTCCACGGGAAATTTTAACTTAAATCCAAGTCCTCTCTTGGTAATACTCAATCTCTTCAGAACATATGCAGATAATAAAATAAGATTTAAACTGTAATTATTAATCCACCATAGAATTTTGTATGCTATCATCACTTGCTTTAATATGTAAAGGTAATCAGTCTAATATTCCAATGTTTTATAGCCACACAGAAGCAGGGTGATCATCTGTCCCACTTTTCCCAGGACAGTCCTAGATTTTGAAGGCCGATACCAGGCATGGGCACACATTAAAAATTCAGCATCCTGGGCATGGGGCACAGTCCAGCAGGGAAAGGAAATAGCATGGTGTCCCAGGAAGGTGTCATGGCAGACACTGTGGCTGCCCTGCCTGCCTGTCGCATCATGCTGCTCTGCCTCCACCTCTCCCTGGAGCACACTGCTGAATTGGTCCCATATTTCCAACTGGGACACATGGTCACCCTATAGAAACAGTAAGCTGTAATGCAAAGTCTATGAATCATACAAATCATATGAATTACATGCACAAGAAAATCATTAGCCCTTCTGTTGGGAAAAAGGTAAGGTAAGAAATCAAACGTACAGAACTTCAAAATGTAAATTTTCAGTGCTCTGCTTCAACTCTGCTGTAACAGCACATTACATCCCAAGTATAATTTTTATTGCTACATTAAAAAACCCCCACAAATGTAAAAGGTCTTATTTTTCTATAGATATATTTTACACACAACATGTGTTTTGTATCATGTTATATTACAAAGTCTTATTTACTCAATTCCAAGACAGGGTTTCTTCTCCTTTCATCATGGGGAAAACAAAGTTGCCTTTTAGAACCAAGTATCAGAAATACTTCAGCTGAGAGCAGTGAGGAGCAGCTGTGCACAAAGTCCGGCTGAACCAGACAGCAGGAACAGTGCACAGGTTCCTTCTTTCAGGGTCTTCTCCCTGCACAGCTCCTCCCCGCACTGGCAGAAAGCAGACACTGGACGGAGGAATCTGTGTGCCACTGCTGCAGTCTCCAGCTGAGCCCGACTCCTGCACAGCTGCTTCCCACAGCTCCCAGATGGAGCAGCCTAATCCCAGCTAACACAGTAACCGGGGGGGGCAGGGCTCCTACCCACTTTCCGGGGTGCAACTGTGGAAGCACACTAGGGTGGACTGATTTAAAATCAAGCTGAAGGCCTGACTTAAATCATTCTATAGATTTTTTTTGTTCTCTAAAGTTATATTTTCATTGGTTGATATAACAATTAAAACAACTAAGCACAGTTTTTACAGTATGTTTGATGCATATATTTTCTAGGTAAGCAAACTAATTTATATATAGTTTAACATATTTGGATTGTTAGAAATCCTGCATTTAAGTACATTATAAAATGGTGAAATATATATTTCTTATTCACTAGTTCACTAAATTATTAACTTTTTGCTCATGTTTGCATCAAGCTGCATTAAGATGGCAACTTGACCTTAATTACACACACAAAACCCAGACTCAAATTTATAACAACACTTTGATGTTTTGGATACAGAAACTTTTTGTAAACTAAAATGGTGCACATTCACAACTAACTAATTTATTAAATGTTAGCATTAATTGTTAGTAGTCATATGAACTGTGGTTAGTGAATTAAACCCTCAGAAAATTATTCTAAAATACCTAGATGAAAGTTGTTTGTGCTCAAGTTCTTACTTGCCTACTTCTCTGTATTGAGACAGATTTTTTTTTTTTTTAAATCTAAGCTGTTTTGAAAGAGTTTTAATTCCTTTCTTTCTAGTTTTCAGAACTCATATTTCATCCTTCTCCCCCATTTTTTTTATTCATAGACAGGAAAAGAACAACAAGCTTTCCTGCTTTTTTTGCCTCCCAATTGATCTTGGTTTCAAATGAAATGGTCCAAATGAAGAAAATTTTCTTTCTGCACCTGCAAAAAGCTACTGCTGGTAAATGCTGGTTTAACTCCTTCAACAAATTCTGGTTCCAGGTGCTTTGCTATCAACTTCCACCAGCTCAATGGCGTCACTTTCTTTAAAACATTCTCAGCAAATATGTACTGCTTAAATGGTTCACTTCTAGCCCTGAAAATGTGTTATGGTTGGCATGACCGACAGGTCATTAGTAGATGCCCGTATAGCAGCACTTTCCTATTTGACAGTTAAGCAGCTACCCTGGTTCTTTGTATTAAAAGTATAAAGCAAGAAAATGAGGTGGACTAAGAGCTTGATCCATCCGCTTCTTTACTGCCTGCCATTTAACTTTGCTGTTGGGTATTTCTTGCTTTCATGTTTCTTGAAGTTCTTTCCACTTCCCAACAGCATCCACAACAGACCAACAATCTTTCTGTAGTTTGTCCAAGGCTATGGAAATACGTTTTAGTGTATTCAGTTTATCTTTTACATTTTTCTTTAGTCCCATGTTGACTACTTTATATCTGCGATATTACAATCAAGTTTGTCACAATTTTCTTCGCATATGGTCGTTTGATTAGGCAAGTTCTTAATAAATAGCTCAGAGCGGTCTACCACTGAATTCCACTGCACATTTTGGGGGAGAATTAGCTTGGATTCCCCAACGCTCTTCAGTGAAGCTGAAGCAAATGGGTTGTTACAAAAGTATTTTATATAACATTTTCCTTTACTCCCGAGGTGCTTAAATCTTCAGCTAAAAGATTCATGGAATGAGCACAGCACCCATATGCTCTAAGTTTCAGGTGGGCTTCATTATCTTCTGCTAAGTTCTCTCTCACCTGTTACATTTGCAGTGTTGTCTGTGACAAAGCTATGCATGTGCCACTTGTATTTTTGCTTAGTTTGTTATAGCTTGCCCTACTGCTACTTTTAAATATTCTGTAATATGTATATTTCTTGATGTGGCAATTTGTTTCTGTGAGATAAGCAATCTGTTCCAACACCTGTGATGACTCAGCTGGTGCTTTGCATCAAGTAATATAGATCCTGCATCCATTGCAGGGTCAAGCCCCATCTGCATTAAATATTGTGCCATATTTCTAAAGCTTGACAGCAAAGTTATAAGTTTTCACTCCTCATTCTTATATAGAAGAAAGATCAGCATTTAACTCCGGAGATATTAGTACAGATTAATTTACTCAACATATTATTTTATTTACATTATTTTAATAGACTGTACTAAATCTGTATCTTAATATAGTATAAACTAAATTCAAATTTCATTTTAAGATATAATTTAAATAAAAGAATAAAAAGACTAATTGTTTCCCACTTTAAAAGTAAACTCATTTAAATAAAAAAATTCTCATTTAAAATTTAAAAATCTGGTGTTTTTAAAATCATTGATTTTTAACCACCCTACAGTGCACAGGCTCCACCTTCCAGCTTGCTGCCAGCCAGCAGGGGAAACATGGGAGGGAAGAGGGTAGCTGGGCAGGAAAGGGGAAACCTGTGCACCACTGTCCCCAGCCTTGCCAGGGTCCCTGCACAGGGTAGAAGCAAGTCAGGCATAGCTCTGGGGCTTTGCCCGTGCCCAAATCATCAAAGTAGTGGAAAGGGGGCATAGGCCAGGGGTTAGGCAGCCTACCTCCCTGTGCCACCCCCCACCAGCTTCTGCCCCCCACTGCTGCTTTCCTGTTGCAGCAGTGGGTAGGAAAAATACAAGACAATCCCTCAATAATTATAGAATATTATAACAAATTTATAAATTTTCCACATCTAAATAATTATTGGAGGGGGGGAGGTAGTCTTTAATTCCAAGGCACTCTGAATTCTAGTAAACATGGTATTTATCTAGCAATAATGCTTTTTGTTAAATGTGAGCTGTAATTCTGCATACGGAGTCCCAAAGCTTATGCAAATAAAAAGTATCCAAATGTGCACACCTCATCACATCACACCAGTTATACAAGTTTAATACAAAAATAAGGAACCTGGTTTGGTCAAACAAAATCCCTTTTCTCTAATCAATGTTTATATATTTATAATCAGAGAACAAAGCAAAAAATACCATAAGATTATGACTTGAAAAATAAGAAGATAAATGACTTGCATTTGCAAAAGTTTTACACTCTTCTAGGACATCTTGCTTCAACACCACGATTTTGCAAAGCCAAAGAAATATACAGGTTCTTTAATCCAGAAGCTTTCAAAGCAGGATACTCGAGAGCCTACTTATATGTAAAAATATTTACAAAAATACCTTCACAAAAACCAAACATGTAAAATTTAAGGGACAGAATATGAACAGAAGTTCTTTAAGAATGGTAAGAAATGCATGACTGTCATTCTTGTATTACAGAAACAAAATCTGTACTTTGTGGAAAAGATACCTATGTCAGTCAAAAAATACCATATTTTCCTCACACAAGACATACAGTTCCCCCCCCCCACTTTTTGTTTTTTGTTTTTAAACAGAAACACTCAACAAAAATTTGCATGAAAGTGAAAAATTATGGGTATTTTTTTAAATATTTAGAGAAAATGAAATATATTTTCATTAAATTCCTACGCCCTAATTTCAAATGTCAGTTTTCAATATTCTGGATCATTCTGCTTTTCAAAAAGGCAGATTATTTACATATATTAGACGTGCACTGTTTTAAGACTTCAGACCGCATAATTACTGTTAACAGAACTTCAGATTACTGTTAACAGTATATTGTCTGAACAGTCACACCCACAAAGAGAATATACAAGCAAGGTAGGAAATATCAGGATAAACTTACCTCCACTTCATCTCCTTCACCTATTTCTTTCTTGATATCCGGGGGAGGTGGTAATCTGACTTCATTAAAAGGAACCTGGCGCTCTGGTTGCCAACTAAAAATTGAAGAGATATTTGCAATGATCATTTCAAGAATTAATCTGTCTGGCAAACACTAAAAAAAAGAAGTGACATTTCATTTTTAAGAAACGTTAAGCAGACACTGTTCCCTCTCTCACAGTACTCCTTGTATTGCAGTTGTACTTAGACACCCCAGCCATGGGCCAGACCCCCACTGTGCCAAGCACTGTACCAGCACAGAACAAAAAGATTGTTCCTGATCCAGCAAGCTTGCAGGCTAAGAACTTAAATTTCTAAAAACTTCAGAAATAAACTACTGTTTAAACTGAGGAAACTCAACCTGAAAAGAAAAGTTATGGCTGAAAATTGTATTATGCAGTTACATACAACAACTAATATAACTGAGAGATCAGATTTTTTTCCCCCACTGTGTTCCCTTTACACCTCTTGCATATACTAAGTCTAAGTATTGTCTTGTATAGCCAAAGAAGTTTCTTCTCTGCTGACAGTATTAATAGGAGCCAGAAAAACCCAATACATTTTTTTTAAAGATCAGGACATAACATTTAAAGGGGTGCTCCATCAAAGATTGATTTTTATTGGTTATTTTGAAAATATAATGTATATTCTGTTTCTCTAAACTTCCCTCTTAAATACTCAGTGAAAAAACTTATTATTTTATGAGGTGCTTTCCCTAGGCAGGCTTTTCTTTGCTCATGCTACACAAGCATTCAAAAGCACTACAGATACATAGTTGGGCACGGAGTCCAATCCTATACACTTTGCACGCTAAGAACATTTCTCTGGGTATTGTGTGCGCAAAGGAAATCTGAATCTAACCCTTAACAGTATATTTTTAGATCCTATCTATCAACTTTTTTAAAAAGTTGTCTTGCAAACAGATCGTTTTAGGACAAGACAATATTACGACAATTATGTTTGTTATATCTGTGGTTTTGGTAACAATTGTTACTAAAAAGTTTGCAGAATGGTACCCCAAAACAGTCTAATTCAAAATTTTCCTCTGTACAAAAGTTGTTTTTGTTTGTTTGTTTGTTTTTTTAAAATGTAACTGGTCCATCAAGGTATTCTGTCCAAGGAGATTCCCATTTCAGTGCATACACGCCTCCTGCATACAGGATCAAAATAATTCATGCCAGAATGAGTCTCCATAACCTGAGGCCAAAAAGGAGTGACCACAATTGTCCCCCAGTTCTCTGTTCACTAGGACTCTAAGCTAGTAAACACTCCAAAGGAAGAGATAAAAGGAAGGGTTGTGAGGTTGGCTCGGATTCAAGGATTACTTAACTCCAAGTAACCATATGCAGTGTTTTTCTGGATCCTCATCAGAATGGTTAGAAGGTTTCTTAAGTTGCTGAAGAGTCAATGTAAGAAGTACCTGTCTGAATTTTGCCTGTGATCTGAAGGTCTGGTCCAAAATATACAATTTTATTACTAACAACTAATTTTATTATTGTTTTAGGTGGCTATTTTACAATAATAGCACCATAATCTCTAGAGAAGCCAACCTTGATATTAAATGAAAGGAATACACTTGCCATTTGAGAAAGAAGCTACATGTACTGACAGATATGATGTGTACTAAGATGACTTGTCCCTATTTTAATGCAATAAAGTAACAAGGTCAATAAAAACATCTCGCCCTACCTGAATCAAATAATATGAGGACCTTAACAATACACACAACATGCAATTTCTTATCCCCAAGCTGCAGGACAGTTTTGGCAAAGAGAATCTATCAGTACCCCTGTTTTTTCTCAATTTCTTGTAAACCAACTTTGGGTAGATACTTAAAGTGGTGTTTAGATCTCATTCTGCCTCCAGACAACATGCTGTAGGGAGGGTCGGCCTCAAGCTTGTAACACAACGAGCATGAGAAAACTTGTCAAAAGACTGAGCAACTGAAGAAGGCAGTCAGACTCAAAGCAGGAAACTTCTCTTGCAGGACAATACTGAAACCACAAGGTGTAAGCTCTCTAAATGGTAGATATATACATAATCAGAGGTGCACCAATATATCGGTCCATATCACATAAGCACCAATAAAAGGAAAGTTTACATTATTGATTGGCTATCAGGTTTTTTTTGGTCCGTATAGCTGATAATGTCATCAGTAAATGCCATGTGCATGCACACAGCCAGAAATGCACCCCAGCAGCTTGGAGAGCAGCCTCCTGCCATTAAATCCGTGAAGGGAAGGGGCATGGGTGATAGGGCCGATCAAGGCCCCCCCATGGTGAGGGAGAGAGTGGGGCTGGGGCTGGGGACAAGCGCTACCCAGCTGGGGCAGGGCAGAGCCACAGGAGCCACGGGTGGCTCATTCAGGGGGCACAGAGTGGGGGCAGCTCCCGGCAGCTGCATGCACCCCTGGGGAGGTATGGGGCATGTGTGCTCCACACATTTGTATATGGGGCAAGTGTGGGCTGCCCGCTGTAAGCTCGGGGCCAGGGGCTGTGCCTGCCTCTTCCCAGCGGGGTGGGGCTGGGCTTGGGCTGTGCTCAGGGCAGGCAGCGGCACTGGGGGATATGGGGCTATGGCAAATTTTGGGGTGACTGTAGCTTACCCCATAGCCCCACCTGCCCATGCCACTGCCCTGTCCTGCCTGCCCACCCCAAACACAGTCCTAACCCAGCCCTCCCACCAGGAAGAGGCTGGCTCAGCCCCCAGCCCCCAACAAGCACCTCGCCCTCACCCCACACACAAATCTGGTAGACACATGCCCCCCCCATGTCTGCCCAGGGGTGCATGCAGTGGCCAGGAGCTGTTCCCCCTCCCCACGCCACCTGGAAAAACTGCCTGCAGCTCCACCCCCCCGGCTGGACAGCACCTGCCCCTGTCCCAGCCCTACTCCCTCCCTCACTGTGGGGGCCTCGATCTGCCACCCCCCCACACCCCTTCCCCTCCTACAGACTTACCAGCTGAACACTGCTTGCCAAGTTGCCGGGCTGCGTATCAGCAATCAGATCTGTATCAGCCGATATGGCTGGTTAACAATCGGCCATTGTTACCGGCCAAAAACATCTTTATTGGTACACCCCTAATAATCAAACGTTGCAAGAACTTGGAAACAATAAAGATAAGTAGATACTGTAGAAAACTGAAGGGTGACATCCTAGTAAGGAAACATAAAAAGGCAAGAAAAAGGAATTCCACAAATATGTCAAAAGTATGAGGAAGACCAGAGAAACCACAGGTCCTTTAAGGAATGCAGAAGGCAATGTAGTTACAGATGATGCAGATGCAGGAAGGAGACAAACAGCCTTGAGTAGCAGAACATGTTAGAGATTACTCAGAGAAGCTAGATGCTTTCAAGTTGGCAGGGCTGGATGGGATGCACCAAAGGGTATTGAAGGAATTGTTTGAAGTAATTTCAGAGCCATTAGCCATCCTCTTTGAGGACTCGGGGAAACCAGATTGGGTCCTGGATGACTGGAAAAAGGCAAATATAGTACCCTTTAAGAAAGGGAAGAAGGAAGATCCAGGGAATTACAGACCAGTCAGCCTGCCCGCTATACCTGGAAAGATCACGGAGCAGGACCTCAAGGAATCTATTGTGAAGCACCTAGAAGAGAATAAGGTGATCAGAACAGCCAGCATGGAATCACCAAGAGTAAGTCACATACGAGCAACCTGATATCCTTCTTGGATAAGGTGACGGGCCCAATGGAGGGAGGAGAGCAGCAGATGTGATATACCTTGACTTCAGCAAGGGTTTTGACACCGTCTCCTGCAACATTCTTATTAATAAGCTAAGGGAATACAAACTAGATGAAAATATTACAAGGTGGATACGTAAACGTCTGGATCACAGGTTGGTAATGGTTTTGGGCCGAGTGTCAAAAATACCCACAACCTCAACTTGTAAGATGTTGGTTTGCCAGGGGTGGAAGGAAGGGGAGCTGTGAGGGGCCCAATCCTTCTTGTAGCAGTGCAGCTTTGGCCCCTCTGCCACTACCCTGAGGTGCCCATGCATCCACTGCCAGCAAGGAGCTGCTGCCGCCCACCATAAAGCACAGGCCGCTCACAGCAGGCATTGTTTGAAGTAATTTCAGAGCCATTAGCCATCCTCTTTGAGGACTCGGGGCCCTTAAAGGGTACTATATTTGCCTTTTTCCAGTCATCCAGGACCCAATCTGGGGTCTGCGGGGCCCTGGCCCAGATTATTGCTGGCAGCAGGCACATGTGCACCTTGAAGTGGACAGTGGGGAAAGGACTGGACCCCTCGCAGCTCCCCTGCCATCTACCCTGAGGCTCACATACCAAGTGAAATGCCCTTATGTGCCACACTCTGGCACGTGATGGGGGTTGCCTGGGCTGGATCACTGTGCTCAATGAGTAGTCCTCAATGGCTCAATGTCTAGTTGGGAAGAGTTGTAAAGTAGGGTTCCCCAAAGTTCTCTCCTAGGTCCATAATGTTCAACATCTTCATTAATGATTTGGACAATAGGATTCAGTGCACACTTAGGAAATCTACATATGACACCAAGCTGTGTGGAATTGCAAACACTCTGGAGGACAGGGTTAGTATCCAGAATGACCCGCCTGTGCTTACCCTTACTCCAGAGCAAATGGGGATCAGTGGCAAGGGTAAACACAAACACAGTGGAGCAGTAGGGTCCACAGCAGAGGGGAGTCCTGTGGCAAGAATGGGTAGCATGACACAGCTCTGCCACTGATCCCTTATGCCGGAACAGACCTCTTCATAGGCTACATCCACCCTGTGGTCCATCGGTTTCCAACCCAAAATGTAGAGATTGGCACGTAGTAACTCAGAGACATGAGTGATCCAACACTGGTCTCTTTTACCAAAGACAAGACAAAAAAGTAAAAAAGAAAACCATTTGTCTCATCTTTCCTCCTGGTAGCAGCCCATGATGGTAGGGGGTGGGAAGGAATGGAAGAAATGGGTAACAAAGGGCAAAAGACTGCTGACCCTTGCTCTACAGGGGAGGCACACCTAGGCCAAGGGTCAGGGAGGATCGAGTCAGGGAACTTCTGGAGGGACTGGATGTATTTAAATCAGCTGGTCCCGATGATCTCCACCCCAGAGTGCTGAGGGAATTAGCTGTGGTCATTGCAGGACCTCGGCACAGCTTTACAAGCACTCATGGTGCTCTGGTGTGGTGCCAGAGGACTGGAAGAGGGCCAATGTGGTTCCCATCTACAAAAAAGGGAGAAAGGAGGACCCAGGAAACTATAGGCCAGTTAGTCTTACCTCGATCCTGGGCAAGCTTTTTTAGAGAATTATCCTGGCACATGTCCACAAGGGGCCAGCAGGGGATATTATGCTTAGGGGAAACCAGCACGGGTTCATTAGAGACACGTCCTGTCAGACCAACCTGGTGGCCTTCTATGACCAAGTCACCAAATCCTTAGATGCAGGGATAGCAGTAGACGTAGTCTTTCTGGACTTTCGGAAGCCTTCGACACGGTCTCTCACCCCATTCTCATTAAGAAACTGGGAGACTGTAGTGTCAACACCTATACAGTCAAATGGGTCACTAACTGGCTGGAGGGCCGCACCCAGAGAGTGGTGGTGGACGGGTCATTTTCGACCTGGAGGGATGTGGGCAGTGGGGTCCCCCAGGGCT
>NW_017728910.1:20026897-20038109 GCF_001723895.1 Crocodylus porosus | reverse complement strand
AAGAGAAGGCTGAGGGGGGATCTAGTGGCCTGTTACAAACTAGTCGGAGGGGACCAGAAGGAACTGGGGAAGTCCCTGTATCCCCCGAGCATTGCCAGGAGTGACCAGGAATAACGGTCACGAGCTGGCAGAGGGGAGATTCAGGCTAGACATCAGGAGGCGCGACTTCACAGTCAGGGCGGCTAGGGTCTGGAACCAACATCCAAGAGAAGTGGTGCAGGCTCCTACCCTGATGATCTGCTCAGGTCCCTTCTGACCCTACAAACTATGGAACTACATCATGACCTACAGCTCTGAAGTCTTTTCAAAAAGTCCGTAAAGGGAACTAGACTACTGCAAACATGAAGAAGTTAAAGTCCAATTGCTCTGAATTTGCCATTATACACAGTGATTTGTTTTTCTTATTCAATGGCTGCAGGGGTGTGGTTAAAAATAAAAAGGGAAGGAAAAAGTTCAGTAAGAAATCAAACCATAACTGAGATAAGCTCATGTAAACAAATGCCATAGGAAAGCAGTAAATCCCTCTGTCTAAATGAGTGGCAACTGAGGGACGACTGCAGTCACTCTCCTCTGTACACTCAGGTGTGGGACAAAAGAATATGCAGGATGCAGATACAGACCCAACAGATGCTGCCATTCAAAGATTTCAATCTGGTGTATGTAGCGCTAATGCACACCTGAAATGGGTATCCGCATGGAAAAAATAATTAAGAAACGTAGGGCCACATACAACATACACAATTCACAAAATGAATACACAATATGGATTTAATTCTTTTTTTCTAGACAAAAAAAATCCCTATTTTCACTATTCAAGGGAACTGTGGCTGTTCCCCAATTAAAAATAAGTACACAGGCTCCTAGGTGACAGTGAGAATACCTAAAGCAGGGGTGGGCAAAATGCGGCCCGCCAGGCCATTCTATGCAGCCCTAAAAAACTTAGAAAATTAATATTTATCTGCCCCTGGCTGCCTGTCACGCAGCCCTCAATGGCTTGCCAAAACTCAGTAAGTGGCCCTTCACCGAAAATAATTGCCTGCTCCTGCGCTAAAGTGTGACAGACTAATAAAATCTTTTAGGGACAGTAAAGCCCCTGAACCTGGTAAACAAGATCTTTTACCATCAAAAATCTAAACTAACTAACTCAAGAAAGAGCAGAGGGTAGGGTAGGGTGGCAATCTCGAGACGAACTGGTTCAGAGAGGCATGAGTGTTCACAGGCAACAACCTACTTCACCTACGCATTTAACAATACAGGTTGTTACTTACGAAAGCTCATCTCTCTCTGAACCAGCTGGTCCCTATGGTGTCACCCTGCCCTACCACCTCCCTAACCAAAGGGAGCTCCAGCACCAGACTGGAAACTCTGACAGGATCCTTAAACATTAGGTGTCCTTTCACTATCTCCTAAGTAGGCATGATTTCAATGGGGAAGAAATTTAGCCTTGAACTACAGAGTTTATCTACAGAATACTTACTTGTTTTCAAATGCAACTGTGAGGGAATCCTCATGAACATCTTTGATAAATCCCTGAAACAAAAACATCATTTAAGAATGCACTTGAACTCATTTAAACATTGGCAGCGAGATAAAACACATAAAAAAGAGCATTACACATTTTAAAACTAAAGTAAACTGCAAAACTGCATCACTAACATGGTCCAAATTTAGGAAAACAGTTAAACATGTCTATCAGTAACCCCGTTAATTTCACCGGGACTACTCAGGCTTGAAGTTAGGCACATGTTCAAGAAGCTTATTGAACTAGGGCCTATATAAAGAATGGCCCTAATGGCCAGGCAAAGAGGGACCTTAAGCCTGTTTACAACTGAAAACTCAATTTATCATTTGCACATTGATATGTTATACAAAGTTTATAGTCACAAAAGTTAAACAAGTAATAAACAAGATCTACCCTTCCCTTCTTTTTTTCCAGGCAGGAGGACTGATCTTTGGGAAAGACTGCTTATGTCAAGAACCTGAGCACGGAAGACAACTTGAAACAGCTATGGCTATTTGCCACAGGCCACCTAAATTTCAGCCCCTTATCTTGTTTACTAAAGTAAGCCTATTTTTAAAACATGTTGAAAAGGATTAGAGAAGTTTCTCCAACTAGCCCTCCTTTCATTAATACCCACTCCAAGCTTAGGGATATACAGGTCTAGGAAAGACCAATCACTTGAAAGTAACTGGAGTCCTATGGCTGCGTTAATGTGTGCCAGAAAATTCCTCTCTTCCCATCTGCTGAATCACAGCACAGATAGAGGTGTACCGCTACATTCGTTATGCAACGGATCAGCACCAATAAAAGGAAAATTAACATTATCAGCTTTTTTTTGCTTTTTTTTTTGGTTTGTGTAGCCAATAATGTCACCAGTAAATAAATATGCCTTTTGGCCAGGGATCCCAAACACCACATGCATGGCACACAGCCAGGAACGCAGCCAGGAAGCGTGAAGAGCACTGCCCTGCAGGTAAGCCTCTGGAGCAAAAGGGACCGGGGGGTGGGGAGGAAGAGGCAGATCAAGGCTCCCACACTGAGGAAGGGAGTGGGGCAGGGGCAGGGGGTGCTGCCAAGCCAGGGCAGTGAATGGGACCAGGGGCGGGGAGTGAGATGAAGCTGCAGGCAACTCATCCAGGGGTGCACGGGCATTTCCCTACTGCTGCGTGCACCCCCAGGGGAGGCATGTGGGTGCATGTGCTCCCCATATTTGTGCGTAGGGCAGATGCAGGCTGCCCACTGTGGGCTCAGCTGCCTTTGACGTGGGAGCCGAGCGCTGGATGCGCATCTGCTGCCTGCCCAGTGGCAGCAAGTTGTGCCTCCCTCAGCCAGAGTGTGACAAGCGCGCAGCTCCTGGGGCAAAGGCAGCACAGTGGAGAGCCCCCAGCGGGCAGCCCACCTCTGCACTTGCCCCGTTCAGCTCTGTTCCTAAAGCTATCCCCATGTTTAAAAATGGTGGCAGTGGCGCTTGAACTAAAACTCATTCAACAAGCTTCAGTTCAAGTGCTCCCGCTGCCATTTAAGCGCCAGAACACCAATTGCCTGGTTGAGCCATCCGTGGCTCCATCCCACTCCTCGCTCTGGCCCCAGGATCCAATTCACTGCCTTAGCTGGACAGCATCCCCAGTCCCTGACCCTAACCCTAACCCACTGCCTCAGTCTGCCCTCCCCCCCGACAGACTTACCTGCAGGAGGACCCTGTTTTCCATGCTGTCTACCCATGCTCCTGCAAATCAGCTATTGGACTGGAACCAGCTGATATGGCTAGTGAACCATAGGGATTGGCTAATTTGGCTGGTAAATAATCAGCTATCGGTATCAGCCAAGAAAATCTTTATCGATGCACCCCTAAATACAGCCAGTGCATTAAGTGCAAGGAGCAACTGGCTTCTAGGAGGTGGAGTGTGCCAGCACACAGAACAAAAGGGCACTAGTGTCAAGATCCTCTATGACAGTTTGTCACTGCAGGACCCCTCAATGGAGCTCTCTCCTCCCATGACCTGAACTTGCATGAAGAACAGACTTTGCTCAAAAACTTGTGTTCTGCTGTCCCCTAAAATGGTCTCAAACTCCTCGTCAACAATACAGAAGGCTGACTTGAGTTAAAGGCATAAGGGTAATGGTAATCCCCGAGGAGGCAGGTCAGCATCAGGTGTTAAACCCACCGGTGCTGAACCACCTGGTGTGCTCCTAATGAAATAATAATCCCCTTCAAAAAGAGTTGCTTGCAGTGAAAGAAAGGAAATATCTTCCCTCTGTGAAAGCTGAGAGATGACTGAGGAAGGTGGTGTCGATACAGGAAAGTGGCCAGCAGGAGTTTTCAGTTTCAGAAAATAGAAGTGCTCTCAGTCAAATGGATTGAAAACACCTATGTATAAGCTGTGACATCTGGTCTAAAATATTAACTAGTAAACTAGATATTAAAATACTTTCACTTGTAAAATGTAATGTAATTAGCAGGGAGAGCAAAATGAAAGCTTTTAATATATATTTAGTCTGCCAATGTTCCTTTAAGCCCATCATTGCTACTATACTTTAAATCAACGGAGCGTAAAAATATAGGCAATAAAAAATATGCAAAAAGTTCTTATATTCAACTGATTTGCAACATTACAGATCCCAGCACCATGGAACAAGACAGAGTATTATCTGCTTCACTGTACTGAAAGGGAGTCAAGAAGTTGAAAGATAACTTACCACTAACTAGAAGTCGAATAGCATCCAGATAAAGGGATCTAACCATTATCAGTTTATCAGTCTATTTATTTTCAGCAAAGAGTTTGTGCCTCAGTGCAAGTTTTTGCTTCATAATCTTGCTTCATTTTGTAATGGTTTTAAATCCTATTTGTAACATCATACATAATCTATTCCCATGACAATTACTGAATGGTGACCTTTCTGTGAGCACCATAGCTCAGACCCTTTAGCACCTGCAACTTTATGAAATGAGTATGTGAAGACATCAACAAGTAACCCCACTAAACTAAAGCAGATTACACACACATGTATAACTGCCTGTTGTATCCAGGTCTGCGATATTACCAAAGGACCAGACAGGAAAAAAAGGGCTGTTGTATGGAAATGATAAGAATAAAAATGCCAATGTACCACTAGCATAGACTAACATTTGCTGCAACAATTAAAACAAAATTTTAAGTAACAACTCTGAAGCTATTTTTATTCACAGTGGATATGCAACCAGGAGCAAATGTAGGAAATCAGCCGACTTAAAGGGAAAGAATTTGAGAGAACCTTACACGTATAGCAACCAATACCTTTTCACTTGACTGTAGGTAACTTCAGGACTTATCTTAAATTCCCTCCTACATCTACAGCTTTTTCAGTTCAAGAATAACATCAAAGTGACCCTCTAAATCAGTCAAGTTTTTAGCCAAATAGGCCAGATGAGTGGTGTGAGACTGGCCCACAGCCATATCGAGTCAGGAGCCTGGCACCATCCTCTGTCTGCCCTTAACGTTGAGATTGGGCCCCAAGAGCCTGGCATTGGCCCATTCCACCCCCATGTGCTGGAATTAGGCTCCATGGGCCTGGCAAAAACTCCTCCCGCCGCCACATGCGGGGGGAAGGCCTGGCACTCCCCATCCTGACTCTCTACATCAGAAGTGGGCCCTGGGGCCCAGTGCCATGCCTGTCCAGTTCTACACACTAGTACTGGGCACCCTATTCAGCACGAAGGGCCTGAGCTCCCCGACTACCAAATTTCCAGACCCAGGGGGAGCCCCCACAGGCTACATGACACAGAGCCATGGGCCCAATCTGGCTCAGGGGTTGAGTAACCCTGTGCTAAACCAGTTTAAAGAGATTACTCACCCCGATGTGCTTCACGGGGGAGGGAAGGTAGTAAGAGGTTTTGGGGTTTTTTAAATTTTCTCTCAAGTCCTTACTGTGTGACAAATCAAGTCATGATATTCAAACTAAAATGCATAATTCTCACACTTAAAAACCAAGTTTATGTAATGATGGTCAGAAATTCTAACATGGATATCTGTAATACATAACCCATAGGAACATATCTGTCAGCTTCCATGCTGTTCCAGGCTAGTGTCAACCTCAGACCATACAGAAATCCTAGCCCCAACAACAGGCATTTTGCCTTAATTTTAACAAGAACAAGTTCAATCTCGTGTGAAACTCAATGGGCAAGATTCAAAACTAAAGCATGTTGAGGTTATCAACAGAATTGTGTTTTAACTTTGGATGTTAATCCAAATAAAGCAGAAGAAGAAGAAAAACCTAACCAATCCATGGAGAACTGAAACTATCAAGCAGTCTAACAGATGTTAGCAATAAGTTTCAAGTAATACAGAAGAAATTCAAGCTATTATTTCAATAAAGTACTTTCAATTGACTGCCAATGAGCTCTAATCATGGAGAAACTATCATTACTCAAGGGTTGAAGAGCCTTAATCAAGGGCCAGGACCAAACTGTACTAGGCACTGTAACAACATGGAACAAGAAGAATGTGAAGGATGAATTTCTGGTGCTGCACCTCACCAACTAGGGAGTGTGGGGTTCAAACCTCAACTGTCACAAATTCCCTGCTTGACCTTAGGAAGTTAAGTTTTTTGTTTTCGGCACTATAAAAAGAAGATATCTTTGTCATGTGTATTTGGAGACTTAATTAATCTGGAAATGCAATTTGTGATCCTTGGAAACATAAAAGAAATAATTTCTTACAAGAAGTTACATTAATTGATCATTACTGACAAGAAACAGGTATCAATATAAAGATGTTAAAGCCTTGGCGGCTAAAATTGGGCCCTGATATTCACAGGTGCTTAATACCTGCAACTCCAAACCAAGTCAAAAGGAGCTGCAGATACTCAGTACCTCTAAAAAAAATAGGTTAAAACATACCTGGCCACAGCTGATCCACTTTACTGTGCACAATACATGTCACCTGTTGAACAACATCGGGCAAGGGCCTTATGTAGGACGACAGGTGACATGTTCCCCTTGTCCTTAATGCTCCGTTATCTCCTTGTTGGGACCCATGCTAGGTCCAGTCCTTACCCCTGCCTCATGTGAAAGCACAAGTTGGTGTGGGTCCTGACGCTGGGCACCATGGGATCTGGGGGAATCCCTAGCACCCTGTGCCTTCATACCAGGATCCATGCCAACCCGTGCCTCAGTGTTAAGCACAGATCAGCAGGAGTTCTGGCAAGGAGACACGGGACAGTGCAGGACTGAGGGAATTCCCAATGCCCATGCCTCCATGCTGGGACCCATGCCAACCAGTGCCTCTGCATGAAGTACAGATTGGTGCGAGTCCTGGGCAAGGAGATACAGAGCAGTGCAGTACCCAGGGAACTCTTGGAGCCCTGCTGAGACCCGTGCTGCTACCCATGTGCCAACCCATGCTTCATATCGCAGCAGGCCCTGGCATGGACACACGGGTTGCCAGGAATTCCCCAGGCCTGTGCCTCCACACTGAGACCCACATGGACTTTCTCCACTTGCAGAGATGTACCCCTGGAGATCCTGGGGCAGGTCCCTAAGTGGGGGAACCCAAGCTTTCCTCACTTACAGCAAGGCACTTCGACATTCCCCAGGGCATGTCTCTGTACACAAGGAAAACCAGGAAGATAGTCTGGGTGCTTGAAGGGCCTGATTCTGGGTGCGAATTCCTGGGTTGTGCAGGATTGGGTCCCTCAAACCCCCAGAGCACCTGCCCAGGGAGGCTGGAGAACACAAGCAGCTTGGGCAGCCCACACTCTCCCACCACAGAGCTAACACATGTCCACCACAATAAATTAGCACTATTTAACACTACCTTTCATCACAGCTACTGAGGTAGCATGACAAAGGGAAGGGACATCTATTTGCTCATTCAACACAAATGCAATGTGAGGCAGTGTCTGTTTCTACCCAAAAATCAGAACACTTGTATATCCCAAAGTTTTACAATGTTGATCTTAACTATAAAACCAAAAACTCCTAACAAATATTTCAATAATCTAAATAGCTGTTTCTAAAAAGAGATTTCTCTGTTACAACAAGTGGTACAAGATTCCAAACATGACTTTAAAAAAAGAGGAAAAAAAAAGAAAAAGACACCCCAATTTCTACTTCCATTTTTTTAAAGCAGCATTACTTTGTTTTCTGACCATTCTTGAGAGAAGCTGAGGGCTCTCATTCAACACAATGATGGCTGAGAGCCCTCAGTACTGTGAAACAAACCAGTCTTTATATTAGCAAATCATTAGGCTGAATATATGGAAATCCTGGAAGTCTGGGCCGCTATTCCCCCTGCCACAAGTCGATGGGGGTGCAGCTGCGTGCCAGACAGGCAGTGGTGTCTGCCTGCCCACCTGCGAGGCACTCTGCACTGCTCTGACTCCTGGCCAGACTGCGACCTGTGCCCCTGCATTTCCAAGACGCCCATTTTAATTCCCAACAGTCAGCTGGGACCAGCCTCTGAAATCCAGGACTGTCTGACATATGGCCACCTACAAATCATGCTTCTGGTGTAGCCAAGGAAATTAACAGCAACTGGAAAAGCATCCGAGTGATACTCAGTCCAAATTAACTGGCTGACGTTTACAGGGAAGGCAAAGAAACTGGAAGAAATAGTATCAGTTATACTGAGGCCCTGTTTATGTTGCTATAGTTTTTTGCAAAAAGGACACCTTGGATATTCATTTTGAAAACTGTGCTTGGAAGACAATGGAGACTTATTCTTCTGAATACCAATGTTGCCAGAGTTACTCACGGCCAGACCTTATATTGGAAATCTATGTTATATTTTTCCAGATGATCTTAACCTTTTATTCATGTAACTGCATGCTGTTCTGATGCCTATTTAAGTTGTCTGTCTATGTGACTCCTGTTGAAATATAAAATTCATTTCAATCTAAAGTCTTAATGAGTACCTTACCAACCTTCAAAACTACCTGCTTCCTTGCATGACTCTGAAGCAGCTACAATAATGAGGCATGCAACTAACAGGCCATTAATTTAAATGAGAAGCTATTGGTAAAACAGCTCCCTTTCCCTCTAAAAGAAAAAAGGGAGCTTCTCCTCAGCAGCATGGGTCAGCTGTTAGGTCTAGATATTCCTAGAGCACTGATTCTCAACCTGGATGGGGTATCTAGGGGTGCCTTGAGATCCTTTCAAGGGTGCCACAGGGTGCAAAGCAATATTAGCACTAGTAGGTATGTAAACATGATTCCCAAGGTAAACCCAGAGATTTCAAACAGGAATTCAGTGTCAAAACCATACTGTCCTGCTGCAAGTTCTTGCAACAGAAGAATTGCTCTATTTCTCAGTATATAGGGGAAAACAAAAAAAGTCAAGTCTAAGAGCTGACATTTTCCAAATGGTGGTTTGAGGGGCGCCTTGCATCTAAAAGACGTTGAAAGTCACTGCTATAGATATGAGGTAAGCTGCTGCATCTCTAACTGTGAATGAAAGAAGTTTAAAGTAACAACAGTTTGCTCAGCTCACACCACTATACAAACATGCAGATCTAACAGGTACATCATAATAGCTTACAGGAGTTGATATCAATCTAGCTGTTATATCTGTCCTAAATGAAGAGTCCCCAACTCCATAACTTCCTTTATTTGTACTACAGCAGTGACAACAGGCTCCAGTCACACACTGCGATACCTACTTCCGATGTCCAACTGGTTGCCCACAGGTCTCCTGCCCTGCAGCTTCCTTCATTGCTTTTAATGCAATGGCAGCTAGGGGCTCCAACCTCCCAGCAGTGTGCAGCCTCCTGGCTTGTGGTCATGCAGTGCATGACCCCCAACCACTGAGAAGGTGGACAGCCCTATATTATGAATCCATAACAAAAATTCCTTATCCCAAAGAGCCCCCTTGATCTGCCAGAACCTAACCTAGATAACCTCCACAGAATGCTGTTTGTTATCCCTTCCTGGTGGGGATGGGATTATGCCTACATTTTAGAACAGAAATCTTTTGGTGCTCAAGAAACAATGTACATTATAATTAAACTAAAACAAAATTATAAACTGATGAGGTATTATTATGCACACTTGACCTACCTAATAATAGCCTAAAACAGGTTAAGTGAAATATTAATTTTATAGCAATTAATATACCTATGTGTCAACAACAGGGATCCTGGTTTTCCGTTTCCCACGGAAAAAACAGAGAAAACACAGATTTTCCTGTGCAGAAGAGAAACCCACAGATTTCCCCCTTCTGCAAAGAACTCTGTAGGCTGGCTGAGTTCCAGCCTCCAGGAGCTGTTTGCAAAAGGGGCGGGGAAACGCTCAACCCTGCCTGGAAGGGAAGGGAGGAGGAAGGGCAGGGCCCAACATTCACACTTACTGCTTCAGGCTCACTCTTCTTGCTGGAGGTTAAGTGGGGCTTGGGGGTTAGCTGGCTAGGGGCTGAGGGACCAGGGATGCTTGCAGCTAGCCAGGCACTTTGGCCGGGAGGAGGTCAGTAACCTCCCCGACCTATGCTCTGCTGGTTGGAAACCCCCATCACTCCCAGCCAGCTGCAAACCTCTCCACTCCCTCAGCCAGCTTGGGCACTCCCCAGCCAGGCACTCCGGCCAGGAGGGTGGGTTAGCATCTGGAGTGCCCAGCCAGCTGCAAACCCTGGGTCACAAACGCTGTGCTCCCCCACCCTGCTGCCCTCCCCTAGGCTCTCCAGAGCACAGTGTGTGCAACTGGCATGGTAGGGCACAGCAGGGCCACACATAAAAGCTGCCTGCCGCTGCCCTGGCCACACTTCCTCCGCTTGCACGGGGGCAGTGCACATCCACCCTGCCCCCACCCCCCAAAAATCTGGGGGCGCAGGTCCCCCCTGCCCCCCAGGAGTGCACGCTGCCACTGGGAGCTGGCCCTGCCTGAGCCTGCAGTAAGCACAGCAGGGGGGAGCCAGCTTGTGCTCCTGCTTTTTACACTGCCCGGCTACACTCCTGGCCATGTGCATGTGTGCAGCTGGGCACATGCATGTGGCATCCAGGGGTCCTGACCAGAAGGCATATAATATTTATCAGTGACTTTATCAGCCAAAAAAAGCTGATAGCCAATACTATAATTTTTCTTTCATCAGTGCCATTCCAAGATGGCACTGATATATTGGTGCACTTCTAGGAGGAACAGTTCTTAAAACCTGAATTTCACAGGAACACTACCGCAGGTCAGTTACCTACATTTTAAAAATGATGTACAATTTACCATTCCAGACCTACTCTATTCACTTCCGATACTTTGACAGAAAATGAAAGTTGTCCTTAAAGGAGCAGGCTTTTACACTGTTTTCCTCAGTATAAACTGCTAATGGAGGTTGGGAAAAGTGCTGTTACAGTGACATTCATTTAACCATTACTAACCATGAAGACAGTTCACAGTAATACTCTACTTTGGGTGAAAAAAATATCCAAAGTAGGACCAAACAAATACAACAAAAAAGGTAAAAAAGACCAGCAAGCTTTCAATATATATGCTGGGCTCAAGAATAAATGAACCCACAATAAACAGGCTGCAAGAAAATGCAATTTTCTCCTTTAAAGGAGAAAAACGCAGGAAACTGGTTTCCCCTTACAGGCTGGCAGAGTTCCAGTCTGCAAGGGGCTGCTTGGGACTGGGGAGGAGCAGGATGCAGGGAGTGCCACATGCATGTGGCCAGCAACACAGCCAGGCAGCAGTGGAGAACAGCTGCCCCAGCTACCTGCAAGTAAGTTGGGGGGGGGGGTTGCAGTGAGC
>NW_017728910.1:20025558-20026766 GCF_001723895.1 Crocodylus porosus | reverse complement strand
GGGTTTCATTTTAATTGCGGAAAAGCAGATTTTGGGGGTTTTGATCAGAGAATTTGGGATTTTTAAACAGAGGAAACCAGGATCCCCGGTGATAAAGCAGGACACATGGCTAACATGGGATAAATCTAGAACGGGCCTTTATGTACCCACACCCCTGGTGAAGGGAAGGAGGAGAGAAGGAGACAATACAGCTTAAAACCAATATGCATGTAGTCCTGAAAGGAGAATATAAGGCATAGCAATCAAATAAGGGTCTCCATACATCATGATGATTTCTAAATGCAGATTCATATGAGAGAGACTGGAAGAAATCAAGAGATAAAAGACAGAAGACAGTGCAGCCAAAGTGCATGTGCGTACAAAGACATAGGCAGGGAAGACAGGAAAGATGTGTATATCAATCCTCCTTACAGCCAAGCAGGTTTCATGCAGACTGTTATGGTATCCTGCATGGTCATTCCAAATGCAGGTTGAGTATTACACACACAAAAGTTCTTTTTACCTGGGGTTTGCTTGTGTATTTAGGATTAAGCTTTGCTGATGGGAATCATAAATAATTTATAGCATGAGTAGCCTCATAGAGAATTGTAGGCCTGCACTGAAAGTTAATTTATTCCTGGGCAAAGATGTTAGCCAGTGGCCTGCTGTTGATATCACCACCCAAAGTGGCAATTGTGTTCATTTCTGTATCACGGACACCTGTACAACAAAAACCATGTGAACCCCACTACATTCATTGCTGAGAGAGCTTCAGATGTTAAATGATTTAATAACTAGTGCTTTAGGCTGTTTCTGAACCAATGACATTGAGATCAAGAGATCTATATTCTATTACCAATCCCTTGAGTCTTTCCATTCACAATCATTCCATTTTTATAATTACCAATTCTATGCAATTTATTTCATAGGATTCACAGATATAAAACCCCCCTTGCTAGTTTATTGGTACACAACAGGCTTCTTGAGGAATCAGAATCAACATCCAGTACATAGTAAACTTGTATTTAATTGCCTGGAACAGGAGACTATACTGGCTCAAATTCAGTCTGGATAAGTGAATGTTATTTCCATTAGAAACGAACAAGGATGGGAATCATAAATAATTTATAGCATGAGTAAACTGGATGCTTATCTTGCTGGGATCCTATGACCCCAGCTGACTTCCTGCCCTTTGGGCAGGGGGCTGGACTCGATGATCTCCCGAGGTC
>NW_017728910.1:20018106-20024640 GCF_001723895.1 Crocodylus porosus | reverse complement strand
GAAAAAAAAAAAAGTACATATTCAGGAAATTCAGCGCTACAGAAAGTGTAATGTGGCCCCTTCATACACGTAGTATTGCTGTATATGCCATAATGTGCACTTCTAATGCACTCACAAATGTATCTTTTTAAGTTACTTAAAAGCTACTTTTACTTACTGTATTTTAACTGAATACTGTGGTTTTGTAGACTAACAGGTATATTCACTTCTAGAAATCATCCACATTATGTATAGTCACTGGTTTCAAATTCCTTGCACTGATTACCCCAATAGTTGATTACACCTAATCTACTGATTTAGGTAATACACAAAAACTAGATGTATAATGTATGAGACGTTATAGTTCCAAGAAGAGCCATTCCTTTAAGCTTAAAACTTTTTATAGTACATTCCATTATTCGGAGGCTCTTTCTTCATCCTATTCTTAAACAGACATATTCTACATTAAATAAAAGTAAAAGGGAGGAGGGGTCACTTTAATCATATTGATTTATTTTCCTATAATTTTTCTTCAATATAGACACAGTTACAAACTGTATAAAAATGCAATGTGGTTTAGCTATAAACAAAGCAAGTGTGTGCCCCATAATATGGGCCAGGGAAACGGTGAGAGATTTTTTCACCTCTATTTTACTGGTCTAGATACAACTTAAGCCAGTGGTAACTAGATATTACTGGATCCAATGGCTATTTAAATTATATAAGTAAAGCAACACCAATCCCTATCATCAGCAAATGAAGACAGGGATTGGAAGGGGAAATGCGATTCAATTTAAAGTATTTTTTCTTAATTGAGAGCTTTACATCAATACAACATATGACTGGAAAAAAATGGAACTTAAAAATAAGTCATTTAAGTAAAAATGTATGCTCTGTTGTAACTGGAATTTCATACCATAATTTTCCCAAAAACCTGTTATAAGGGGTGGATCTGGGGATTCAGGAGCAGCCAGGGGTGGCTGCACCCCTGTTTCTAGCCTCCTCCCCCACAACACACTGGTGTAGGCGGATTATGGGAGCCTCCTGGGACTTTTTAAAGATCCCTAAGCAGGCAAGCATCCCTGCCTTTCCCTCTATGCCCAGAGGCATATCCCCTGCCTGCCCTTCTTTCCCCTCCTCCTCCAGTCACTGCTGCTTTCCTGCTGTCCAGAGGGCAAGGGAAGCTTCAGAGCTGCTCCTGCCTGCAGAAAGAGGGCTTATCTGGGAACAGCAGCAGCAGCAATGGGGAGTGGGTGGGCGGGCTTCCCCCCACACTGCCCAGTCCTCCCAGAAGCAAGTGCAACAAGCTACAGACAGTGTTACAGCCCCAAGTGAGCCCACCTGGAGTGAGCAGGAGCATACTTGAAGATTGCCTGGCCCTCAGGTCAGTGGAAAAACAGCTGAGGCAAGTGAGTACAGAGGAAGGGGAAGGGAAGGGACATGTTTATGAGCACAAAGGGGGAAGGCAGGGGCAAGGATTCTTTTTCACTTTGTGGATTTTTTGAAAGTCCCCAGAGGCTCTAGCAGCATGGTCCAGCTCAAAAGGGAGGTGGAGCTACACCACTGCACCCACTCTGGATCCACCCTGTCTGTTATCAGTAGAAGTTTTACTTTTGATTTCAATATATTAACTGCTTTAAGACTGGTGAAGACCAGTTTTCACTCCTGCTCGAGTATGAAAGCATTCGTTTCCTGACTGAGGGGCTAGTGAGAATTATAAAAGACTTAATATTTACCATTTATTACTGCTAAAAGGACTGACCTATACAGTACACGTAGGATCTTACTCAGTGGTCTTACTACCGAGATAACGTCTACTCCCTTACTTCAGCATAATCTGGCATCATTTTAGTAGCGACTAGAACTGGAATTCAATACTGTAGCCTGTATATGGAATTGTTGTGTGATTTTAAGGCCTAATATCCCATTAACCACCAAGCTAAATGCAGTGATAAACACATACAAATACCTTCCAAATCAGTAATGTTTTCAAAACATTATACTGAAACAAATGATAAAGAAAGAAAAACACAATTTGTTGATACTTATAGAAGTTCTTCCTTAAAGCATTTTCACAATGCCTTGATGTTTTTTACATGCACTGACATTCTCTTCCTTGCTCTTCTCTTAAATAACATTAGACAATTTTCTCACTCAAGAGTATGTGCAACTCTTATTGACAATTATAAAACTACCCAAAATTGGCATTTAAGAAGTAGCAAATTAGATGCTGAGCTTTTAATGACAATTTATCATTTTGTAGTGTATTTCATTCCTACCAAGAACCTCACAAATTACTACGCTGTTCCAGTTATAAGTCAACTTTGCATGTAATGAGTTAGACTCACATTTTAAAATTTGATTTTAGGGAAACCAGCTTTTTTTCTAGAATGTATCTGACAACTGTGTATAACGACCTTAACCTACTCTTCCCCTTACAAAATTCCAAAGGAGGATCAAATAACCACTGAAAGGCCCCAAGGGTTAAATGTACTAAAAATACTACAGAGCATTAGTGGTGTACATGTAATAAAATATTATGCACTGACATTCTCTTCCCCGATTTTCTCTTGAATAATATTGGGCTATTTTCGCCTTAAATGTAGATACAGTTCTTACTAAAAATTATGAAAACCACCATATGGAGAAATTACCCCAAATCAATCAGATGAAATTCAAGAAAGACAAGTGCAAAGATGTGCACTTAAGACAGAACAGCTGCACACACAAATACAAACTGGGGAATGACTGACTAGGCTGCAGTATTGCAGGGAAGAACCTGGGGGGTTACAGCAGACCATAAGCTGAATATGAGCCAACAAGTATACTCTTGCTGCAACAAAAGACAGCAACATGCTCAGTCATATTAACAGGAATGTCTCTTGCAAATCAACAGAAGCAATTCTTCCACTCTGGCAAGGCCTCACCTGCAGTACCGTGTCCAGTTTTGGGCCTTACACTTCAAGAAGGATGTGGATAGATTGGAAAGAGTCCAGCAGAGAGGAACAAAAATTATTAAGAGCCCTGGAAAACATGAGTTATAAGGAAAGGCTGAAAGAACTACAATTACTTCTCCAGCACTAACTGTTCAATATTGGGGTGAAGTGGGCAGGATTTGGTAAGTTTTCAAATACCTGAAGGGTGATTTTAATAAAGAGACCGATTACTCTCTGTGCCCACAAAGGACAAGTCTGGAGCAATGGCCTCAGACCAGAGCAGAGGACATTTAGGCTGGAGATTAGGAAGAACTTCCCCACCACAAGTATGGAAATTTTAAAGAGGAGGTTAGGTCATGTTCAGACACTTGACTGGCACCATTTAAGTCAGGGATCACCTTGTCTGGAGAAGAGGACCAGACCAGATGACTTCACAAGGCCCCTTCCAGCCCTACTTTCCTATGACCGTTACTGAATAAATACCTGCAATGAAAACCGCAATAAAATAATTTCTGGTGTGGTTATTTTTATAGCATACATAAAATCACTGCAAGTACAAACGTCAAGATTGTATGTGGCCTGATAAGAAGCTGACCTGGCATACAAGGCAAGATTTTTTTTGGTTCTTTTGGAAGGGAAGAAAAAAAAAGGAAGACTTATAATCAGAAAAACACGGTATATACAAACAGGACAGTGCACTCTAGGCATCTAAAGGACCATAGAGATATATATCAAATTATACAAGTGTGGGTGAAAAGACAGTTTTCAGCAAATGAAATTATTATAAATTATGCTGTGTGATCTCTAACGTCCATTCAAACCTTTATTTTTAAAGGCTTCATCTGAAGGACTCTTGCACAAGGTAAGTATCCTAGTGTTCTTCTTGGTCTTACCATCCTGCATATCCTACATGAAGCCATCTGCAAGACCATGGCTTTAGGGTGAGGACATTCTACAGGACACTCTGCTTGGAACATTATTCTTTATGCACTGGGTAAAGCAGAGACTCTCAGCTCATTAACCACTAAGGGCCAGATAAACACCTTTCACCATTACAACCTAATGACCCTTCTTATAAAAAAAAAAAAAAAAAAAAAAGAAGTGGGGCAAAAAATACATGATGGTCTACTTATATCTGAAACAATGCTTTAGGTAGCCAGATGAGACAAGAGCTCTAAGGAAACCTAGGCAAGAACATATGGTAGGTTAATCTGACATTTCTTCATCCTGTCTCTGGGAAAACGTTCCACAAGAAAATTCCACTCTGCAGTCATAAGAGCATTCATAATCAGTGGGACACAACAGCTTTACTGTGCATTAGCCTAATAACACTGCACAGTAGCATGTCATAGCAAAAACCGTGCCAACAGTCTACTGAGCGGTGTTACTAAACTAATGTGCAGTAAGCATCACTAAATAACCATGTGCCGGTACTACTGTGCAGTAACTTTAGGTACTGCACATTTAGTTAGTACTTTATAAGGGAATTACTAAACTAAATGTGCAGTATCTAGGTTCATTAATGAACATGCAGATGTGCCCAGAGCAGAGAAGAAACGGTTGGCTGTCATTTTTGATAACCATGGCCAGCTAATACCTATATACTTAGGGCTAGTGTGGCCATGAGAAAGGTCCAGAGCTTCCCGAGGCAGCATGGAGTCCTCTCATTCAGGCACAATAGTAGGTCAATGTCAGAGTGGTGGTATTTGGTCTTATCCATTCCTGCCTGCTTGCAATGGGTAATCAGATCCTAATCATGTTATGTATACAAAAATATTACTATGTAATTATTTTACAGAATTCTTATCTTGTTTTTTTCTCTACTGGGACACTAAGCATCTAAGCCTCAGTCTTAAATGGCTAAGGTATATTGTGATAGAGAGTCTGACTGTATGCCACCTTCAGCACAATCCTTTGAATCCTTTGGTTCTTGGACACCATTCGAACATTGCTTTTCCTCAGCAAAACAAATTAACACCTTCTATGCAATGTCCAGAATGGACTAACCTTACTTGATCGCTTGTACATTTAGCTACCCATCAAGATTCATAATTGGATACTAAGTCTATGAGACCAATACGATCCTCTTTGCATACCAGGCAGAAAAAAAATAAAGACTATCATGTATCTTCTTGATACTCCAATCTTCGCTTGCCTAAAAAGAAAGACTGAGCCAACTTGATTATTAGCAGCCATATGAATCACTGACACAAAAATGAATGTTCTGAAATGGGGTGTGCGAGTGGATTACAAGGTTATCAACACTCAAAACATGTTGCCCTTTGCTTTCAGAAAAAACTATTAACAAGTTAGCAGCTTCCTAGAACTGGACTACAGTCAGCATGAGTTGCCACCACTGCACTTAGGCAGTTGACGAGTATAAAATTGATGAGTATAAAAGCCCAACTGATGAGTATTAAACTAACCCTATCATTTTTACATCAAATGTACACAGGGGTCATCTCTCCATGCCTGGTACTTTCATTAGGCACCATCACAACACTAAACGCACGATTGCACAAACCTAGCCCTGCCAATCCTCACTGAACGGGAAGGACACTTCACTGCTCTAGAGTCAAAGGAAGGCTTTTTGTACAAGGATCTGCACCTAATCATAGAGAAGTGGGGTTGGAAAGGACCTCCAGAGGCCATCTAGTCCAACCCCCTGCCCAAAGCAGGTTCAACCCCGTCCAAACCCCTACAAACCTCAATCTGAACTCTGCATCGGACAACCATCAATCCTAACACAACACACACGTACCACCCCAGGGGAAGGTAAACCAGGGGAACACCAGGTATAGTGGGGAGGACACTTCACTGCTCTAGAGTCAAAGGAAGGACACTTCACTGCTCTAGAGTCAAAGGAAGGCTTTTTATATAAGGATCTGCACCTAATCATAGAGAAGTGGGGTTGGAAAGGACCTCCAGAGGCCATCTAGTCCAACCCCCTGCCCAAAGCAGGATCAACCCTGTCCAAACCCCTACAAACCTCAATCTGAACTCTGCATCAGACCACCGTCAATCCTAACACAACACACACGTAACACCCCAGGGGAAGGTAAAGCAGGGGAACACCAGGTAAAGTGGGGGGACCCAGAAGCCAAGTCCCGCTTCTATGAACCGCTGTCAGACTATGCTCAAGAGCTCCCTGGTAGAGGGCCGTGCCCCTGCTACACAGCAAAACCACCCCCCTCCATACCACGGGGTCAGATTCCTCCCAGCCCCCACTCAGGCAGTCCATTTTCGTCTAGGATCTCAGCGCACCCCGCCAACCAAGCACTCCTCTCCCCACGCCAGACCGACAGCGGAGCGCTAGGAAAGGGCCCCTCAAAGCGCCGGACTGCTCCTGCTCTTACAGCGAGTCTCCTGCAGGGCCCCCTCACTGGCGGGCGCCACGCCGCAGGCCGCGGCGGGGCCGGGCCGGGCCGAGCCGAGCCAAGCCGGGGGAGGGCCTCTCTGAAAGAAGAGCCCGCGCTGCACTCTGAGCGGGGGGAGGCGGGGGCCGCGCTCCAGAAAAGGCTCCGGCCCAGACTGACAGGCGGCAGCTGCCGGAGGAGCCGCAGGGCGCGGGCAGAAATCCCGCAGCGACGCTTTGTCCGCCCCACGCGGGGGCCGCGCC
>NW_017728910.1:20013723-20017913 GCF_001723895.1 Crocodylus porosus | reverse complement strand
TCCCCCGCCCCGCCCGGCGGCTGGAACTGGCTCCGCCAACCGCCCGTGGCTGCCCGGCTGGGCGGGGGCGCGCGTCTCCTCCTGCCCCGCTGCCCGCGCGCAGCCGAGCGCCCTTGGGGGTCTGCGAAGCACCCGAGACCCGTGGGGCGTTGGGCGCCGTCTTGCGGCCTCCCGAAGGGAAAGGGTCTGAGCACGACCCGCGCGGGAAAGACGTGGCCGGTCTCGGGTGCACCCCTAGCGTCCGCCCGCTGAGGAGGGCTCGCCAGTACAGGTGGCGCTCCGACTTACCTTCGACTAGGGCGGTCGTTACAGAGGGCAATCCGGTTGGCCTCCATTGATACGAAGCCCGACGCCTTTATGTCCTCCCGCTTCACAAAGAAAATATTTTTCTCTTCAAGGAGAAAGCCAACACTTTTATGTCTTGTTTTTCTCTTCGAGAAGAAAATGTTTTTCTCTTCAAGAAAGGATGCCTTTATGTCCTCTATTTTTCTCTCAAGAAACAAACCGATGCCTTTATGACCTCTTCTGTTTCTCTTGAAGAGAAAAATAGAGGGCATAAATCCGTCAGGTTTTGTATGGACGGAGGAGGGAGTAGGGGACTGCCCTCTCCGATGGCCGCCCTGCTTGGAACGCAGTTGGCTCCTGAAGCCGATTTTCCCATAGGAACAGTGTTATAAATGGGGGGCTGGTTCCTGAATCGAGGCCCCATACCCTGTTTTCACCAAAAATAACCCAGAGTTTTGTACTCGGTCAATTATAGATGACTAATATAGCTACATTAATGTATTTATATTGTAAATAGCAGTCACATTGATTTGGAAGGACTTCTTTGAGGGACTTTGCTGGACTTTTCGAAAGGCTCTCAGAGTAGCAGCCGGGGAAGGGAACCTTGTAATTTGCACTGGGAGCAACATAAGTACCCTGGATCTTTTTGGTTTCTGTTTTGCAAACACTGCTGCAGGGTGAAGCTAACTCCAGAGGGAGCATTTCCTTTTGAACTTAAGCAGATGCATATGGTTTTGGTTCCTTGTCTCTCTTTGTCCTCAGTGGGGAGGCAGACCCCACTGACACAGGGATGGCGATGCCCCAAATTCTAGATAATCGTTTGTACAACCAAAAACAGACTGCAGCATAAGCCTGGCACCCACGAGGGGCAAAGCTCAAAGACAGACTCAGAACTTTTGAAGGTGAGACCCATGGTCACAGGGGCCTTTATAGGAGTCACAATGGGACCAGGGGGCCCAAGGTCAAGAGGGCATGACCAAAGCTGAGCCAGGAATTTACAGTCCTGGGGCAGTGGCCTCAAGCGGAAAGGCTCAGCTACAGTCCAGACAAGTCAGCAAGGTCATGGTTCAGACAAGGCTCTGCTGTGCTAAGCCCTGTTTGTCCTCAAAGCAGCCTCCCTTGTCAAGTCATTACATCAAGGCATGGCAGCCATGATTAACGCGGGGAGACCATAGAGGAACAAGGGAAGCTAGCAGGAAGCTAGCAATTAATCTTGGTTGGAATGGTTTCATTCCTTCTCCCCTCCATCTGCTTTGGATTGGCAAATGTTTTGTGATAATAAATTTGCACTGTATAATGGATACTGCTAAATAACCAGGGCTTATTTCTATAATGAGTTCTGTACTGTGCACAGGTCAGAATAACTCATATTTTTGTTGGAGATCAGATAGTGCTAGGGATAACGGTTGCCTCTTTGCATGCATAACACTCGCATGCAAAAGTATTCTGTTTCAAGCATCAGCAATGTTTTTGGGCAGTGTGACAAAAACACCCACAACCTCCGCCTGGAAGGTGTTAGTGAGCCAGGGGTGGATGGCAGGGGAGCTACAGGGGGCCCGATCTGCAGGAGGCAGTGCAACCCAGGCCCCTTCCCCACCATTTGCCCCGAGGCATGCATGCACTCACCACTGGCAACTAGCCAGGCCACAGCTCTCCAGACACCAGTGCAGCTGTTTGCATTCTTCCCACCACCTCCTGTAAGCAGAGCCAGTGCTGGTTGTGGCAGGCAGCCGGGAGACCGCAAACAGCTGCACCAGGGTCCGTGCAACCCCAACCCAACTCATTGCTGGCGGCACATGCACACATACCTTGGGGCAGAGAGCAGGAAAAGGGCTGGGGCTGCACTTCCACAACAGGAATTGGGCCCTTCGTGGCTCCCCTGCCATCTGCCCAGAGGTGCTCGTGCACCTGCTGGCAGCAACAAGCTGAGCTGGGGCTCCATGGACCCTGGTGCCACTGCCTGCAGCTTCCCACCTGCCTGCCACAGCCAGCCTAGGCTCTGGGCAGGTCGTAGCTGCGGGCAGACCCCTGCTGCCCGACAAGGAGCCTTGGGTGCTTGCGGCAGGCAGGAGGGAGGCTGCAAGCAGTTGCACTGGGGTCTGCAGAGCTCTGGTCCATCTTGTTGCCAGCAACAAGTACGCACACTCCTCCAGGTGGATGGTGGGAGAGCAACGAGGGGCCTGATCCATGTTGCTGTCCAGCCCTGGCCCCTTCCTCAATGTCTGCCCCAAGGTGTACGTGCCAAGCAAAATGCCTTAGTGTGCTATGCTCTGGCATGTGTGCCAAGGGCTGTCAACCCCTGATCTATTTATTGAGTCACATTCACGTCTTTGGGACATGAAACCTTTAACTACAAACATCCTTGAGTGACTCATTTTAAGTTGAAGCTTCAGTCATTTTAGAATGACACACAAGTAAGGGCCCGTTTACAAGCTGGTGCTTTTTCTACATTGTCACACGAAGAGGATATTTAACACCTTGGAAAAAATGAACCGTGAACCTCAGCGAGGAATATTACGTAGCCAATAGTCATGCAACCAAAGGATGTATGCCAAAAAAGCATCACTTAAAGACCTTCTCTCGTAAGCCTAATACTGTAAGGCTGAAACTTTTTTAATATTACATATTTAAGCTAAATAATATCAAGAGATTTTTAAAAAGCCCTCAAAGCACTGGATATTAAGTATTGTCCTCAATAGTAAAAACAGCAAATAAAAATCTGGGATGTATTAATTACAGTACGGAAGTTATTTTAGGACTGTCTGAAACACTAGGATAGCCATATTTGGAATATTTTGTACAGTTCTGGTCAGTAATGATAACAAGAACTGGCTTGAGCCAATGTAATCTGCATCTGAATTTGACTGATTAAAATTGTTTTGCTCAAAGTATATACTTGATGGTATTTAAAATGACATGCTTGTTCACAGACATATTGGGGCAGACTGCTGCAGCTGGGTGGAAGTGGGGCAGAAGGCAGCTGTTTTTAGGGGATTGGAGAGCATACCATCGACTTAGAGACAATCAGATGGGAAGGGGATTCTGTGCCAAGTTCAGCATTCATTTAGCTGAGTGTAAATCAGGAATAACTACTGAAATCAATTAAGTTCTGTAGGCTTGTGCTGTATTAAATGAGAACAGGAACACAGCACTTTTGCATACCTTCATTTCCATTCTGTAAAAATATGCACATAGTGGTAAAAACAAGCACAAATCATCATAGGTTGAAGCCTTTAATGCACTGTAATATAATGCAATACCAGGACTTAAATCTTTTGCTGAATGCAGTTGGAGCTTCATGTTGGGGTTTTACTAATGACTGGTTAAGTTTGGAAAATAGAAGTCTGAAGGCTTGCCATAAGCCAGCGAACATATAATTTCCTGCTCTCTTATTTATTTGAGCTTAATTTTGCAGTAGAAAGTGCAAAGCCCAAATAGCCAACTGGTCAGTTAGCCACTTTGCTGCTGCTTCACTTTGGGAAATTATCAGTAGTTTACTTATTAAGACATTCCCCATTCCTTCCTCACCTTCATCCTAGAACGACTCTCTCAAGTCCCAATGTATTAGAACATGGGGCCTTCATGGAGTAGAGTTTGGATCCTGAAACTTGTGACCTCTTCTCACATTTGAAAGATCACTTATGAAGACATGGGTAGGTTTATGGTATGTGAAATGTATTACTAGTAGCACAAAACATATTCCAAATAACTTTTCTTCAAGCTATGTGCTACATTTTGTAAATCTTATTCTCAAAAGTAGTTCTACCAAGATAATGGGATTACCCTCAGTAGTACTAGGTACATGAATAAAATTTACAGAATGGGCCTTTCAAATATTTCCAATAAAAAACTGTATTAAAATACTTATATAGTGTAATTACTTATATAGTGTAATTGTTAGAAAT
>NW_017728910.1:19999513-20013372 GCF_001723895.1 Crocodylus porosus | reverse complement strand
ACAGTAAAATTATATGCTTAAGAACAAAGAATGTAAGCTGTACTTATAGTATGTAGTATTCTACCCTGGGAAAAAAAGTGACACTGAAAAAGGCTTGATGAACAAGCAGCTGAAATAGTCTTTTTTGGCACTAAAAGCTCTAATGCAATTCTTAAGTTTATAGACAGTAGAAACTAAAGTAGGAGTAGGGAGGTTATATTACCTCCGTATTTGACCCTGGTTTGATTAGTACAGGAATACTTTATCCAGTTCTAGCACACAATTTAAGAAGGGTGTTGATTAATTGGAGAAGGATCAGAGAAGAGCCAGAAAAATGGAAACAGGCTTAAAAATATGCTTTATTATAGTGACAGAGTCTAGAAGCAGAATCTGTTTAGTCAATTAGAAAGGTTAAAGCATGACTTGATCACAATATAGAAGTACTTACACAAGGAATACAACTTTAATAATGGGCTCTGCAGTTTAGCAGGCAAAGGTGTAAGATCCAGTATTCAACTCAAGATTGGATATTTTGCTAAAATAGTGATTCTCAACCAGGGTGCCAAGGCAATCTGGGGTGCCTTGAGATCCTTTCAAGGGTGTGACAGGGTACCACACAATGTTAGCACTGTTAGGTGCAAAAACAGGATTCACAAGATAAACCCAAAGGGCATGTCTACATGTTCATTAATGTGATTTAGTTAGGTGCGCCGAATCTAGTACGTCCATGATGAGGTACTAAGACAATGTGCATTAGCTAGTCTCAACGTGCATTAACTAAAAGATTCTGCCCCACTGTGGTCTAGTTTTTTGCTTCAGAAAAATTTCTCTATAGTTTTCACTCCTTTTTGACCTACGAAAAATTATGTGCTGGCATTTTCCAAGGGGTGCCTTGAGACTACAGAGGCATGCCTTGAGTCTAGAAGGTTAAGAACCACTTTTTAAGACTAAGGACAGAAATTACACAAACTGGTAGAAGTGATTGGAAACCATTCCAAATCTTTAACACTAGAAAGTCAGTGCCCATAAACCCATTTCAATATGGACCAGTTTAAGATAAACCAGGATGGATGTAGTATCAGACTTAATTTATTTAAGTTAAATTGGTTTACTGAACTTCTGTGCCAGCTGCCCTCCAGATTCAGAGTTAACTCACAGCCCCACAGCATCCCAGGATGCTTTGCACCTCCCCCACAAGGCCCTCTCCCCCCTCCCCCGCCCTTCCAGGGTGAGTGGGCTAGCTTTGGCCCAGGCTGCCTGCTCCAGCTGAGCCAGGACATGTGCTCTAGCCCCCCCTGGCTTCTGGTCTGGGCCACTGCAGGCACGTCGCTACACTTCCAGAATCAAAAGTCAATGTCTGTTCATTTACATTAATGAACATGTAGACATACCTTTTGGGTTTATCTTGTGAATCCTGTTTTCGCACCTAACTGTGCAATCTACGCAGTTGGGACTAACCTGCGAAGACTGAATTGATTCAGCCTTGCGCTTTTTGACTGTCTCTTTAAGAGTGTCCTAGGTCCAAGAGAATTAATTTAGGGAAGTATTATGACCTGAGTTTATGCAAGAGGTCTAACTACTAGATCACAGTGTTCCCTTCAACTGATGATCTTTTCCATCTTCAAAAGATGACCAGCTTCAACAATGAGGATCTAAAACCGTATTGGAAATGGGAGTGTCACGGGGCAGGGCCTAGCGAGCGGCTGTGAAGCTCCCTAGCGCCCCTTGCTGTGCCAATTAGGCGATTCAGCACCCTCTGATCCTCGCCCGCCACGTCTTTGATGTTAACTGGTTCAATTGGGGAGGCTGCCGCTTATCGCTTAGACGCTGTGCTGATACTACTTCCCATTCCAGTTGGGATGGTCCCCTATACCCTCCGGCCTTATGGGCAATGCGTGCCTCCAAACCTCCCCTTTAGCATGCCCCAAGCCTTGCAGCTGGTCCCAGATGTTATTAGGTCCTTGCCCTTTGGCGCCACTCTCTGGCACCCCTGGGCCCGTTACACCCTGGTGCCCCTGCCTGGCACCCCTGGGCTCGTCACGCCCTGGCACCCACTCTCTAGTACTCCTGGGCTTATTGCGCACCTGCCGCCCCTTCGCTGGTGCCCCGGGCTGGTCGTGCAACCTGCGCCCCTCTACCGGCGCCTTTGGGCTGGTCCCGTAACCTGCGCCCCTTTACCGGCGCTCCTGGGCCAGTCACACAACCTGCGCCCCTCTGACCCTCTGGGGTCCCCACCATGGTGGAGCCCCTCCAGGATCCTTTCCTGCCCACACCCTGGTGGGTGTCTGGAAACTTCACGCGCCCCTCCCTCTGGGCTTCCCGCCCTCTCAGGGCCTATGTCGTGCTTCCCGCGCTGCGCCTCTCGGGGCCTATGCCACGCCTCTCGCGCTCATTGCCCCCTCTGGGGCCTACAGCCGTGCCTGGCCCCTTGACCTTTTCCTGGGTCATTTGCCCACACTGGACAAAATATTGCCCTCACAGGCTGGGGTCTCTACACTCCACACACAACGCCTCACTGGCACAAACAGCTGTGCGCCACTGGCACCGCTCGCTGTGCCCCAGTGTGTACCAGGAGCCCCCAGATCACTGGGGAGCTCCCGTGAGACTTCCTCACACCCCTACAGCCTCACCCGGTCCTCCGGTATAACCATAACTAAGTCATGAGCCAAATGGCTTCAACACAAACACAATAAGCCTCTGGGCTTGTAACTCAGAGCCTGTACTCACTCAGCTCTCTAGCCCTGATCATCCTGTAGCCAGTCAGGGTAGTCAGGCTACTACCATGCTCTCGGCCTACTCAGCTCTCCCATAGAGCTCCCACTTCTGCGGCCACCCAGAAGGAACTGTTTCCCAGGCTCTGGCCTGGGCTGTTTATATAGGCCCGGCCCTGCCCCTTTCCGGTCACCTGACTGTCCTGGTTGCTACAGCAACTGTCACCTGAGTTGCCCCGGTGATTGGCAGCTCCTTAATCCTATTCTAGGAACAGGGCACCTAAGTGCCCCTGTGACAGGGAACATTAGGTAAGTACTGAATCAGCATGCAACGATTATTAGTCACACCCTAGAACACTTTTTTTTTTCATTCTGCCTAAACACAGACAAGGAGACAATCTGGCTTAATACACGACTGATTAGAATAGCTTGATAAATGCCTTAGCCTTTGTACTTGTTTGTATTTATAAGGTGATTGGGGTTTTTTGCTAGAAGAAACTGTAGTATCTTCAGTAACTTAGTAGCCTCCCAAGAAAGTAAGTCATTGCACTGTACTGAGCATATTCCCAGAGCTTCAGTAGAAAAAGCAACAAACTCTCTAAATAATTTTCTTTGGAAAAAAATTGAATTTGTTTGCAATCTCAGTTTTGACTTAGACTTGTGTCCTTTTTTACGAACTACAAGTATAATGGCCTAGTTTCTACATTCCATTCTATGCATGGAAATGCTGCCATCTAAAAACTTACACAGTAAGTAGTAGGAAGCTTTGCCTAACATCTTAAAGTGCATAAAGTTTCTATAGCTCTTATTTGTCCTAGTGTTTTGACAGATTGCTGATATCCTTGGATAATCCTAAACTCTGTCTTCTAGATCATTCAGTGCATAACAACAGCATAGGCAAATAGCACAAATTAGAACCTGGTTCTATAAATTACTGTACTTCCTTAACTCCCAGTTAAATCAATGGAAGCAAATAAAGGCGGTTTGAATGTCACAGGATAGCCATACAGACCACATAAAGCACCTATACACGAGCAATGAGGCTGCTCTGACATGCTGCAATTACAGTGCATTGGAGCAGACTCAATTAATCGAGTCTACTGGAGCATGGTAGATATGCTCCAGCAGACTCCAGTGTCTCATGTATCAGTCTCCCCGTGCTAAAAAATGGCAGTGGGGGCACCTTAACTAAATCTCGAATGAGCTTTAAAGTGCCCCTGCTGCCAATTTTCAGTGCAGGGATGCTGATGCATGAGATGCTCCAGGCACTTTAATTAGAGTGGCTCTCGGAGCCACTCTAATTAAAGTGGCTCTCGGAGCCACTCTGATTAAAGTGCCCCCTCCAACACTCCTTGACCCCCTGTGTTAATGCCCATAGGTGCTAGTAGATGATAGAAGTATTCTACCAATAATTTCACTGAATTTCCCATAGAAAAATAATACAATCCCATGTATGGGGTTTTTCGGAGGTGTGGGGAGGGGGTTGTCTGGTGTATATGCGTGTGTGTTTGTGTTTGGGGGGGGTGTTATTTTTTAATTTGTTATCCTGCATAATGAGGCCTGGAGGCAGTACAAGTTGTGAGCATCCTATCAAAGCACTTTCAGGAGAACTCTGCTGGATATGGAGATAATTCCTGGGAAACAGAGTTGGAATAAAGGTATGTGGCCTCACTACAAACAGCCCTGGCCTCGCGCTGATTCCCACAGAATCTGTCTGCAGGCCCCGTGGCCTGTTCTACAGAGGACAAGCTTCTCTCTCCAGAAACAGCTGGGAGAAAACTTCAGGAGGAAAATCTGTGGTGTTCTGTACTCATTTTGTTTCCAACTGTGATATTAAACTACTCACCTTGATGATTAAATAATTAAGGAAATATGTATAGGCACATTTTTGGCAGCCCACCACAAATGCATTCCCAACAATTACAGGTGAATGAATATCTGTCTGTAGATGGGAGAAACTAAGTATGAGAGCTAAAATACATCTTCAAATAGTACAAGCAGTTTGAGAGAGAGAAGGCCCTGATAACTCCAGAGGACGAGACAGTAATACTGGGCATGAAATTTCAATTTCTCGTTTGAAAAGAGGATCCACAAAAGGTGGCACCAACTGGGTGCATTTATAAACAATGCAGCATCAAACCCTCTTGTTTACTGGTGTGGTAGAGAAGAAATATGTGCCTGCTCCTGCATGAAATAATAAATAGTAAGGTGGAGGATATACAAGTTGAGACTTCAATGCTAAATTGTATGTATTATTCATGTATTATTAAGTGTATTATGGATAATATGTATTTATCTTTTAGTGTCTGGACATGCTTTATATAGCTTCAATCAGCAAAAACAATATTTTATAAAGATGGTTCAAATTTACTGTACTCAGTAAGCAGAAGAGAATATAAATAACTCATAAAATACAATAGGTAGCATATTACATGCTGGTTTCTGTTGCTGGAATTTAAAAAGATATTCATCATCAATTTATCATTGGTCATATAATGAAGGCCTCAAGTATGAGTGTTAAAAGAAAATAGTTCTTGATTGGGCTCTGCATTTATACAGAACTAGCCATGAGAAATATGGATTTCTACAGCTTCACTCACTTGTTCAAGAGCCTCTAAGGAAAGTGTATGATCAGCAAAAGGAAAAATAACTTATTCCAGACAGGAGTATTATGGCTCACTAAAATAAACATTTGACCCATTTTTGCCAATTAGGTGAGTGTTAGATTTATCTGGCTAGCATCCATCTTTTATGTTACTCATTTAGGTCATCCCACCCTTACTCATGTCCCCTGACTCATTCTTTGAACAGCTGAAATGTCAAAGGGAAGTTCGGGTGCTGAGCACTGCTAAAGATATGGTCCTTACTGAATTAAGAATAAATTAAGTACACTGAAGTAATTAGGATGAGGACAATCCTCTGTGTAACCTAATGTATTTATGGGCCTGTCTACACAGAGATTTAAATATAGTTTCAGAATCACATTTATATCTAGATTGCCTACAATTTTGACAAAATCTGATCATGACATTTTACCAATACATGTGACAGGGCAAATCGCATCACAACCATGACTAAAACATATGACATTTCTTTTAAATATTGCAATATAGCCTGATCTTTAGTTATTCTCTAGCTGTTATAAAAAGTATATTAGAATCAAATTTAACAGAGTTTAATCACAGCTCCTTAAATCATCTCTCAGCACAGGCGGTCAGGACCTTGGGACTGACAACTGTCTGTTTCCCTGGCACAACAGAACTGTACAATAAAGATCAAGTTAATTAGTGAACGAGTCATAACTTTTCTGGGGCCCTTCCCAAGATGTTGAAATAAATACCCCATTAATTAGGACCTGACAGACCTCACCACTTTCCTTTGCAGGTGCTAGGTGAATTTCTCTGATCTGGTCCTCTTTAACCTCAGCACATAATGCATATCAAAAAAAGAAAAACAAAACAACATCAAAAGCTAAAATCTGAACAAAGAACAGCAGTCAGCCACACATGCTTCTCTCCCTGGGGAGTGAGGGAAAAAACAACACACAACAGATGTGTACTCATGTTGCTTAATATACTACTGGAAGGCACTCTAATATTAGAGTGATGAGTACAGCATAAGAACCTATATTGAAGAGATGGGATGGCAGCAGTAACATCTGAGGCACAGCTGAGCTTGTTGCTAAACCCAACTCAATTGAGAGGTTCCTTGTTTTACTAGGCTGTAACAAATGAAGATGGAACAAAGCCTTATCTCATTTGTGAGGGGTTAATTTAATCTTTTACTCTTAAAAATAAGATAGCATAACTTAATAATATAATTTTAGTAGGAACAAATTTAATTTGTTCCTACTAAATCCCATTGTTATATTAATCCTTTAAATTGTCTTTTTTGAAATTGCTATCTTCTGTTATTAGTGGTGTATTTGGTAGCTGTGTTGGTCTGAGACAAAAAAAAAAACATACAAAAAACTAGAACTCTTGGTTCCAAAATGATATCGGTCTAATAAAAGCTATCATTTTGGAACCGAGAGTTCTCGTTTTTTGTATATCTTCTGTTATAACATGCAACATCTATACTACATTTTAACATCTGTATTATTTCAATGATATCCTTTTTCATAGTTTCATAGTTTGTAGGGTCGGAAGGGACCTGAGCAGATCATCTAGTCCGACCCCCTGCCATGGCAGGAAGGAATACTGGGGTCAAATGACCCCAGCAAGATGTTCATCGAACCTCCTCTTAAACACCCCCAGGGTAGGAGCCTGCACCACTTCTCTTGGAAGCTGGTTCCAGACCCTAGCCGCCCTGACTGTGAAGTCGCACCTCCTGATATCTAACCTAAACCTACCCTCTGCCAGCTTGTGACCGTTATTCCTGGTCACTCCTGGCGGTACTCGGGGGAACAGTGACTCCCCCAATGCCTGCTGATCCCCCCTGACTAGTTTATAACAGGCCACAATTTTTCTATTATTTGTCATTTTGAAGAGGGTAAAATAACATATTACTTAACCCAAACAGCTCTGGTCCTGTTTCTAGCAATAAATTTGTTTTAATAATGAAGTAAATAATAAAGATAACATAATTATTAACAACATCCAAGGTGAACAAGCTTTCAAATCAAATTAAAACAACCTTTAAAGATGCTGGAAGAATAATTGCCAACATGTGTATGACACTATTTTTATTCCCTTAACTTCCTCTTTGTGCTGAAACCTTAAGTTGAAAACCTCACTTTAAGGTAGGCTCTGGAGGTGTTGGCATGGAGCTGTATATACATGGGAACTTTGTTCATACCAGCTTAGTTCATTCACTCTAAATGCAGCAAATTAATTTTAAAGCATGAACTCAGTTCACAACATTTTGTTAACCCAACTTGATTTTATTCATGTTGTCTACATAGCTTATTTAACTGTACAGCATTCTCACAGATATCCCATGATGCAACATTCTGCTGCTCTGTGATCAGGGATATTTCTTGTGGTAGACCATAGGGTGCTCTGTAAATCCTGCAGGACTTCTGAGACCTGGAGATCAGACTAACATACAGCTGTGTTCCTCCCCTACTATCCAATGATTCATCTAGATTTTACTAGTACCATTTTCCAAATGCTGTCACAGTGACAAGCAGGATACACCGATGATCGTCACACCCAGGATGACCATCAATACAAAGAGAATGATGTGCAAGTATTGGCAGCTGTGCCACTGGATGAATTTGGTTCAGCAGCTTCAGATGCCAGGGAAATCCATCAAAGATTCTCCTCTATAGGTGGGGGTAGCACAGAAGGATGAACCAAGCTGTTAATTTTTGTAGGGCATTTATCTAAATTATTATTTTTATTGTCTGTTGTTGTTGTTATTATATTCATTAACATCTATGGTGAACAAGCTCTGAAATCAAATTAGAACTACCTTGGAGATGGAGGTCCTGGTGGTGTTCTCACTGATCCTTCAAGTCAAAGGTAAAGGCCTGGCTAAGATTAGATGCATCCTGGAGCTCAACATGTGGCTGTGTAGATAGTGTCACCAGCACAGCTTTGGCTTATTTGACCCTGGGATGGTGTTTCAGACTGAAGGAGTGCTGTGAAGAGATGGGGTTCACCTGACAAAGTGAGGGAGGAGTGTCTTCATATACAGGCTTGCTAACCCAGTGAGGAAGACTTTAAACTAGGTTCACCAAGGGATGGAGAGAAAAGCCTAGAGGTAAGTAAAGAACCTGGGGACCTGGATAAAAGCTTAGTAAGTGGAAGCAATAATGAAAGCTTTAGCATCATTCTGAGGGAACGGAGAGGATAGTCGCTTTAGTCAGTTAGATACCTGAAATGTTTATACATTAATGTAAGAAGTACAGGGAGCAAACAAAAAAATGGAGGGGTAGTACAAGCACTGTGATGTAACTGGGATCACTGAGAAATGGTGGACTCATTCACACAACTAGAGTACTACCATGGATGGATACGGCTTGTTCAGGAAGGGTAGGCAGTGGAGAAAAGGAGGACTTACAGTCCTACATATAAAGGTGATGTACACATGTTCACAGGTGCAATACAAAGCGGAAAAAGGCCTTTTGACAGTCTCCGAGCAAAGATCAGAGGGGAGAGCAGCAAGGGGATGCCATGGTGGGTATCTTCTACATCCCTTCAGACCAGGACAAGGCCTTTAAACAACTAATGGAAGCTTCCAAATCAAAGAATATGGTTCTTGTCTGGGACATAAATTATTGGAATATCTGCTGGGAGGAAAACACAACAGTGCACAAGCAGTCCAGCTTGTGGAGTGTGTTGGGGATACCTTTGATACAAATAGTAGAGGAGCCAATTAGGGGGGACTTACTGCTCACAGTCAAGGAGGAATTGGTTGAGAATGTGAAGGTGGAAAGTAACTTGGGTAACAGTTTTCACGAATAAGGGCAGCCAACAGATGATGAGTGCAGTTGGCAGCAAAGATAGGGGAGGAAACAATGGTAAAACAATGGTAAAACAGGTTAAGTATTACTTAGAGAAGCTACACACTTTCAATTCAGCAGGGCTGGCTGGGGTGCACCCAAGGGTACTGAAGGAATTGGCTGTGGTAATTGCAGATCCTCCTTGAGAACTTGTGGAAGCTGGGTGAGGTCCCGGATGACTGGAAAAGGGCAAATATAGTGCCTATCTTTAGGAAAGGGAAGAAGGAGGATCCAGGAAAGTACAGACCAACCAGCCTGACCTCTATACCTGCAAAGATCATAGAGCAGGTCCTTACTTTAAAGTCGGGGTGTCCCACCTTTTTGAATGTGGGGCCAGATCATGAACTTTTTATCACCTGGTGGGCCGGCAAGCCATATTCAAAGACCTCACAGGAAGTGGTATCACAGCAGGAAGTGATGTCACGTGACCTTTGACACCAATGAAGTTGCAGGAAGTGACAATGAAATGGGTCTGGAAATGTGGTTTAAAATCCAAAATCAAAACAATATAAAAGCAAGAATGAAATAATACCAAACACTTGACTAAAATAAACACTTTTGCTTCTACTCGCTTCTCAGTGAATGAAAGAAGCATAATGCAGGTCGACAGATCAAATGTGGAAAGATATCAGCCAGAGTGGAAACTAATCAAAGCAACAAAATATGGGCATTTTTGAGAATAATCTTCAAGAAGATTTACTTTTATTGAACACATCTGCTGCACAGTGTAAAAACAACTTGACAAGTCTACTCTTACTAACTTTCTGAAAACTACAGTGAACACTGATTTTTTTAGTCTGACACCTGGCATTGTTTTCGCTTGCACAAGTTATCAATATCTGCTGGCACACTTGATGCGGTGATGTGGAGTATTCCAGATAAATGTCCATCTGTCAGAAGTGATTTTGATTTTGTTTCTATGTTCTTCATTCTTGAGAAAAGCTGTTCACAGCAATACGTGCTGCCAAACAGTGCAATGAACCGAAGTGCATGCTTCAATAAATTTGGGAAAGAGTGCCATGTAATATATTGACTATAAAATGTCAGCAGGTCATGTTCTGCAAAAGCTCTCTTCAAGGCACTGTTATTCTGGATGTCAATTAATTCCATTTGGAACGTGTAAGGAGCATCGGTGGCATCCATTCCAAATGGATCTGCAAACAGCTTCAACTCATCTCTGTGTTCCCTGAAATCTGCAAATCTTTGTTTGAATTCAGCCAGCAGACGGCCGATCAGTGCAGAATACTTGTCATGGTTCACAGTCTCAGCACATCTTCTTAATAGTACTGTGAAATGGGTGACATTCTTTTTATTCAACTGTTTCTGAAACAATTCCAGGTTATGAATGAAGGATTGGATGAGTTCATACAGTCTGCTGACAAATTGATCCCTCCCTTGTAGTTTTAGATTCAAATCTGCAAGATACTTGGTGATGTCAACTAGGAATGCTCATTCAGCCATGCATCATTGTCCATGAAGCTGACATCTTTTCCATTGTTTGTCATGAAGGTCTTGATTTCGTCAAGCAGTGACCAGAATCTGGCTAGTGTGGCTGCCCTGCTGAGCCAATGAACTTGGCAGAAGTAAATAACATCATCATAGTCTGATCCATCTCAGCAAAAAATGCTTGGAACTGTCTGTGATTAAGCCCCTTTGACCTTATGAAATGGACTGTAGAAACAACTTTTTCCATCACATGTTTCCTCTACAGGGCCTTTGCACACAGTTGTTCCTGGTGAATTATGAAGTGATGTGTGATGACATCCTGAGGCGCCGACTTGACCAGTAAACTGACAAATCCATTGTGCTTGCCTATCATCACAGGGGCTCCATCAGTTGTTACACCACAGAGTTTGTCCTCTGGAAGACTGAATTTCAACAAGACACGTTTTACTTCATTGAAAATGTCCTGTCCTGTCGTTTTCCCTTTCATTGTGCGTTAGGGCGAGCAGTTCCTCAGCAACATGGAATTGTTTGGTTACTCCTCGTACAAAGATTGCCAGTTGAGCCGTATCACTCACCTCTGTGCTTTCATCAACCCACAAGCTGTAAAACCGATGGGCACTGAGTCTTTTCATCAGTGAATCTTCAATGTTGGATGCCATGTTGTCTACTCTTCTAGCAACTGTCTGATGTGAAAGGCTGATATTCTCCACCATTGACTGTTTATCGGGGAATACCTCGGATGTAAATATGCCCAAGCAATCTTTCACAAATTCTCCATCAGACAATGGTTTCCCTCCCTTAGCTATTGCCTCGGATATCAAGAAACCGATCTTGGTTGCTGCCTCAGACTTCTGCCTTGCAGCTTTGAAAAAAGACTGTTGCCCATCCATGCTCTGTTTTAGAGAGTTCACCCGATCAAGTCTAATCTGACCCACCAGGCTGTCAAATTTCTTTGCATGTTTTGTACAATAATGTTGCTTCACATTGTACTCCTTGCAGACAGCTACTTTCTCTTGGCAAATCAGACACAGGATGTTCCCGTTTTGTTCAATAACAAAAAAATCAGTGGTCCAACTATCTCTGAAAACTCAACATTCAGCATCAGTTTTTCATTTCCTCTGGTTCGCCATTTTTTGAGCGTAGCGTAGGCCCTGTAGCTAATAGAGCCAAAATTAATTTTAGTCATTGAAAAACTAGTGTGGCAGAGACAGGTGAAGTTAAAAACAACTCACCAGTTCACAATCACCATTTTATTACTATGTAATAATACTGTGGTATCGATATGGACTCCCACTCATCAGGTATGGTCATAATATGTAAGGTACAGCCTGACATGTGCAGGTGCTGCCATCATATGCCAAGTGCAACCTCAAATGCTGATGGGAGTCAGGGCAGGACTTAACCCACTCCTTAACCTACGTCCTGAATTTTGATTTCGACCAAGCTAGAACTTTGCCAGCCTGGAGAGAGCTCTTTACAAAACAGCAAAAGCCATGGGTTTCTCCAGGAAAATGAGAAATCCACGGTTTCCTCTGGCAAAGGGAAATGTCCATGATTTTCCTCATTTTTCCTTGGGAAATAGAAAACCCAGATCCCTGCTGATCAGTCAATGTTTCAATAGGACAACCTGTTTCAATCTATCAAACCCTGTTCCTGTCCACAGAGAGAGTTCCCTCCAAACACTCTCCGCAGGGCCCTTAGGCTGCCAGCCTCCAACATTTTCCTCTCCCTCCCAGCATGCTCAAGGTGTCACTGACTTTCCTAACCAAGAACACAAATTTTCCCCTCAGTTTGGGGGCAAATCTTAGACCTGGTTCTGCCATTTTTACATCAGTCTATGCGTGGCAAACTTCTGTTATGGGCATGCACTGGTTTCCAATCACTTACACTGGTAAGAGTGTAATGTCTGTACACCTGGCTCTTGTGTCGCTGGCCTTTTTCTGCTCTATATCCTTGCTGTTCTCTTTTGAGAGTAGGTTGCACAGTTAAGTAGATGCAAAATTGCTCTGCCTCCTTCTTGAACAGTCCCAATCAGCTCCTCTATGCAGGAGCTGGAGAAATGGGCAAGCAATTATCAAAAGTGATTTCCCTTGCTAAAACCTGTTAGAGGGCTGTAGCTTCTCACTGGTTTCAGCTCGGGGCTTGCTCTGAGTGGGGCAGGGCCCCGCAGCTCCCACCACCCCAGCTGCAGGTGCCCATGCTGAGCAGTGCTGTAGCTGCAGGGGCCCTGCAGCTCTGCAGACTGGACAGGGGGGACCCCAGAGGAGCCCTAGTTCATCAGGGATTCACCCAAAGGCAGTGAGAGGCCCTTGCCTCATGTCTTCATTCCTGCAACCTGTAATATCAGTTCAGCACATCCAGTATATCTCCCAATTAAAAAAGATGCTGGCTCCAAATTTGAACCAACTGCTTGTCTCCTCCTCCTCCTCAACAAGGACACTTCCCTCTTCCCTTTCACAGCCCCCTTCTAAGTACCCGGTTCCCAAGGGCCAAGAGGGGAGCAGGGAGGAGGCAGAACAGGCAGGTGGGGGGTGTCCTGGTGGGGGGGCAGGGGTTGTCCATTTAGTTACTGCCTCCTCCACCTCTTCCATTCCCCATGGGCCATGTGTCCTCTCCTGCTGTTCCCATCTCCCCCTTCCCCACAGGCAGGGAGAGGATCTCTCCTTTCATTTAATCCTAGCCCTTCCTCTGGCCCACTGTTCCTGGTGTTCTTTCCCCAACACTACTGCCTCCTTCCCTCTGATTAGGGGTATCTCCCCAACAGCCACCTGGCCCTTAATGCTGCCTTGTTTCCAGCCCCACTCCTGCTTGCCCCTCTGCCTATCTCTGCTGTTGAGAGTGGGGCAGTACCAACAGGGGGAAATGCAGAAGGGGAGGCAGGTATGGGAGGAGGGGGCTGAAGTGACATCCGTAAGTTCCCACGAGGAGCTGGTGGCCCTGGGCCAGGGCTGCGGGGCACACAGTTGCCAGAGCCGGGCTGGGCAGGAGAAGCCCAGCCCCGAGGGGACAAATACAGCCTCTGCTGCCTCCATCCCTGTTGTAGCCTCAGGCATTGAGCACAGCCCCATAGCAGCCTTGTGGGCTGCCCACCGCTGCTACAGGACCAGGCTGAGTGCACTAGGCTGCAGCATGCACGGAGGCTGCCAGCACAGAGCAAAGGTAAGAGCGGAAGGGAGAGGGGCAGGTAGGGGAGCAGAGGCCATGTGTGGGAGAGATGGGGAGAAGAGGTTGCAGTGCAAAGATGACAGGGTGTAGAGGTAGTGGGGGAGGGGGGC
>NW_017728910.1:19998155-19999413 GCF_001723895.1 Crocodylus porosus | reverse complement strand
TGGCAGCAGCTGCAGCTATGTCTCTGACCATAGGAGCTGGACCCTGAGCCCCAGCAGCCATCTGCTTCCCCCAGCCCCCTACTGCCCTCATACTTGATTCCCCATTTAACATGGGGAAAAAACCTAGTCTGAGAATCAAGTAAATACGGTATTAAGAGGGTGCTGCTTTACCACGCATATGGCTTGGCAGTGCAAAAGATGTTATTTAAGGGCTTTATGTGGATGGGGTTGCTGAACGATACAGAGGCTACTGGTAAGATCCAAGTGCCAACTTTTTTCCCATTGTGCCAAGCAAAAAAAACTTTATTCAGAGAGAGGGATACTTCCGTTTGGTTCTGCAAGCCTTGCTTGATCACTGTGAAATACTAATTTGCAGTGGTCTGGAAAGGTTCCAGGTATCAAGCTCTTTAGAAATTAAGGCCTGTTCATAGGAATGAGCAATACATATTTTTGTTCCCCAAACTAAAGACATTAACACAGCTATCCTCCTGTCACTGTGGAAGATTCAGCTTACCCTTTAATTCCCTGGATCATAACTCTCTTCACTGGACATTTTGGCAAGAGAAATGATGTGTTTCACTATATCCTGAGTACTTGTGGAATGAAAATGGTATATACCTTCTAAAGACTGAAAAGAAGGCAGCAGTACTTCATGACTGAGTTCATTGTGTTGCATCATTATGTGCCTCATGTGATAAGGGGTGTAGTTAAATCCCTCTATTTTGCACAATAACAATATTTGGAACATGTCCAACTAAACTGTAAACTAACAAACTGTCTGCAAAGGACCATGCAGTTGGTCCAATGAAAGATAGCACCCACAAGAACTCCTGTAAAGTGCAGTTGTGCTTGTTCCAAGGATGATTTACTTAACTTGGCCTAAGGCACCCAACTGTTGAGTTTAAACATGATTATGGAGAGGCACAAGGCACCAAAATACAAGCCAACTCAAATTACTCCAATGTAGTATCCCCATGGACCCATGTCTCATCCAAAGAACGATTTTTGGATTCTGCTTCCAACTTAGCAGAGGAGAATCTGCTCTGTCGCTCTTTTCCATTTCTAGGGCCCAGGGTACTTTGAAGTCCTTAAGCAAGTACTAAACTTGAAATCAAGATCATGGATCTTTGAGAACTCCTGGTGCTCTGGTGAAGTGCCCAAAGACTGGAAGAAGGCCAATGTGGTGCCTATCTTCAAGACAGGGAGGAAAGTGGATCCTGCTAATTACAGGCCCATCAGCCTGACTTCTATCCTGGGG
>NW_017728910.1:19976295-19995880 GCF_001723895.1 Crocodylus porosus | reverse complement strand
CCTTCAAGAGCAAATTGGATGCTTATCTTGCTGGGATCCTATGACCCCAGCTGACTTCCTGCCCTTTGGGTGGGGGGCTGGACTCAATCTCCCGAGGTCCCTTCCAGCCCTAATGTCTATGAAATCTATAAAATATGCTAATCTTGTCTTTTAACATTTGGAGTAATCTGAGTTCTGAAGCGAGGGAACAAAATTGTGGTCTTCTGATTTGAAGAAAAAACACTGAAGTGTAGTATGTTTTATATAAAAGTATGTGTCATTATATCTTTTGAAAATCTCAGTTGATTGATCTATCTATAGATATATCTGTATAGATACTGATCTCTCTCTCTCTCTTTCCCTCTCTATATATATCCCAGCTCTGTGCACGTGTGTGGGTCTGTGTGTATATTTGCTACTAATGTACTGTGTGGCTCATTGTCCTTTTCATCTTACACCCATAAACACATATACATAATGTTAAAATGAAGATGACAAATAAATAATGAATCACAGTACATAAACATTTCTCAGTACCAGGACTGACAATTTCAGTATCTCATTGTCAGTATCTCAATATCAGTTTTTTCCTCCCTTTTATCCTTATTCAACTCCCTTTAAAATCAAGGGGACCTTTACTTTGGATCAACCCTATTTACAATACTGATTGCTTTCAGTGATATTTTACATATGGAATAAAAGGTTAGAGAGTCCATACGTATATTCAAGGTATCTCAAAGACCTAACAGGTAATCAATTGCCTTGGCCTACCCAGCATGTCACTGTATCACTGCAATACAAAAGGGCAGTATAAGTCTTCAGTAAAGTCAGCAAGAAGGTTATAATATGGCTTCTAGTTCTGATCTAATAGGGATTATGGAGACCTGGTGGGACTCCTCACATGACTGGAGTGTAGCCATAGAGGGCGATACCCTGCACAGAAGGGAATGAGTAGGGAAGAAAGGTGGATGTGTAGCTCTCTATGTGAGGGAGCAGTACACTTGCATTGCTTCCTGACTGGCCAAGTCAGACTGGTCGCATTGCTTTGAAGAACTGTCCCTAACTCAGGAGGTGCACGGGTCAACCAGAGGTAACACTCTCCTAGACTTGGTCTTGGCCAAAGGAGATGACCTTGTGACCAACTTGGGTAACCTGGGTGACAGCGACCATGAAACCATCACATTCACTGTCTGTCACAAGGCAGGCAAATTAGATAGCAGGGTTGAAGTTTTGGACTTCAAAAATACGAATTTCAACAAACTCAGGAAAATAGTAGGGGAAGTGCTGCAGGAGCAGGGACTAAAGGTAAAAGGAGTGCATGAAGAGTGGTTATTCCTTAAGGACACGATCCTTGAAGCACAAAAGAAGTCCATTCCCATATAGAGGAAAGGTGGCAGAAGGCTGGGAAGCTCTCTTGGCTAAATAGGGAAACCATGGTACTCTTGGAAAAGAAGAAAGAGGTGTACAAACACTGGAAGCTTGGGACTACACAACAATGGCCCGCACTTGAAAAGAGCAGATTAGGAAGGCTAAGGCGGTGACTGAAGTTAAATTAGCAACTGAAATCAAGGACAAAAAGAAGCCCATCTTTAGTTATGTAGGGAACAAAAGAAAAACAAATGGGAGTGTGGGACCATTGCTCAACAACTCAGGACAGCTGGTTACTGATACTCAGGAGAAAACTGAACTCCTAAATGACTACTTCCCTTTGGTATTTCACTGGACCAAGGGGAAAATCATGCTAGATAAGGTGCAGAATGGGCATGGTAGGAATGACTGTCTTCCTACTATTTACGATGAAGTGGTGCGTGATCAATTAAAAAAATTAGACATCTGTAAGTCAGCAGGACTGAATAAACTCCATCTGAGAGTGCTGAAAGAGCTGGCTAAAGTCACTGTAGAACTCCTGGCGAACCTCTTCCAAAACTTGTGGCAATCCAGGGAAGTCCCTGAGGACTGGAAAAGGGCCACTGTTGTGCCCATCTTCAAGAACAGGAAGAGAGAGGACCTGAGCAACTATAGACCAATTAGCCTAACTTCTATCCCAGGGAAAATCCTGGAAAAATTCATTAAGAAGTCTATGTGAGATAGGCTTGCAGAAGGTAGGATTCTGAATGCCAGTCAGCACAACTTTGTCATGGGCAGGTCTTGTCTTACCACTTGCATCTCCTTCTCCAGGGAAAATTGGAGGACTGTGGGCTTAACTGCATGACAGCCAGGTGGGTAGGAAGCTGGCTGTGGGGTAGGACCCGAAGAGTTCTAATGAACGGATCTGTGTCCTCTTGGCAAGAAGTGGCCGGTGGTGTCCCACAGGGGTTGGTGCTTGCTCTTGTTCTTTTCAACATCTTTATCAATGATTTGGATGTGGGGGTGAAGAGGTCACTGGCCAAGTTTGCAGACAACACCAAGTTATGGGGGAGCATTGTCATGCTTGAAGATAGCTTGCAAATACAGGAGGACCTGGACAGGCTGACAAGTCAGGCGGATTGGAACCAGATGAAGTTCAAAACTGAGAAGTGTAGAGTGCTCCATATGGGGACAAACAATCCACAACATACTTACAGGTTCAGCTAAACTGACTAGCACCACAACTGAAAGGGACCTAGGGGTAATGGACCACAGTATGAATATGAGCCATCAGTGCAATGCTGCAGCCAGCAGGGCAAATAATACTTTGGCCTGCATCAATCAGTGCATCTCAACCAAAACCAAGAAAGTTATTCTAAGACCGCAGCTGGAGTACTTCATCCAGTTTTAGGCACCGCACCTCAACAAAGACATGGTAAAGCTTGAGAGACTCCAGATATGAGTCACTCGTATGATCAGGGACTTGCAAGACAAGCCATCCAAGGAAAGGCTGAGGGACCTGGGACTCTTCAGCCTAAAAAAAGAAGGCTGAGAGGGGACTTGGTAGCAGCTTACCACTATATTAGAGGAATATATCAAAGGCTCAGCAAACAACTGTTCACCAAGCCACCCTTAGGGAAAACCAGGAGTAATGGCCACAAATTCCTGTAAGACCGCTTCAGGCTTAACACTAGGAAAAACTTCTTCACAGTTCAAGTATCCAGACTGTGGAATAAGCTCCACAGTGCAATTACCACACAGGTGGTGCGATCACCTACCCTGGAAATCTTCAAGAGGAGACTGGACAGTCATCTCCCTGGGGTCACCTGACCCCAGTTGTCTTTCCTGTCTAGTGCAGGGGGCTGGACCCGACGATCTTGTGAGGTCCCTTCCAGCCCCTAATATGTATGAATCCCGTGGTTTTAGTGCTTGCTTAGCTCAGTTAATCTTGTTCTGAATAATGTTTTTGGTGTATTAAATGCAGTCAAAGATGAGGGGGTAAAATCTAGCCACTTTCTTGTCTCTCTTTTCTCTCTCACCCTTCTGTAAGATCCATAGTACAATGTCTTGCATGTCTGCTTATGTGATCAGATTAAAAAGGGGTTTAATGAAGCTACTTAAGTTAAAACAAAGATATTGTTTAATGAAAACTGTGAAAATAACCCTTTTCTTTTGGTCTCTGTTTTCCAATTACATCAATATTAAGTCCACAGAACCTCACACAAACCACTCCTTAGGCTACTCTTTTATTGTATTTGGTGCCAAATGCTCTAGGTCTTCTCTTTGCCATATTAAAAATGGTATTTTCTGATTCCACTGGTGCTTCATTACTTACCAAACTCCTTATTTGAACCCTAAAAAGTGTGGGTGCTTTAAACTACAATTTGCACTATGCTCCACAATTTTCCATGCTTACTGGTTCTAGCTCATCTCAGTGGGATAATACCTCCAGCACTGGGCTTTCCCCTGCTGTGAAGAACTGGTACTTCTAAAAGGAGCTCCTCTGCTCAGCATGTAAAATGTTAGTTAAGACAGTGGGAAAGAAATGGCATAGTGTCAAAAACAGAATACATTAAAACACTATCAAAAAGCAGGGCTGGAAGGAATTAATGGGACGAGCTGAAACACGGGAGAAGAGAAATGGAAAGGCAGAAAGAAAACAGGCAATGAAAAGAGGAAAAGATGAGAATAAGAATGGGAAGGGAATAGGGAACAGCAGAAGAAAGAGAAGAGGAAAAGGAAGAAACAGAAGACCAGAGAAAGGAATGGAGGCTTTGATGGGAGAAAGGAGAGTATGAGAAGATGTGAGAAAAGAGGAAAAGGGAACTTCTTAACTAAGATGAAAACCTGAAAGATGGAAAAGAAGAGGGAAGAAATTTCATATAGCAATTTGGGGTGGCGGGGAGGGAGGAGTGATTTGGTCAGGCTGGAGAAAAAGGGAATAAGAAGAGGGAAAGAGGAGGAGATGGATAATAGAAGAAACCCAAAAAGCCTTCAAATGCATAGGAATTTGTATGGGCAGTTATAGTCTAGTCATGTTTTGTCACTGTCTGATATCAGACTGACTCCTGGAACCCGTTAGTGATACAAGGGGCAAGATTCACAATTAAATCCAAAACTCTGGCACCAATTCATTCTGATGGCTGCCACTCAGCTGCAGCCTAATGTTGTAGGGACCTATGTTTCTGCTTGTGCAGACCACAACCATCCAAGTCTTGATATCACTTTGCTTCTTGGCCCCTAGCTCATGCCTCACCCCTGTTGGGAGATAGCAGTGTTTCCCTTATGCCCAATAGCTCAGAAGTTGGAAAAACCAAGGTTCAAATACATCTTCTGCCTGATTTGGAGCAGAAATTTGAATCCAAATCTCCAACTTCCTAGTAGATTGCCCTAACCAAAAAACTACCTGGTATTCTAGGATGATTCACTAAGTCTCCCACATTGAAGCTATTCCCTTCCGTATAAAATACTTAAATATTCATTGAGAAATGGCGCTTCAAGTCTTGGGCTCGGGTCTTGAAATCTGAGCAGACTGGTGGACCCCTGCACCCAGTAGAGACCTACCAAGTCAAATGGTATTCCACACGGGCAGAAGGGTGGGCCTGCAAAAGGCAGACAGCAAGACTGGGGACTTCAAAGGATTCCTGGGAACCTTTTCATGGAACTGTTCTGAATCTTACACAAACTGCATACTGTTATTTAAAACTGCACGGTTCCATCATTGCGTGCTATTTTCTTCTGAGTTAAAATAAGGCCACTGCTGAATTAGATACATACAGCTTCATAAAGATGAAATATGGAAGTTTAGCCACCCGTGTCTCTAAGGACAAGAACCCCTCCCTCCCCCATCCCCCCCCTCCAAATCCATAACCAGGAGCAATTTGTGTCTCCCTAGGAATAACAATTTGAATTACAAGTGCAGCAAGGGCTGCATCCTGCTGTAATTGAAACATTTCCCAAGTACACCTCTGCTTTTCAATTTCTGTAATTTTTCATTAGATCAAGAGTTGCTCATTTTTGTTAGCAGTAAAGAAATTCCAATTTGAACTGCCTTGTGTCTTCAATAGAAATTTTCCCAAAGTGCAGAAATAAAAATGTAAAACTTTGCTGTGTTTCATTACTTTTATTCTTTTGAACATTGCTTCTCTGAAAGCTCTGTGTGAAATTATTAGAAGACAGGTTTTGAAATGCTTGTAAAAGTAGATGCATATATAGGACTCAAAGGGTCTTATTTAAAAAAGAAATTTGCCAGTTACCCACATCTCTGGTTGGTTATGCCCATTCAAGGATACAGAATCCATCATTCGTATGATTATTTTTACATCTGAACTTTTTTTTTATACTAGATAGACTTGAAACTTTCAGGGTCATTTGCCCAGCATGCAGTTGAATGTCCTGTGCTATAGATTCCAATTAGCAAGACCATGTTCAATGGTCCTGTACCACCAATGCTGTCTAACTGCTTTCCACTTGGCTTTATATGTTTCTTCTTTGTTGCAGCTGCAACCAGGTCTATCTACTCTTTGATAGAAAAATTTCAATTACCCCAGGGAGAAGCTTTTAGCTTTATTAAGCATTGAAGTCTACACATTTGTTCTTCTCTTGAAGAGCAGTTCAAAAGAAGAGTTTCTGAGGAAGTAATCTGATAAATTAGGATAAGTCTTGTGGACTTTCACTGCTACTGTTTTTCTGTAATCTGAACCTAAGAATCTGCCAACTCAATATACCGGTAAGCATTTATTTAACACTTTTAGCCCCTGACAGATGTTTCTTACACTTCTTTACAAGTAAATGGCTCATCAGTGGTTTCTAAGGCTACTGTGTTCTTGGCATAAAATAGATGTCACAGAGGACCAGATAACTCAGACAGTTGGTGATAGGATTCAGAACTGTTTGGTAGTTATGTTCTTGTTTAGGTGAACAATGAAAGAAAATTGTTCCCATCTGCTGGCTTTTTGCTGGCCATCAGAATAAACTGGTGGTGTCTGATCTTAGCTGATGTGTGTCCACGTCACCAAAATTAATGTTAATCATCTCAGGAGACAAATCAGGGACTGGATACAAATACTGGCTCGGCTTCACACAGTGGGCCTCCCGGGACAACATGGTAGCAAAGTGACATAAGAGAAAGCTTTCACTACTGTTGTTGTTAGCCATATCTCTTCTAGAGATAAAGAAGTTTCCTTTTCTAACGCCATCAATCTTGCATGTTTCCTCATCAGTGGATTCATTCATGTAAATAAATACGGCTGTCACTTTTGCTTTTTAGTGTTTGAAAATTCCACATAAGTTTCACATCAGTGATTTGAAGCAGAATCCTTCATTATTGTCTCTATCTTGCAAATTAATTTATTGTTACATTTGAAGTCCTAAATGCCTCTTGAGAGAGCTGAATATATAGATAGTCTAACACTCTAGCCATAAAGAGCAAACACGAGAGTTACAAATGTAAAGAAGATAATCTCGTCGTCGTATGAAAACCCCCGTCATTCTTGCTTTACTGTCCTTAAGTTTCACATGGAACGGTGCTTTTTTTGTGCTTTCAGAACGTTTCAGTTCTTCTTAACTCATCTTGTTCTGAGTAGCTGGTGAAAGACAGCATATCAGAACGAATCTGAGTAAAGGGTATAATTAGGTAGTATCAGTATCACCAAACTAGACAGAACAAAACCACAGTTCTTAAAATGAATATATTCTGTTAGGGTTCCTCAAGAAAGCATGTGGAGGGCAGAGACCTATAACAGAGGGCAGGTTTTTAATAAAACGAGCATCACACATGTATTTGGATTTTTGGAGCCCTCTTATCTGCATGCGTAGGGGCTAGAGGCTGGCAGTTTCAAACACGGCTGATAGAAAATACAGAAGTAATTCGTGTCTGGCCAAAACAATACCTTTCCTAACTTATTTACTAGTCTACCATGCTATACCAGCTTGGAGCACTCTCCAAACTGTTGCAAGGATTCACTCCAGTGCACAAATCCAGCATAAAGCATATCTGCAATTTAGCTCCCATAATGCTTATGCTGTTCCTTTGCATATGGATGAATTCTACCCTTTAGTACCAGTTCAACTCACTGCAAAAATCTCCTCCGAAAGCAAATAAAGAAAAGGATAAACCCAAAGCTGTTTGTTTTACCTTTATCAACTATTTTGAAAAACACTATTTCATGATTGTGTTTTAAAGCTAAAGGTAAATAATTAAGAACATATAGATGAGTGCTACACTGAAATCCACATAGAGATCCACCTACAGGCATCAGTTTTGGCTTCTTCTGATAAAATTAAATTATTAATCTTAAATAAACTTTTAAAAAGTGATTCTGCCCTGCAAAGTAACTGTAAAAATGACATTGTGACATCCTGGGGTTGTGCCATGCAAGGCTAACAGGAACAAAAAGCAATAAAAACATATTTTTGTCTCACAAACCAGTAGAGAAGACTGTGAATGCACAGAGCACGTAGAGCTGTTAAATGCTGTTCAATGCTGTACCTACCTACTCCCTTAAGGTATGTGCCAAGTTTTATTTCTATCCTCTCAGTTTTAAATACCCTCTCATAAACTTAAAAGCCATTGCTGATTTTCTTGCCAGTTTTGTCAGAGATGTTTGCTCTTGTGTTTCTCAGGAATACACCAGACCACGTATATGCTTCATTTTCACATTTCCTCTTTTAGCTATCACTGCCAGCAATGATATCAATGCAGCCCTGCCAGTTGCAATTTATTAGCTAGCTGCAATTATTTAGCTAGCTTGTGCTCTTTCTGGTGGTTAATGCTGCAGCAAGAAACCAAAAAATATTTTAAAATACTTCATTAACAAGGTTTGTCTAACTGGGTTTCAGTTTATAAGCAACAAATAGATCTAAAAATAATTCTTATTTAGAATGTGAAACTCAGTCCCCACTGGATTTATGACCATGTTAAATTACCATGAATACCATCTGGGGACAGAACTATCTGATAGTACCTTTTCTGAAACAAGGTGACAGTCTACACACGTCCTGGAATACAGGGTCATTGTGACGAGTCACACAAGGCTTAGGTGCTCAAACCACATTTTAATAGTCAAGGTGATTATTAATGAGTCATTCTGGCTGCTGAAACAGGTGGCTTTAGGACAGATGAAGTATTGGAGCAAAATCCTATCAGATCCAAGCATAGGAAGGAAGCTGGGTTGTTGATTTTGAATTACCAATAGATCAAAACTTTAGGAAGGAGGTGAATATTATGGACACTAACTCAGGGTCTGTGTGCTCAGCTGAAGAGTGCAACCCACTCACACCAGATGACTTTAATAAAAGACAAATGTTGACCTGTTTGGGGGTTTTCTTCTAACTCTGGCACCAAAATTAGGCAGCATAATCCATATTACTCCAGCCAGGCTCCTAAGTAAGTATTCTTGTTGGCAGAACCAGTAGCAATAATTGGAATTAGTGGAATTGTGGACTCTCATCTCTGAAAACCAGAGTATTTATGAAAGTGACAGCCCAAATCTGAAAAAAAAAATGGCCATGTCCCTATAATTTTAAAAGGTTGACAGTGCAAATCAGACAAACTGCTCTGGACAGGTATCTCTTAGAGTAGCTTGTGTTGTAATGGATAGAGGTCCGCAGTTTCTTGATATGTCTGTTCTCAGGCTTCACAGAAGAAACTGAGGAAAAATGTAAAAGGAGACAGGTTGGGTGCAGCGTGTTGGGTCAGAGAGGGCAATCTAGCCAGAGAAAGCAGCATAGAAGGCGGCATGAGGACGAGTTAGAAAAGTAGAGTTGAGACTAAGTGGTACTGCCATGGTGGCCAGGCACACAGGAGGAAATGAGAGCAATTACAGTGCATAGAACCTGGCACAGAGGGGCTGTCTGTAAGGATTATCCTGGGGGAGATGAATGGGAGGTTATCTTCATAGGTGAATGATACTCACTGCACCTGTAAGCTACATAACAGGTCAGACAAGGACTCCAGAAGATACCTTGGCTGAACCACAGGGCATCTTGTAATATCAGCAAGATCATGGTCTCAGCCACGGTGCACCTAAGTAAGGTAGACATCAGCCCTTGCCTTTACCCCAGCACCCCAAAGGAGATTTACAGTGGGAAAAAGCGAATTTAATTTTGCCTCCTTGTGGGAACGCATTAGATTCTTTAAATTCCATGATTACAAACATTGTCAGCTGAAGAAAATTACACATAGGCTCTACAATCTTTATTTTGAGGGAGCGCAGACACTCTCTGCCGCCTGTTCTGCTCTGGCATAGTGTTTTCACCCACCTGATACTTTCATGGGTGGATCTAGGATTTTGAAAAGGGGGGTGAAGATAGTGTGGTGCCTCATCGCACAAATCACAACACACATTTTTCTCCACTTAATAGAAACTATATACTCTATTAGTATACTAGGGGCCTAAGGCTATATTCAGTTTAAGAACAAAACAAAACAAATATAACTTTACTCAAAAGTGCATTACATTGCAATATTATATATGAAATATAAAAGACTACAACCTAGGCAAAAAAGCAAGTTATGGGGAAATGTGGTCATGCTTGAAAATAGGCTACAGATACAAGTGGACCTAGACAGGCCGGCAAATTGGGCAGATTAGAACCAGATGAAGTTCAAGACTGAGAAATGTAGAGTGCTCCATCTGGGGACGAACAATCCCCAACATACTTACAGGCTCGGTGGCACCAAATTGACTAGTACCACGACTGAAAGGGACCTAAGGGTAATAACAGTATGCACATGAACTGTCAGTGCGATGCTGTAGCCAGCAGGGCATACAATACTCTGGCGTGCATCAACTGATGTATCTCAAGCAAAACCAAGGGAGTAATTCTTCTGCTTTACTCAGCATGGGTGAGACTGCAGCTGGAGTACTGCGTCCAGTTTTGGGCACCGCACTTCAACAAGGATGTGGAAAAGCTTGAGAGAGTCCATAGAAGAGCCACCCATATGTTCAGAAATTTGCAAGGCAAGTCATACGAGGAAAGGCTGAGGGACTTGGGACCCTTCAGCCTAAAAAAGAGAAGGCTGAGAAAGGACATGGTAGCAGCTTACCACTACATCAGGGGAATACATCAAGGGTTCGGTGAACTGTTCACCAGGGCACCCTTGGGGAAAATCAGGAGTAATGGGTGAAAACTCCTGGAAGACCACTTCAGGCTCAACTACAGGAAAAACTTCTTCACAGTCAGGGTGTCCAGACTGTGGAATAAGCTCCCTCCAGAGGTGGTGCGGGCACCTACCCGGAAATCTTCAAGAGGAGACTAGACTGTCACCTCCCTGGGGTCACCTGACCCCAGTTGTCTTTCCTGCCTAGTGCAGGGGGCTGGACCTGATGATCTACAAGGTCCCTTCCAGCCCCTAATGATAGATGAATCTATGAAAAATAATCAAAATATGTCGTTTCATTAGTCTTGTAGTCTTTGAAATTAAATATACATCTGTTTCTTAGCTTCATAAAACACAATCTAACCTTCATGAGTGTCTTGATAGTGCTTCCAACAGTCCACTGACAGCTATTTCCACACCAAGTTAATGTTTTTAGCTATAGCTAAAAATAGTCGGTAGGACTGTAAAATAAGAGAAGCTAGTAGACCACAGAAGGAAGGATAGCTTGATTAGGGGAACATCAAGAACACTGACAAGGAGAGAAGGCTGTTAATAACTTATAAGGCACATAAAACAGGCACCCAATTTGTCAAGTAATTCTCACTGATTTACTGTGTATTATTTGTGTCTGAGTTCTTGCAGGGTGAGAGAGTTAGGACTCAAAATGTAGACAAGATACTTTACTAAAAACATTTTCTTGCAAATCTCTTGTAATCTTATTTGACCTTTTAAAGCTTGTTTGTATCAGGTGGGGAACATCCAGGCAGTGGCCAGACAACAGAGACAGCAGCAGCACAGGGACTGAGAAGATATCCTCAAGGAGAGGCTGGTCAGGCGGCCCTTGTCTGGCAGGATATATTGCTGACAACAACACCTAGTGATTTGTTGTGAAATAAATTCAGTTTTTTACACTTTAAATCTGTGTCTGGCTACAGGGGCATGCGGTGTTGTGGACAGGGGGACAGAAGGGAGGATGGTCAGGGGAAGGGGGAGGAAAACTGGACTGGGGTTTGCTGCTTCCTGACTGTGAGTGGTTTGGGGGAGGGGGACATTATGCACCATCACCCTTGTCTGAGTCTCCCCCTGCACACACGGGTGAGAAGGAAGGATAACTACATTATAGCTCTAGGCGAGCTAGGCAGGTGGGGGACCAAGCCAAATAGGAACCTGCGTTGTGAAAAATATTCCAAAAACATTTATAAAACAACACACCTCCAAAAGCTGTATGTGGCACTACACAATCACACTGATGGTGTATCTGGGCAGGGAACAGGAAGACTGCAACCGGAGCCCCCATTGGAAACTATACAAAGATCAACGAGCTTGGGAATGCTGGGAAATGTAGTCCGAAAAAAAGAGCCAAAAGAGCTCACCAGCACCAACACTGACAGCAATCACCAGTCAACCGGGTGGCAACAAACACTCACCCAACTACCCACCCACCTGCTACTCTAGATCATAGCAGTTATCACAGCAGCCACAGTAAATGAAAAAAACACATAACTGTAACATGGTGGGATGGGAAGGGAAAGGAATGGGAGGGGAGGATTCACGCGGCTCGTCTTTGGGATTGGGCTCGTGTACTGACGGCGAGAGAGCAGACCGACAGAGCATAGGCGGGTGCAAGTGACAAGGATTCCAGGGTGACCATGACCGCACCCAGGGGAGACTCCCAGCGAGAGTCAGGACTGCTCAGTGAGAGTCTGGGGGCAGGGACTGGGGAGCCCAGGGTGTTTACATGTGCCCCCGGCTGTAATACATTAGGAAAGACTTTCTAGGGGGTTAACTGGTATCTGACTCCTCCTACTGAAGTCTGCAGGGAATGACACACTAGGCTTAACTCGCTCCAAAGCACTGCTCATGCAAACATGAACATTGTGTTTTGCCAACAAAAATGCACTGCACTGCACTTGGTCCCAGCTGACTTCCTGCCTGTGGCAGGGGGCTCGACCCGATGATTTCATGAGGTCCCTTCCAGCCTCTAATGTCTATGAAATCTATGGAAAAAAGGCACATTAAAATTTTCAAGTGCTCTACATTAACGCTCTGTCATCTATACATGCCCCTGGATTGGCCCACATCTTTACTGCTTTCATGCGGTTGTGCTCCCCTGAGTAGTGTGGAACTCTCTTTTGGGTGTCTAACACGGGGACTGGTAATGTTTTTGGGCCAAGTGCCAAAAAAACCTGCAACTTCGACTTGGAAAATGTTGGCGTGCCTGGGTGGATGGCAGGGGAGCCAGGAGGGGCCCAATCCTTGTTGTGACAGCACAGCTCTGGCCCTCCCCTAGGGGCACATGCAGCCCCAGCTGGGCTGGGGCTCTAGACCCCAGTGCAGCCACATGGCTGCCTGCTGCAAGCAACTCTTGGTCAGGCTCCAGCCGTCTGCCATAGCCCCGTGGCTGCTCACAGCAGGGCTTGCCACCTGCTGCAAGCAGCCTGGGCTCTGGGCAGGCTCCTGCCACCTGCCACGAAGCCCGGGCTGCTCACAGCACAGCTTCCAGCCTCCCCACCACCTGCTATGGGCAGCCCGGGCTCTCTGGCTGGCTGCAGGGGCCTGCCTAGAGCCAGAGCCAGCAGAGGTATGCCGAGCAAAATGTCTTCATGTGCCATGCTCTGGCACTCATGCCAGGGTTGCCAACCCCTAGCCTAACCCCTTGGCCACAGCAATAATACAAATATACCTGACACATACTCACAACAGCACACTTGAAATGCTTAAATAACTCTTAAAGGGGACTACATATGGGTGTAAAGTTTTCTGCATGGAACTTTATTCCCACCTGGCAGGAAGTGGTTGATATCCAGACTGGAAAGAGTGTTTTGGGGTTGCCGATGCCTTTTCTTCTAATCAGTATATTGCCAGGATCAGCATAAGCAAAGGATGTGAAGTGCAGTCGTTTGACCCTTACCTCAACCTCTCATATTCACGATTCAGAAGCCCTGTTGCTGACCTAGCACCTAGAATAGTTGTTATTTAAAGAGATATGGAATTAAAATTAATTTTAATCTTTTAATTTAAATCTAAGAACTTCTCTTTACTGATCAATCTCCTGTAGTTCAGATGAAAAGAATACTGAGTGGGAAATATGCAAAAGTTTAATAATATTATTTGCATAGACAGAAAAGACACGGCATAATTATTATTGTCTTCCCATGAGAAACCTGTACTTATCTCAGGAAAAGGAAGAGGAGATGCATGGTCTATGGCAAACAGTGTGCAGACATGGCTGTCAGGAGACCAGTACCTTATTCCCAGCCATAAAGATGTTGATAGACTTTTACATACTGTGACTAAGTTTCACCATAAGTCTAACAAGGATAGTATTTGCTCATTTCCGCAGAATGCCTTGAGATTTTATATGGAACTGTTAAGATATGTTATGAGCTCTGAGTGATTTGCCTCTTATTTTACCTGGTGTTTCACAATTTATGGTTTTCTCTTACCCTGGGACTGGCAGATGAAGGTTTTGAGAGCAGTGCCCTACGTCACCTGCTAGGAGGTGCACGTCAGCTCAGCAGGGGCTGGGTAGGGGTAGGAGCAGGGTAGCTATTCCACCTCACCCTCCCACTCCCTGCAGCCACCCACCAATGGACCTGGATGCATTGGGCCGGGAATCGTGCACAGAAGAAGCTTGAGGAAGACAACCTTCCTTCCCAGCTCCTGTTGGCACAATACAGTTTTGTCCCTTTCTTTGGGCTGAGTCTTAAAAGCACAGACTAGCTAATTCAGGACCCATTCGGCCTACTCGGCATATATGAGGAATATATAAATAGCAATGCCATGTTTCTATTATTATTTGAGGCGGGCTTTATCCAAAGTCTATTGGTGTCCACAGTGGGCTTTGGCTCAGTGAATATCTCCTTGCTATCTTTCTGATGGATCTAGATCCTAAGCCAAAAACCTCAGGGGACAGTATGACAGGAAGTGTTTGCAATAGAAAAAAACAGGAACAAATTCATACTAGCACTGATGCTTATGGACCTTACAGCACATTAATGTTTAACCACTCTGATGCACCAAATTCCTTTCTTAACCCAGTTTAATCAATTTATGATCAAAAGTGAAACAGGAAAAAAATCAATTCTGCCTTTAAAAGTCTGCAACTTTTGTCCCCCCAAAATTAAAACCTGTTGTATGTTTGATTATGGGGTGAATATGGATGAACACACACCATTTTTTCTGAAATTTGTTCCACTACTGCCATCTAGAGTACATAAATAGTAAACTAACAAGACTCCATCAAATGCATTTAATTAATGGATGTTTGTGTTAACATCTAGCAAATATAATCATTCATTTTCCTTTATTTTATTCCACTGCTGCCATCTAGAGTTAAAGAAGATATATACTCCTTCTCTAACTATACCTACTCAATTAATACATATTTGTACTTGCCGTAGGTGGTAGTTTGCATGTCTGGTATTTTCTCATTCCCTGACATCTGTCTCTCAGTCCTCAATGGCAGTTTTACCTGAGTAAGGACAGCAAGATTTCATTCTAAAATAATATCATGGCAAAGTCAAATATTTAATCTCTTTTTAAAAATGAAAAAAAAAAAAATGTTGCAAAATGTTGTTACGGCGCACAGAACTGGAGCCAAGCCTGGGGTCTGTAAATAGATTAATGAACCCAATTAGAAGAAGAAAAAGACTACACAGCATTAAATTGGTATGAGATTCTACAGCAACTAACACATGTGACCTCTTAGAGCAGCTGAAGCTGCAACACTGTTCTCCTTTGATGCCTGGTAGTAATTGTGTGGTTTTCAGAAGAAATCCTAGGCACCCCTCTTCCTTTTACACATTTAATTCTTGCATAGCTTTGGACTAGGGGTGTCGAACTTGCTGGGCCCCATGGGTCAGATCTAGACCATGGGGCTTCTCGCAGGCTGGACGACACACCAGTGGCAGCATTAGAGCCACTGTTTCCCTGCAGCTCTGGCACCCAGAGAATTAACTCCACTTCCCCCCACCCCCTTTTGCCCTGTCACTGATTTTATTTGCCAGAGGCCACTAAAAACCCTGATTTCAGCATCGGGTAAGGCAGGGGGGGTGAGCATCATTAACTCCTGGGATTCCAGAGCTGTCCCAAAACAGTAGGGATTAAAGCTGCTGTCACAGGGGTCCTGGCAGCCAAAGCAATGAGCCTTGTGGGCCAAATCGGATCTCTGGGGGGTGGTCCAGCCTGCAAGAAGTCCTGCAGGCCATATGACCCACCTCTGTGGGCTGTATGTTTGACAGCCATGATTTGGATGGCTGCACTAAATGGCAACATCCTTTAAGATCAAACAGCCTCCTTCGGTTCTCTACCTGCATTGTGCTTTCTTCCTTTGTGAAGCACTTTTTGCTGATTTAATCACTCTAATAATCTTGTTGCCCCTTCTACAGCTCTTCTGCAAACACTCAGATTGTCATTTCCAAGGCGAAGAAGAGCACATTCTAGCCTCTTGCTGTAGTGACTCAAAACTGAAAAATGTAATGCACAGGGCTTGTTTCATACTGTGACAGGACAGGAACTTGGGGTCGCCGCGCTCCCCCTTAGTTACCCTCTCCACCACACCAAGCTGCCTATCCAGACCTCGCAATCTCGCCTGCCTTGTCTTTGGTCTTAGTGTATTATGGGAAGGCTACCTTTAGTCTTCCTGCCCACGGTTCTCCTGTCCTATACTGGGCCCGTTTTCCGGAATGGGGTTCAAGTGCACCCCAGCCTTATGGGCTCTGCGTGGCTCCAACCACCCCTGTACCACGCCCCAAGTCTTGCGGGTGTACTGGATGTTCTTCGGTCTTATTGGATACCTTCTCACACTGCCTGCCCTCTCTCTCAGGGCTTGTCGCACTGCCCACTCTCTGGGGGCTGGGGCATCCAGTCTGTCGTGGGTCCCCTATGAGGCCTCCTCCATCCCCTTATAGCCTCACCCGGCCCTCCAGTCTTACAACAACAACAAAACAATAACACGAGCCCCTGGGCTATAACATAAAGCTAAACCGCTCGGCTAACCTCCTTTGAGTCACCTTCTGCGGGTGCTCCATCCTTCACTAGCATAACCGACTGCTCGTGTTCAGGCCTTCCCCCTTTGCTTAGTCAGGCACCACTGCTTCTCCTTGGCTGCCAGCCGAGAACCGCACTGTCGGCCTCCGGCCTGTGCCTTATAGGAGTCAACCCTGCCCCCAGTCAGCTGACTCAACAGGTGTGGGCCCATAGCTCCTCCCGGTTGCCATTCCTGCTCTTCAAGTAGCAGGCACCTCGGTGCCCTGCTACACATACCTTCAGTGGCAGATTTGATGAAAAAGTCCTTGCTCTGGATTTTGTCCACTGAACTTTCTCAAGATGCTTGTACTTGTTGCCTGGATGCTAACAAATCTTCTACTCATGACCTGCAGTTACTTGTCTTTTTCCTTCCACCTTTCCATGGAAAAAAGTACTGCCCTTCTCTCTTTGGAAGAACAGCAGCTCCCCCTTCTCCGGTTCTGATCATGGCACCTGTCACAATGGCCCTGTCATAGTAACATTAACAGAGCAGCAAAAAGTACCTCCCTGCAATCTCCAGCTATCTGACAGCAGAAAGACAATGGACAGCATACAGCTGACTGAGTGAAGCAACTCAGACTGATGGCATTTCTCCATTTGGTCATAATGTGAAAACTTTCTAATGCCACGTTCCATCAATTCCAAAAAAGTCCAAAAATGTTCTACACAAATAAACAGATCCCCGTGCATTTCGATTCTGGCACCTGGTGCTCAGAATCAACAGTTTCAAGTGGGTCTATAATGGTTCACCAATCAAAGCCATTAATAGCTTGCAACATGACAGTCCATCTCAGCTCTTTCTACCCCTCCAGTGTGCTGATACCCTTCACTCGGAGGTAGAAAGAAAAGAATAATGATGGGAGAAAACAGAGATCGACACAGGCACCTGGGACGGGGAGAAAGAATGAAGAAGGTCAGTCACATGTAGGGAAGGAGACATGGAGGTCACATGCAGAGGCTCTGGCTTGGGTAGAGTGGCCATCATAGAGGACATTCAGGTTTTTTGGTACTTTGTCCTCTGTCCTCTATTGATACAAAACCTGACGCCTACTTTTCTCTTGAAGAGAAAATAGAGGACATAAAGGCACCGGGTTTGATATCAATAGAGGACAGAGGACAACTGGACTGTCCTCTATGATGGCCACCATAGGCTTGGGCCAGAGGAGGAAATGGAGAGAAACGAAGAACCCATCTTGCAGGCATTAGGAGGGCACACAGAGCCCATGACATGAAGGAGAAGGTGACGGGTGGAAGAGCAGGGATGCCTGCAAGTGGGGGAGGAAGGGAGAGTGGCACGGGGGAGAGGGTCAGGAATGAAGGAAAGAATAAGCCCCTTGCATGGGCAACGAGTTCAGCCTAAAGAAGTGACAGAGTATATAATGCTGTAATGTTTGGGAGGTAGCAGGGATTTCTTTCCATGTTAAGTTACAAGGACAAAACATTTCCATTTGATGTTTAGGAGTCTGTATGAAGCCTTTGTAATAAAGGTTTGATGCAGAAAAGTGCTGGTAACAGACTGCTGTTTATCCCTACCCTGAGTTGCATAGGGATCAGGGCAAAATGAACTTTAGCGCAGCTGCACAAAAGGGAGCAATAGCCGCAAACACCAATACCTGTTGTACTGGCAATAGCCTTTTGGCTTATCCCCCCTGAGATTTGCTTAAATAGCCTCTACTCCCCCTGTAGAACAGATTCGCAAAAATGACTCTGAGGTACAACTTTGGCAAATACAAAGTAGCTGTTTCCTTGGCTGACTCCCAGCGAGACTCCCTGAAAGCTAACATTTTCACTCCCCTCTGAAATGAGGGCATTAGTCAGAGGGCTTCTGCTCTAGCTGTCTGGCATATACTAATTTTGCAATTACTTCAAGGCTGAACATCTTTGGCTCAAGAAGCCTGTTGGCAACAGGTCGTCCCTACTTGTGACCAGAAATCTCAGAACTGGTGATCCGAACAAACATGCTGATCTTTTCAAACTAAGAAAAGAGTTTTTGTTGTTGCACTTGGTTTAATGAAGTTCGTTGCTATTTATGTTGATTTTTCTACAAAACCCTCTGACAGTAAGAGTCAGTCCTTTTATGTTTGAATGAATATATCAGAAAACTGCCAAACTGAGGTAATTGCAACTTTGGAGCCATCAAGAGGTAAGCTCATCTGGAATCCTGTCTAACCACATCCAGATTTATAAAATATGTTAGGCCTCTATTATTCAACAAATTGTGCAACAGCTCAATATTTTTTAAAGGAATAGTTTAGAACAATTAAAATTTGCCAGTAAAATAGGTCCCACTGGCCTCCTCTTCAGAAAATAGGGGTTGATCAAAAAATAATGTTTTAAAATTTTCATTTTTGATAATTTTGTTTCCCATTTTCAGAAGATGATTTCAGGGGAAAGCCTCTATGGACATTTTTCATTTTGAAATGAAATGCCTCCCTTTTTGTTTTCCAAGGAGAAAATTAGAACATAGAAGGCACGTCTACATGTGTGCTTTAATGTGCATTAGCCTATTTTAGGCTAGAGAAAGACATTACACATAAACTGGTTTAAATTATTAGAAACTGGCCTAAACCTGTAACAGAACAGACGTTCAGGGCACATAAACCAGTTTGAAAATGGCTGAAACTGGTTTGAGATAAACCTGGTTGAATGTACTATCACATGTAATGGATCTGGGTCAAACCAGTTTATGCAATGTTTGTCCTAGACCCCTTCCTGGTTTATCTTAAACCAGAGTCCCCCAGCATCCCAGATGTTTTGCAGCTCTGGGCAGGGATCTCAGCTCCACAGTAGACCTGGCCCCGCCCCTCTGCCTGGCTTCCCACTGCCCCCCTCTGCCACTCCCTGCTCAAGCAGGGATCTCCCCCTCCCTTTTCCCACAGCACGGACTGTATCCAGCATGTGGTATGCTAGCTAATGCTGACAGGTGTCTGTATAAGGCAGGTAGGACAGTGTTCACTTAGGGTTTTTTGGAGCTAATCAAAAAGTCAGCTGGTACTACCCCGTCATTTCTTCCTTGAGAAAAGTTGTTTAAGAAGAGCTTGAACTAATGAGAGAAGCTTTTGTTTTCTTGGTGGGGTGCTAAATGCTGTGTTATGAACTCCCTGCTGGCTCCCCTGCCAGGTTAGG
>NW_017728910.1:19955050-19976195 GCF_001723895.1 Crocodylus porosus | reverse complement strand
TCCCTAATCAGAGCATCCTGCCAGGGCCTGGCCATGCCCCCCCCCTCAGCTCAGCAGTGGGGAAGGGAAGGGAGGGCTGCTCTAGCACCCCCCAGCTTCTAGCTTGAGCCACTGCAGACATGTGTCTGCATTTTCTTAGTCCAGAAGGAATGTCTGTGCATATGCAAACCAGTTCAGCCCAGCCAGGTCAGACTAGCCTGCAAAGACTGAATCAATTGTTGCATTTATTAAAAAGAAATAGCCTAAAATAGATTAATCTAGTACTGACTGCACATGGGACTAGGCAGTCCTTTCTATGCCTTGCCTAATTTACAAGGGAATTTCAGGGGATGTGGGGAAGAGAAAAGGGCAAAAATGACTTTGGGAGTAAGGCATGGAACTACTTGGAGGCTGAGAACTGATAGACATGTTCTGCTTTACCCAATATTGCTTCAGCCCAAACATGGGGCCTCATATAGATCCCAAACTTTACCCATTTCTACTCAGGCTATGAAGGCCCAAGCATTATTGAAGATTGAGGGCTCTAATAATTCATAAAATCATAGAAAATTAGTGTTGGAAGTGAGCTCAGGAAGTCACCTAGTCCAACCCCCTGCTCAAAGCAGTACCATCCCCAACTATGTCATCCCAGCCAAGGGTTGGTCTAACTGGGTGTTAAAAACCTCCACGGGTGGAGATTCCACAACCTCTCCGGGTAACCTGTTCTACTGCTTTACTACCGTCCCAGTGAGAGAGTGTTTTTTCCTTTATCTCTAACCAAAACTTCCCTTGCTGCAACTTGAGACTGTTGCTCCTTTTTCTGTCATCTGCCACCACTGAGAACAGTGTAGCCCCATCTTCTTTGGAGCCCCCCTTCAGGTAGTCAAAGGCTGCTATTAATTCTCCCCTCAGTCTTCTCTTTTCCAGACTAAGTAAATCTGGTTCCCACAGCCTCTCCTGTAAGTCATATTCCCCAGCTCCCTTACCAGTCTTTACAGTCTGAGCCCCCAAGACCTGGAACAGACTGCCACCAGAGATGGTGCAAGCACCTACTCTGGATTCCTTCAATAGTCAATTGGATGTTTATCTTGCTGGGATCCTGTGACCCCAGCTGACTTCCTGCCCCTGGGGCAGGGGGCTGGACTCGATGATCTTCTGAGGTCCCTTCCAGCCCTGGTGTCTATGAAATCTATGAAATACAAAGTTCAGACTTTGTGAGTGTTTGTTCCTAGCCTTAAGGTGTATTAAAGTATCACAAAAAAGTGTGCTCTTTAGTTAATGCATATTAAAATAGGCTAATGCACATTTTTCCAGTACCTCACAATGGCGGTACTAGCTTTAATGTACATAACCTAAAGCACATTAATGAACATATCTATACACCCAGACAGAATATTAGAAAAGCCCACCATACATTACAATTACTGTTACTGGATAACAGTTACACGGAGAAGCCTACAACTAACTGTCAGCATGAATGGGTCAATATTTTGAACTTGCTGGCACGTACACTCATACCTTCTCTCTATTTCCCAACTTTTTCCAGATGGGACACTTTTATAAGCTGTGAAAAGTCCAGGGGAAACCTACTTTTCTGCACTTCTAAATTCCCCAAATAAAAATCTAAATTTCTCTACAGAAATATTTAAAAAGATGATTTTGCCATGAAATTTTTGCATGAAGAATCTTGGTTTTCTAATTATAAGATGATTACTCCAATGATAAGGGGCAATCTTTTTTGCTTTATTTACACTTGCATCACAGAATCACAGAAAAGTAGGGCTGGAAGGGAAGTCTTCTAGTGCAACTCCCTGCTCACAGCAGGATCACCCATCTCTAGACCATCCCAGACCCACATTTGTCAAAACTGCATTTAAAACTTGGACCTCAGACAATTATCTATCTGAACTGGTTTATGTGATTCTTAAACAAATCGTTTCCTGCTTTTAAAGCAGTTTAACCCTTGGATAGCTTTTTTTCAATGGAAACAACATATTTGATGATGGCAGAACATCTAGAACAGCTCCAACACTTCTAAATATTTGGATAGATGCTGTGTATTATACCTGGGGCCAGATCCAATCACACCTATTATGTGCCTTGGTAGAAACAGACATCTAAGCATGTTCCTATTCTACCCCACTCAAGGCCCAACTGCTCATGCCCCTATTTATTAATGTACCTTTATCTTGTGCTTAAGATGAAGCCATAAAAAGTAGCAAGGAGGAGGAGGATCTACCCACATTTTACATTAGCAGTTTTACACAAGCAGGGTGGAATAAAATGACACTCAGGTACTTAACAGATAGGCAGGGAGCTGGCACTTAGTATTTACAGTATTAAACTGTGCTGTGACCATGTCTGCACAGAATTCCATCACAGGTAACCATCTGCTGGCCCTAGTCAACATGTGCGTGCAGTTGCCTGTTTTTTCTGTTGATCATCTATTAAGAATGGTTCTCTCCGTTTCTAGTGAGATTTGGCTGTTTTGTGTTCAAGCTCCTCATATTTTCCCTCACAAATAGCTAGTATCTGAATTATATCTGCCCTAGGCTCCTTGGCCTCCCACCTCCTCCCCTTCTGGTCACCTAGAAAATAGGTCTGTTTTATAGACGTTCCTTATGAGGCCTAAGCCTCACAGGTAACAAGAACTTTTGAAGATTTGTGATTTTTTTTCCTTAATTCCTGCCAGTGCTTTGTCTAGTGATTTTTGTACTATGGCTTGAACTTCTACGAGCTCTCCCCTTAACTGCGTTCCCTGCACCCAGGCCATCCTGTTCTTCTATTAGTTTGAAGGGAACTGTTAACCCTGAGCAATTCAGGACAAATCTGTCAAGATATATTAACATGCCCATGTATCTCTATAAGTCCTCTTGATTTTATACAACTGTTTCCACCTTTTCTAATCCTTCACCTTTACATGTGCTCGGCAGTCCTGGGGAGGAAGTGTTGGGGGGGGGCACGTTTTAATTAGACCTGTTCTGGGGAGCCACTCTAATTAAAACTCCCACAGCGTCTTGTATATTCAGCATCCCATGCTTCAAAATGGCAGAAAGGGCACTTTAACTGAAGCTCATTCGATAAGCTTTAGTTGAAGCGCCTCTGTCGCCATTTTGAAATGTGGGGATACCATATTCACATGATACCAAGGTTGCTGGATAATTAGAACGCTCCAGCAGACTCAATTAATTGAGTCTGCTCTAAAGCATTTTAATTGGAATGCATCAGAGCAGGTGTCCTGCACATGTACAGGCATCCGTATGAGCTTCTTGGTCACCTTTCCATTGGATGCTTTTCCTATGGGACTCCTCTTATTCCACTTGATTTAGCATTTGGTTCCTATTCAATGTTAAGATTCTGTTTTTACTTGTACGTTACAGAACGTGCTGTAGCTCTCCTTCTGTCATTGATTAATTTCCAAATAAGCTGATCAATGACAGACCAGAATGAGAAATCTCCGAGATCAGTATCTCAGAGATTCAGGATGTGATGCTTTAGTGCACTTTAGTTGCTGAGCCCATCTTCAGAGAAAACTTTCAAAACAGCACTAATTAAGTGCAAACATAAAAGGTGCATGACTCCACACCTAACGAAGCACTTGCATGCAAAATGAAAATATATAGGCCACTGAAAGTTCAGACATGATCTCCATTACCTTTTGGATCTACTGCTTGTATCCTTATCTTATTTGGTTTGTTACAGTGAACTCCTTGTCACCTAGCAGACATCTAAATTTATTTAGTAACAAATTAATTTAACTTTCCAATCAAGTCCCACTCTCTTTTGGTGCCAATGTGTGGTACATGTGCTTATTCTAATGCAACGGGATCTATAATGATGCATGTCAGTTATCACAGATCATAAAACACTTCATGTAAAAATGGTTCTTAAAGACTTTAATGATGTTCTCTGGAAAAGTTATACATTCAACTGACCATCTGCCTTCACAGACTACTCAACAAAAGTCTGTTGTATACTTTTTCAAACTTTACTCTCTTCTTGTATAGGCATGCCAGAGTAGCTTTGACAGACATACCCATTTTGTCTCTGCTACAGTAAAGTCGCTTAGTTTTGCATTTGAGATTAAATGGTCACTCATCTTTTTATATACACTTTCAGTAATTATGTTGCACTCAGTGCCAACATTTGGAAATTTGCTTTCCCTTCATTTATTTCCAATATCACAAACCAATCAGTTGTAAAATCATGCTTTGTAAATTTAAGTGCCCCAGCAAGAACATTCCTTCTGCATCATCTGAACTTTGACTTTAAATGGTACTTGCAAACACACAAGGTTTTTTTCCTAGATCTTGTCAGTTTTTCTTAAGAGCAACACATGTTTGCAAATTGCTTCTTTGTATAACATAATGGAGAGAGGTACAAACAATTTTTAATTATGGTGCAATCATCTCCATACACCTACAGTAAAAAAAAAAAAAAAAAAGGCCTATGCCATTTGTTTAAATTGTCTTCATGCCATGTTATGGATTTTTAAGTAGATGTGATTCAGCTCTTACACTGCCTGCTAACATGTTCATTTAGGAAGAACAGTTTTTCACTAGCCCTGCAAAAATCCATCGTTCTTTACAAAATCAAGTCAATTTCCTGTGATAAGCTTGCTAACCTAGTAGCAACATTCAAATGCATGAGTTAGATTTGTTACATCCATTCATTTGTAGAGAGTTAGTTAGCTGTGTTAGCCTGAAGTTAGATGGAAGGCAGGGCAATATGGCACCTTATAGGCTAATTTCTTCAGAGAGGCTGTTTTTGTAAGGTACATACGCTACAGGTTTGAGTATAAGGCATCTGATGAGTAGACTGCAGGCTCTGAAAGCTCATGTCTCGTGGAACAAGTTAGTTTACAAGGTGCCACACTGCTCTATCTTCTATGCATCAATTTGTGCAAAATGATCCGTGTTCTCACCAACAACTAGCACTACAAAAAGAAAACATGCTTTTTCCAAGACTCCTGTGTGGACATAAGCATTCCTGAAATGTTATGCATGACTACTCTAGTATCCTGCAGTCCTTTTCATGTTTCCAACAAAATACAGCATAGACTCTCACAGGGAGAAGACATGGCTTCCAGTCCCTGTTCCAAGAACTATTTTTATACTTTATCTGAAAGCGATCCAACTTCTAGGCAGCCGGTGGCCATACACCACACAGGCCTCAGTCCTGGGTGGACATAAGAGGTGTAGGCCACAGACCTGGAGGCAGCTTAGAGCCCCTCTGCAGCATGCAGTGCAAGCAGTCTGCTGCTCACCTCTCCTGCTTCAGCACAGGCAGCCCAGTTCCCCATCGCCACATGTGCAGCATCCCCCTCTTCTCCAGGTCGTGGGCTTGCCCACCTTAGGCAGCCTGGCTGCTACTAATGCACAACACAAGCACCCCAGCCCCCTTCCCTGCCACGTGCACAGCACCGGCACACTGCCCCCCAGCGCTGCGTGCACAACTTAGGCACCCCAGCCCCGTCCCCTTGCGCTACACTGCCCTGTCCCCAGGAGCAGGGCCATGGAGTCAAAGCCAATGAACCAAGGGGAAGCCCAAAGAGCCTGGCTGCTGCAGGACCAGCAGTGAAGTGGGGGTTGGACAGGAGCCTGTGGGCTGCATTCAAGCTTCAGGTCACCAGTTGGACAGCCCTGCTTTATCCAATGATAAACGGCATGAAGTACAGGAACTGTCCTTAGAGCAGGGCACTAAATCTCACAGAGGGGTGCCCTAACTAGTAAAATACTGAGTCACGGTCACTGGCACTCCTCCCATCTACCCCAATGAATGTTCATTTACACTATGCCTGTTTTGACTTGGGCACTTTCACTCCCTTCTGCTGGATTTTGCAATAGCAGGGGTGGTCAAACCACAGCCTGTGAGCCGCATGAGACTCCTGGGCAGGGTAAACCTGACTCCTGAAGAGAGAGTAGTTAAATACTGGGTAAAGTTAACATATTTCTAGTTTTAAAAAAGAAGACACCTGTCGGGGGGGAGTAATATGATGGGGGGGGGAGTGATATGCTCATGCCCTGCCCCTGGCCTTCACTCCCAAGCCACAGCCTCCCCAACTCTGCTGCTGCTCCTCACTCCCAACCCACAACCCACCCCTCCAGCCCTGCTGATACCCCTCACTCCCAACCCACAGCCCCCTGGCCCTGCCAATGCCCTGTGCTCCTGACACACAGTCCCCCCAACAGTGCCCCCCACTTCCAAGCCACAGCCCTCCCTGGCCCTGCCAGTGCCCCTTACTCCTGACCCGCAGGCCCCTGCTTCCCTAGGCATCTCCCAGCTGTCCTGCTCTTTTGAGCAAGGACACTAGCCCCAGTGCTGGCAGCCTGCCACGCAGCTCTCTGCTGCCCTGAAGGGCCCTCCGTCCCTTTTCCCTGCTGGAGGAGCAGGCGCCTCTTCTGCCATGCTGCTTTCCCAGTGCCTGGACAGTTTCCCCCAGTGCTGCCAGGCACCCGGCCCCCCGCACACAGCCATCCCCTCCACACACCCCTGCCACCCACACAGACCTCAGTCAGTCCCAAGCCCTGGGCCTCCAACCCACGCCCTCCATAGACCTACCTGCATGCGGCTGCCAGGGCTGCTCCCACCACCCTGCTGGTCATGTGCATGCCGTGGCTAGCCATGTGCATGTGCACACGCAGAGCCTGTGATGCCCCCTGCCTACAGTCGTCCTCCTCCTGCTCTCCCCAGGCCCAAGCAGCTAATTGCTAGGGCAAGCTAGGAAGTGCTGGGAAAAACTTTGATGCTGAGCAGAGCAAAATCCCAGACATTTGTTCATATTTAAAAAAGCCATCTGCATAGAGATGGGAGGACCCAAAAAGAGGACATGTCCGGGAAAACCCGGTCGTATGGTAACCCCAGTACTGGGGCCTTAGGCCCTCTGTCAATTTTGTTTTGTGGCTTCAAGTGTTAGGAAGCGTGGCCAGCCCTGACCTCGAACTTGGTGCTCTTGAGAACTAGGAGACATGGATTTGAATCCCCTCAGAGAAGGAAACTGATTTCCCACTTCCTGGGTGAGTGCTTTAGCCAATGAACTATTGGATAATGAGGGGGAGAAACATCATTATCTATTCCCCTCCTTCAATGGTTCCTCGCTGGGATACAGGACTTCCACCTAACCCAGGAGGTTTATAGTCCCACCTGGGGAAATGACTTGCTGGACTTGGTTCTTGCCACAGGCGACAACCTGGTGAGGGGTCTGCGAGTACTTGACCACCTGGATGACAGTGATCATCCCCTGCTGGAATTTACTATCCAGCACAGGGTGGTGAAAGCAAGCAGTAAGGTGAAAGTCCTTGACTTCAGGAGGGCCAACTTCAATGAGCTAAGAAGATCAGTAGGAGAGGCATTGGGGTCTCGGAGCTTCAGTGAGATGGGAGTCCAAGACGGGTGGTTGTTCCTCAAGGAGATGATCCTCTGAGCTCAAAGGGAGTCAGTCCCAATGCGCACCAAGTGGGGCAGGAGTGCTAAAAAGCCCCCATGGCTCGGCAAAGGCAACCGGGAATGCCTGAGAGCAAAAAAAAGGAGGCGTACAAACAGTGGAAGCAAGGGGCTATCACCAAGGAGGATTACATCTCTGTTGCTCGAGACTGCAGGGAGGCTGTTAGGAAGGCCAAGGCAGAGATGGAGCTAGGGCTAGCTACCAGAATTAGGGATATCAAGAAGTCCTTTTTCAAATACATAGGGAGTAAGAAGGTGGCACTGGGTAACGTGGGGCTCCTACAGGACAGGCTTGGCAATCTGGTGATTGTAGAAAATGAAAAAGCTGACCTCTTTAACAAATTCTTTGCCTCCATATTCCTGAACAGAGACTGGGACATCTCCCCTACTAGAATTACGGATGGACCCAGGGAAGGCACCGCCATGCCTGGGGTAGGGATGACTTAGTTAGTGAACTTTTGGATGGGCTGGATGCATTTAAATCAGCAGGTCCAGATGCTCTTCACCCAAGGGTGCTGAGGAAATTGGCAGGGGTCATAAAAGGGCCCCTGGCACTGCTTTATGAGCACTCATGGGACTCTGGCCAGGTACCAGAGGATTGGAAAAGGGCCAATGTGGTCCCCATTTACAAGAAGGGGAGAAAGAAGGACCCCGGCAATTATAGGCCAGTCAGTCTCACCTTGGTCCTTGGGAAGACCTTTGAGAAAATTATCAAGGAACATATCTGCAAGGGCCCAGCAGGGGAGAAAATGCTCAGGGGCAACCAACATGGGTACACTGAGGGGAGATCCTGCCTGACTAACCTGGTTTCCTTTTATGATCAGGGTACAAAGTCCCTGGACAAGGGCATCAAGGTGGATGTTGTCTTCCTGGACTTTAAGAAGGCATTTGACACTGTTTCTCACTACATTCTCTTAAAAAAACTAGATGACTGTGGCACTGATGCCTACACAGTTGGATGGGTGGCAAACTGGCTAGACAGTCACGCCCACAGAGTAGTGGTGGACAGGTCATTTTCGACCCGGAGGGGTGTGGGCAGTGGCGTCTCCCAGGGCTTGGTCCTGGGCCCTGTACTATTGAACATCTTTATCAGCAATCTGGATGTGGGTGTGGAAAACACGCTATCCAAGAGAATAGGATGGAATTCAATGCAGACAAGTGCAAGGTGCTGCACCTAGAGAGAAGGAACCAGCAACACACTTATAGGCTGGGGAAGACCCTTCTTGTCAACACGGTGGCAGACAGGGATCTTGGAGTCATTGTTGACTCCAGGACGAACATGAGCTGCCTACGCGAGGAAGCAGTCAGTAAAGCTAACTACACCTTGTTGTGCATCTACAGATGCATCGCAAGCAGGTCCAGGGTGGTGATCCTTCCCCTCTATGTGGCATTGGTTAGGCCGCATTGGAGTATTGCTTCTGGTTCTGGGTGCCGCACTTCAAGAGGGATGTGGCTAGCATTAAGAGGGCCCAGAGGAGGGCCACTCACATGGTCAAGGGGCAGCGGGCCAGGCCCTACAAAGACAGACTAAAGGGCCTGAATCTATTCAGCCTCCACAAGAGAAGGCTGAGAGGGGATCTGGTGGCCATTTACAAACTCACCAGGGGGCACCAGTGGAAAATGGGGGAGGCTCTGTTCCCCTGGGCACCACCCGGGGTTACTAGGAATAATGGTCACAAATTGTTAGAGAGAAGGTTGAGGCTGGACATCAGGAGACATTACTTTACAGTCAGGGCTGCCAGGATCTGGAATGGGCTCCCAAGGGATCTTCAAGAGGCGGCTTGTGGGTCTTCAAGAAGAGGCTGGATAGATATTTGGCTGGGGTCTTATGACCACAGCACTCATTCCTGCCCAGGGCAGGGGGTTGGACCTGATGACCTGTTTAGGTCCCTTCCGACCCCAAGCACTATGAAACTATGAATGTTTTGAAGGAAGGCGAATGTCACTTCATTTTCTAAAGAACCTCATCAGCTCGAAGTAACCTGAGAACTTCCAACTGAACCCCTGTTTGAACCCCTCAGCTGAAAACAGGCAGATGAACACCTAGACTGTAAGTCCCAATGAGGCTTAGATATAACTAGGTGCCAAGCTGCTCAGCCCTATAAAGACTGCTGGGCATGCCCAAAACAGAACTGGGGCACCTAGAGAATTCAGGGACCTCCAGACTTAGGAAGCAGCTGAACACAGCTTGTGATGATTTGAATCTCGGACTTGGGTGTCTCCACAGATACTTGCGTCCCGGTCCCGGTGTTTCCTAGGAAGACGTCTTCAGCAGCTGCTCTCAAGCATACCAGAGCCCAAAGTGACCACAGAGGCATGTCACAGAGCAGCTTCGCTGCTGTGTCTCTAGGTCTGAAGCACCTGACAGGGAATGCTCGGGAACTTCTTGGTTGCGTCTCGCTGAAACTTAAGTTTTGGGGCATCTAGCCCTGAAAGAGCAGCAAATGCAGAGTTCATCCTTTGCTCTCCTTTTCCCCCTTTTCTAAAAAAAAAAAGAAAGAAAAGAAAATCCCACCGTGGTTTCCTACAGTGGGCATTTTTGCCTAGACTCCTCTGCAGCAGAGATGCACTTCAACCTCCTCCAGAGCCTGGAGCTAACAAGCTACACCTGTTAGCATGAGTCAGCAGTAATTACTTTGCCTCTTTATGCAAAGCTCTTGCACCTGAACTTGGCATGAGTCAACAGAGAATTTCCATACAGGGCTCGAGACACTGCCAACCTTCCTACAGAGGTTATATACTGCAAAATGATATCCCTACCTTACTTTAATCCCTTCTTCCCCGTCATCCCTTCAGGAAATACACTTTTCTTCTTGGTCGGACTGACGTCATCTCAGGGGAGAGAGCTGTGGGGTTTACCTAGGCTTAGTCCATGCTTTCAGTGTGACACAGGTATCAGAATACATCTACAAGAACTATGGCATTATCCTACTTCCTTTTACTTCTCAAATTTGCATCTACCTTTTCATATCTTTCTCCCTGGGTCCTTGACTCATAATTACAGTGAACGACATTCTTTCTGCTGCAGTCCACGTACCTCTATGAGAGTTGTCTCTGCAACCTAAGTGCTGTTTTTGACTGCAGTCATCCAGCAATAAATCTGCAGCCATCTTTGTAATTTCCAGCTGAAAAGACATTGGAGCCAATTCAGTCATGGCAAAAGCAGCTGCAACTCCCTTCTGACTGTCTACGGCAGAATCTGGTCCCCTCTGGTCTCCACTGCATTTATGTACAAAGCCTTTGAGATTCATCTGGCAGTTTATAAGTCCACTGGCCCTACTTAGTGGGTGCATCTATACGAGATACTACATGCACATTAGACTAATTCTACTGCAGATTAGCACGACATGCAAAAAGTGTGCTAATGCGCAGTAGACTGTGCATTAAACATCACTAACAAGCATTCATCTGTGCTAATCAGCAGTAGTGCCGATTACAGCGCATTACGTTAGTACCTGTTGTTACAGGTACTAAACTTAATGTGCTGTAATTACGGCGCGCCCAGTGAAAACATTGTGTGGAATAGAGCAGGGATCACCATTCCAAAAAAAAATCTGTATACTACACAAAGCAGGAGTTTGTGGTTTGAGGGGCACTGGCAAGGTTGATAGTTATTCTATAGCATATGACAGAAATCATTGCCAGAAAACAAATCTAATCTTCCTCTAGACCTGTGATGGTACATTTTTCTACCATTCAAATCTCATGCTTCCTATTAGGTTTTAAATCAGTAAATTGTAACTGGACTGGGTTGGCCTTGTCTACATGCACAGGACATTAGAATTAGATTTCTTTCTTAAAACTAATTTTAGTTAAACCATTGCAAACTCTGTATAGACAATCTTCCACTGATTCAAAACCTGACTTATACTTCTTTAATTTGCACTGGTAATGAATCATAGAGAAATAGCTCTGGAAGAAACCTTGAAAGATCATCTAGACAAGGGGTACTTAACCTCTAGCCTGCGGGCCAGATCCAACCTACAGCACCATGACATCTGGCCTATAGGGTTACTTACAGGTCCGGATATTTGGTGGTGGGGGTGTGGTGCCACCACACCCCTCCTGCCAAATCTCTCAAACCATGGGGAACCCCAGGCCCTGTGCATGAGATCCAGCACCCAAGCCCAACATGCAGGGCCAGGCAGGGGGTAGCATCAGGCTCCAGGGCCCAATCTGTGTGAGAAACTGGGGTGGGGTGGCGACTGGTCCACGGGACCCTATCGCAGTGTGCATTTCAGGGGGGGAGGAGAGAGGGAGAGGAGCAGCCCCTGGGATCCAATCCTGGTGCGCAGGAGGTGGAAAGGGTTGGTGCCGGGCCCTAGAGCTCTATCTGGCTCACAGACGGGCCCCACACCACTCACCTGGCATACGGGACCAAAAGGTTGAGCATCACTGATCCAAACCAAGCCCCTGCCTGAGGCAGGATCATCCTTACCCAAACCAAATATACCAACCCTTTGTAAATAACTGCTGTACACCAGGTTTACTGCTATACACCTGAAGAAGATTCACCAGGCTTTTTAACCACTTTAGGCAACCAATTAGCTCAAATAGCTACAAAGATGACATAAATTTCCACTGGATCCTTAATTATAATTTTGTTCTTAAGCATCACCTAAATTCTGCCTGAATCTTGTTTGGATTTGGCCCTTTGTATGGGGACAGGATTTGACTTAGGGGCAAAACATCTGAGTTATAATTCAAGTTGTTTCTTCAGTGAAGCCATAAAAGTTTGCCTTTAAACCAGTTTAATTAAACGAATGGAATATTGGGATAGATACACAGGCCATATTTACCTCGAGTTAATTTGATATACTTCATAGGTTTGAAAAGGCTGATGTCAAATCCTGTCCCCATACAAAGGGCCAAATCCAAACAAGTTTCAGGCAGAATTTAGGTGATGCTTAAGAACAAAATTATAATTAAGGATCCAGTGGAAATTTATGTCATCTTTGTAGCTATTTTGGAATAACTCCCTGTATTGAAGTCTATTCCAAAACAAATGTGAGTTTATTGCAGATTATTTCAGAATGAGGGCCCTCAAGGGGAAGTTTTTCCAGAGTAATTATATGCCTGTGGTAGTCCACTGCACTGTGTATTTGAACTGTGAATCAGTAGGACGTGTGTAAGACACACAGCCTCAGATTGAGAAACAGGGGCTAGGTTTCCCTCAGGAAAAACAGGTGGTGGGTTAATCCCAGCAGAGAAAAAACACAGTGCTATATATTATGTACAGTCAGCAAGAGCCCCCAAAGTATGGGAATAATTTAAGACATGTTTCCAACACTGGTTGCTGTGTTGGAAGCTCATAGTGACAGCATAAGTGACAAGCATTTGTATCATGGTTATATTCAGCATCCCAAATTAAGGCACTGTTCTAGGCAATCAAAATAAAGGGGCACTCCATCCCTCAGAGCTTCCAATCTAATTAAGCAAGACTGATAAATAATAACAGAGACACAAACACATAGCAGCAAAATGCACATACTTTGTGAGTTATGTCAGTGGAAGTACTCCCAGGTTTAGGTCTGAATTTGCAATTTAACTAGACCTGTGACCTTAAAAAGGGCTTCCTCCTATACTCTGTTTCTTCCTTCTGTGCACTCTGTGAAGATGTAAAGCTGAATTTGAAACACAAAAATTATTTCCAGCCTGGGAAATCCAACTTGCCCATACTACATGATGTTATGATAGCCACATTGGGACCAAATGGAAAAAATGGGAAAAAAACTTATTAAACATAAATATATATGAAATTATTGTTAATTAATATTATACCTATTTCCAGAATATCCAACATCACTTTTCATCTAAGCATGTGACACTGCTTTACAGAATTAAGGATTATGAATTAAAGGGCTGATTCAACACACATTAAAGTCAGTGGTAAGACTCTCACTGGGAAATGGATCAGATGCAAGAGCATCACAACACTTCTAACAAAGGGTAATTGCTAGTATCCCCATTTTACAGAGGGAAAACAAGGCAAGGCCAACTTGACCTGTTATATCACTTACTCAACCTGACCTAGAAATGAATAAGCTCTGAAGTGAACCCAGTCCTGTTCCTTAATAGCAGGACTCTTATCCCCTATATTAAAGGCCTGTATGCATGGTACCTTTAGGTTTCCTACAGTCTAACCTTAAAATGCCACTTGCCCTGAAGATTTGGGATTCACCCTGTTGGGCAGAAACAGAGAGTTCCTATTAAATTAAAAAAATAATAAAAGGCCATTGCTGAAGGATAGAGTTAAGTGTAAGGTTCCAGCACTGTTCATTAAAAGTACAGTGGATAAAATGCAAGAGGTATAAAATGTGGCATTTTAATTAATCAGTGTAATTAACTGTCCTAAGAACATCTTTAAAAGAGCACATAGTTTGCAAAAGCATCAAATGTAAACACTCAAACAACGGGCCCCAGTTTTGTTCCCACTGAAACTACTGGCACTTTCGGTACAATCATTCAGCTAGCCCATCGGGCCCATTGTTAAGCTAGTATTTTTACAAAATACATTTTATTTTAAAGAAATATATATATATATTTAAAAGTGCCTCTGTGATAAATGGCAGCAGCAGAATGGAATCTCTGAATAAGCTCTTTGAAGCCTGCAGCTTTATGAGCTCAGCGCCTTCTGAAGCTTCTAAAGTAGTTAGAGACAAATGGAGATAGCTGAGGCTTTGCACGCTTACTTCAAACATGAGTGAGTGACTAACATAAAATTGTAGTGGCCATTAAAACTTCAAAGGAGAAGTGTGACCTGAATTTCACTTGTCATAGCACTGAATTTGTTAGTGGAAGATGTGATCAGCTTTCTCTAATGAGAGTGCTTTAACCTGATGTGGAGGTCATGTTATAGGTCAACTATTCTGTCCCAGATAACGTTTTATTGTTAATACTAACTGCTGATATCACTTGCTGGTTGGTCACATGGTGCTGGCTCCTCCTCCTTGTTTCCTATCACTAAATCGCATAATCTACTTTCCCCGATGTTGCTTTGCCACACAGAAAACTACTGAAGTTGTCACAGAGATAAGGTGGGATTGTGAATTAAGTGGTGAAACTGGCTACCGCAGGGGCGGGCAATTATTTTGGGCAGAGGGCTGCTTACTGAGTTTTGGCAAGTCATCAAGGGCCGCATGACAGGCAACCCAGGGCAGATAAATATTAATTTCCCAAATTTTTTAGGGGCCCCGCAGGCTGGATAGAATGGCCTGGTAGGCCACATTTTGCCCACCCCTGGTCCACCAGGTCTCCGATGAAAGGCATGGATTATACATTCACTCATGAGTGAGGAGGGGCCTATTTTACAGAAAAAGTTTGAAAACAACTTGCGTAAGGTTAATTTGGATCCTCACGTAAGAGGAGATAAACTGTCAGGCAAGTAAATAGGGTGGCAATAGGAAAGAGTATCTGATTCTATATCCAGATCATTCCTTATCCTTACCTATAAGTTTTTCAAAACAGTTCCCCTGTTCACATCTCCTCTTATGTCTCATGAATTGACTGCCTTGCTAACCCTGTTTCCCTTCAGACTCCGTTCATCCTACCCCTATATAAGCCTCTTTGTCTCTTCTCCAATGACATCCTCATTGCTAGCGAGTTTTTATTTATCCCACATACCATATAACCTCCATGTTCTCCTGTACATTCCTCCTGTAAACCCTTTCTTTCCACAGACTTTAAGAAATCCTAAATTTTCTAGCTTAAGAGACATAATCCAATACCATTCAGCTTTGCAGAGTTCATTGAACGGGGGCTTAGGTCAGCAAGGGTGTTAAGGCACACAGTTAACAGCCCAGAGGTCACAAATTTGGGGCCATAACAGAAGCACACAGAAACATATGGCCATGTCAGATTCCAATGAATCTGTGAATTCTGATAAATACCTTGTTACAAGGACATGAGAGGGAAGGAAATCAATTGAATTCAATATGACAATTGATGACCGTCACTATTTTGAAGCCAATGGGACTGTTCCTGGCAATAGAACCTATATCTAGCAGTAGCAAGTGTATGCAGGACTGGAGACTGGATCCTTACCTTATAAACTCCCTAAGGTAAGGATCTTGCTTTTCTCTTTGGTGGCCAGATGTGTGGGTGTGCGTGTGTGTGTTACACATGCACACAATCTTATATAAATCAAAGCCAGATATCCTTGCAGAGTTTTTCCCTACCTCTTCCATGGAACTTAAGTGTAAGGAAGTATTGCAATCTTGCCAACTGAGCTACAGGCCCACTCTGCAAGACTGTATTCCCTCTTCCATGGCACTATTATATTCCTGAGAAATCTTCCTGGGGCTGAGGCCTAAGGACAGGCTCACCTCATTAAATGAGAAGAGGGATAACATATGTCCTCTAATCCTTATCTCTACCCAATGTGGGTCCATTGACTTGCTGCCCAGTCTTGGTCTCTTTCCCCATTTGATTCCTGTCTCAGTGGGAACCTGAGAAGAAAATAGTAGTACCAAAATGGTGGTGGCCTATATACATCTTCACTTGGGTAGAGAGAGAATTTCAGATCCTGAGCCTAAGCTAGCTTTAAATTAAGGAACTAGTTATCTGGAATCAGATGTCTGTTGCATTTGCAAAAATGGTAGGAACTTATTTTAAAATCATCCAGTAAATAACTGAGTCCTTCCAAGCATATACCTCTCCATTGAGACAACGAACTTCCTTCTGCAGTGCTCATGTCTAAAGAGCAAATTCCCAAGTTTCCTTAATGAAAGGAGTTTGCTGTATAGATGTGCCCTTTTCTAGGCATGCGAAGGCTTGCCTTAGGTATGCACTCTCTCAAATATTCTTCAAAGCAGTTCAATTTATTCATTTAACCAAAACACGTGTGCGCACACACGTATACACAGACCCACATACCACACACATATATATGAAGATCACTCTCAGAGCTCACTAGGGCCATGTCACAGTAGCTTGTGTTGCTGCATAATGAAGCACCACTAGACAGAACAGTCACTTGTGGCAGGTAGCAAAGAAATTTCAATAAAGTAAACTCTCAGTATTATCAAAATTATACATTTGGGGCTGTTAGCATGGCCTAGAAAAAGATGAGGACAGGCTCATCTCATTAAATGAGAAGAAATAGTGGAATTAGCTTGAATCTAATTACAAGCCACACTATCTAATGTAAAAACATGACTGTTTTTTCACTCCCATTCATTTTGGCTAGTAATTAGTTTTGGCCTCTAAAATGCCACCCTTTAATCATCCAAACACAGATGTGATTTGCCGTGCAATTTAATCTTGCTTTAATGAAGAACTAATGGACGCATCGCAAATTACTTTCCCTGTTGGAGAAAAATTCTATTTCCTGCTTTTCAAAAGATCAAGAGTATCTTGTGATAATAGCCCAAGCGGCCCTGGCAGCCTCGTCGCACAGAGCAAACAAGCTCTTTTACTCAACTCCCAATTCAATGGAGAAAAAGAGGCTACAATTAGCAACAAAGCAGGGGAAACGCAGCATTACAGCCGAATCACTTTCTGCAGCTCAACCCCCAGCAACCACTGCCTTGTTAGAGCCAGGTCTAAAGTGTCAGGAGCGAACAATGTACTGTGATAAATTACTCTCTTCAAACAGCTGCACTGCTAATTTTCAATTATACACACAAATGGCTCTCAGATTGGAAGAAAATGGAGTGCATGGGGAGAACAGTAGTAGATTTCTATGTTTGTTTGGTGGTGAGTGTGGAGGCGGGAGAGTGACATCCTGAAAAGAAAGCTGTAGCGTGTGGAGTCCGTGTTTCAACACCAGATGATGAGCCTTCCCAAATCTTACAGAACCTGGTGGCTTCCTTTCCAAAGCTCAGCTCCTCTGTGCAGGAAAAGAAGCCACGTGAGTTAGATCCATTTGTAGAACTAAAAGATTTTGACTCACTGGTCGCCTTGGTGACCTAAGCATCACATGGAAAATATCTAAACTTAACAGAGTCACTATTTCAAGTCCCAGCAGAGCTGACTCATAAGAACATAAGAACTGCCATTTACTAGGTCAGACCATAGGTCCATCTTGCCCAGTATCCTGTGTCACAGTAGTGGCAGAGAATGGATGCTGAAACAGAAAGTGAAAGGGTCTCACCAGGATTTTTTTCATTGTTTCCCTCTGATTCGCAGCCCCCAGCATTTAAGGTCTCTTCTTTCATTTGTGTGGCTATAGGAACAAGAGCTAGCATCACAGTTTTCATTCTGAACTCCCCAACCAGACCAATGTCCTGCTGGAAAGCCAGTGTAATCCGGGATGTTGCCCTCAAACTTGCATCTGGCGTAGGATGTTATCGTGTTCTCCATGGTTTGGTCAGGGTTTCCACAGTCGCAGCCAGGCAAGGTTTTTAGGTGCTGCTTGTACACCAGGTGGCCATGCCAGCCATTTCCAGTGCATATCCTATTAAGGGCGGTCCATATGCTCCACGGGAGGTTGAAGCCTGATTGTTGCGTTGTTGGGTCAGAAACAAGGTGTTTATTTAGGAAAGTGTTTTCTGCCCAAGTTTTCCTTGGGGTGGGTAGCAACAGCCTTTTAGTGGCCCATCCTGTGACTTCTTGAATTTCTGAATTCCTGAGTCCACAACCAATGTCACTGAAACAGCGACCAAACAACTTCAACTGGCCTCCCGGTCAAAGGAGCAAAACTAAAAAAAAAATTAAAAAATTAAGGTCTAAGAAGTCCTGTTTCAGAGGCAGTGCCACTGACTCCCAGGCTCAATAGCTACGGATGCACCTTTCCTCCAAGAATCTGTCCAATCCCTTTTTGTGTCTGGCTAAACTGCCAGCTTCTGCCACATCTGGTGGCAATGAGTTCCACACCTGAATTACAAGCTGTGTGAAAAAGAACTTCCTTTTGTTCGTTTTAAACTCACAAAATGAGTGAGTTTTGTGAGTTTATGCTCACCACCAGGTTCTGTAAGAGTTTATGCTCACAATGGTTTCAGATCCCATAGCAATTTTTTTGCAACAGCCCCACTGTGTCAGCTAAAAGACTGCATCATCCAAGCTACAGCTGTTCAACAGCCTGTTGTGGATGGCCACCTCTAGGTTATGATTATGCACAAGGCCAAATCCTACAAGCATTACTTGGGAAAGGTGCGTTTTGAACTCAGCAGGAGTTTTGCTTGAATTCTGACCCCAAATCTGTAAACTGTGTGGATGAAAAGGGCTACGGAAAGGCACATTATACCGACCATGCTATTGTTACTGTTATTAGGCTGTGTGGAACCACAAAACTCACCCTCTACAAAAAAATATAAAGAGTTGATGTAGTGGGTCAAATCGTGTTCAGCCTCATCATTGCATTGAAGTTAATGGAAATGCATGGTTGGTTTGTTTCCTGAATAACAGGAACAAAGATCAGAGCTCTGCAAAACCCAACAAGTTGCACTGATGTTTATTAAACAATCAACACATCATGAATATCTTCATCAAAAAAGAGGAACTTATTGTGGTTTTACATTGTGTTATGTTTGTGGGGTTTTACCTAAAGTGTTCTGTGGCAAGTGATTTTGGGTGCATCACTTTCTGCTCCCTCTGAAGCAATCTTAAAAGGGCCCGATTCCCAGAAGTCGGATACTCGACTCATTTTAAAAATCAGATTTCTTTGAAGTACCTTAAATTGATCAAACAAAAGATGAGAATTTCAAAATAGCTTATAAAAAATTAAGCCACGCTTGGGATTTTCATAGAGAAAAAAAGGCCATTCTAGTTGATGACACTTGTGAAATTGGCTCTTTGAAACTTCGCAGCTAGCATGCAGCGGTGGCAAGCTTGCTCAAATTCTTTAGTTCTTTCAGGATGTCATTTTACCATTTGCCAAAAATGGCTCCTCCTGTACAGCCCTCAAAGGCACAAGTGGGGGGAAAAAAGAGCTGTAAGAAAAACAAAAAACGTAAGGCCAGACTCTCAGCTCCATTGATTTACCCCAGCAGAGAAGCTGATCGATAACCGCTTCCCTCCGTGCGTATGCAGAACCATTCCACTAACCTTGAGTTCAAAGCAAGTTCCAGAACAGATTTTATGGTAATCACAGCTCCACACTACCCCTGCAGTGGTCATGTATGTCATACTTTACTAAAATGTTTGTGGAAGGCGGTGGCAAGCCCATCAGCGTTGTTTTAGAAATAGCTATCATGCTAAAAGAAAGGGGCAAAAAATTCTGCTGATTTTTCATCTTTTTCAGCCTCGCTTTTTTTTGCCCTCCAATAAATGTACATAGTGTCTCCTAATTATGAAGCCTATTACCATACAAAAAGGATTATTTTTAAATTTAAAAATGCCAGTCACAATTTAAAATGACTTTTCTCAAATATGGCTACTCAGAGAAGTTAGAGAGAAGGGGGAGAAAGAGGATGCAATATTGAATTGTAACAAGGCACTTTTTTTTTTTTTTTTTTGCTGAAGTGGGATTTCACTCCCTCTAGTTTATAATCGTTACAGAAATTTAAACCTCAAACCATTTCAGTCCGAGCTTATACTAAGCTTGTTAGTGGTTTCTGATGCTGCATATGATAGTGCTTCAGCATTACCATAAATCAGCAGAATTAACTATGATCTTCAGAAGCATGCCTGAAAGTGGGTGACAGAAGTCTGCAATTTGGTGCTCTGAATATTATGATAACATTCTATATTAAATGTTTATAATCTACTTAGAGCTGAGCTTCAAGTATATTTTATATTTGTGCTTTACCCAATATTAGAAATCATGGGCTATTATGGACTTCTGTGGCTATATTATTTGTAAATCCAAAATTAAAGAAAATATAAAAACACAAGGCGAGCAAGGGGGTTGTTTCTTTTCAATACTGTGCTGCTAACCTAAGGAAATTGGAGTTTAGTTGCTGTTTTGCCAATGTAAATGCTGCCTAGAAATAAATATACTTTCTTTCTTCATATTCATATATAAAATAATCTACAGCACTGACTGGATTTTTGAAACTCTAGATTAATACATGGTACAAACGCTCTCCCAGTGCTAGCAATACAGGGTCAATTTTCCCACCAGTTTTCATAAACAACACATCTACATTATTCTTCCAACATTCAATTATTATTATTATTGAAGAACAGGATCATTCATTATTAATCTTGATAGACAAAAATGTGGTCACCACATTGTGTGCTCCAAGGCTAAAAGCTAGAAAGCACAACCCCCTGCACTGTACAGTGGTCCCCACATATTCCTCACTTCAATGACTCCTTTCCATCCCCACATTTTGATGAGAGAAAATGGGTATACACTGTATTTCACCCATTAGAAGGTACCCACTTCTCATTCATTTTTTAATCTCTTATCCAGCTATACCAACTTAACAACCCCTCCCTCTGAAAAACAATGATGAACTTATGTGGAAGTTTTCAACAAAATGCCACTGGCCCACTATACCTGACCTGCTGTGCAAATGACTTTGCAAGACCCTGAGCTGAATCCCCAGCTAGTATAAATCAGCAAACCTCCACAGATTGCAACAGAACAAAATTGTTTGCACCAGCTGGGGATGCAGGCGTATGACCTTTGAGGTAACTTGAGGAAGAAGTTAAAAAAGGATGCCCTTTCTCTTGCTAGTAAATGGCATTTACCAGCAACTAGCCTTAAATTAAAACTACCAACTGAGCAAATGAAATGCCAACTCAGCAGATGACCCCACATGTTTCTCTTTTTGGAAGGACCTTTTAAGGAAATAAGACAAATTTCAATAGACCCAGGGTTTCAGATTTCATAGAT
>NW_017728910.1:19912191-19954470 GCF_001723895.1 Crocodylus porosus | reverse complement strand
AAAAAATGGAAATTAGAGGCAAAAATACTGGGAAATTCAGAGACCCTTGTTTGCATTCAATCTACTGAACAAATAATTACTGGAGAGGTCCTTTATGCAAAGATTGCTTCATAATACTAACAAGATTACCAAGACGTATTGATCTGGTGTGTCAGTGCTGGTCACAAAAGTTACAATAGCATTGAGGCAAACAGTCAGTTCTATAAATAAGTGCCCTCAACTGGTCTGCTTCAGTGTGCTCCGCTCCTTCACCCACAAAATCCTGATGGTGCTGAAATTTGGTCAGTTTATTTCTGTTACTTCATAAGTAAGCCCCACATGTTCCCCCACCCAAGGAGCAAAATTCAAGAGTCAAATTTATATTTCTGTGTTATGACTTCCCTCCTAAACACCATGGGATTATTCTGACTAATGGAAATGTTAACAGTGGATGAAATTCTAGCTCCTACCAGAACTACCATACACACATGCACATGCAGACATGCAAATGCACACCAATGAAATGGCACTGTAAGCACAGTTCATCCATAATAAAAGTGTAGTTTTCAGAAAGTGATCTCCCCGCTGTATCCCATCCCATGCTTGCTGTGCTCCCACCCCACTCCCCCCAAATTGCCTCTCCATGCTCCTGTACTTCATCCTGGATATTATCGACATGCCTGAGAATTCTTCCTGGATGTTCTCTCTGCTTCTAGGGTCCGCATGCAACAGAACCAGGGTGATTTGGTCATGGTTTGGGCCTTTGTAACCACCAAATGACCTGGAAGATTCAGCTGTCTCTGTGTTAGATTAACCAAATGAATCAGAATACAACTATACACACAGTATACCCCACAGGTAAAAAACCAGAAAGTTGCCAACCTCTCTTGTACCACTTTAGTCCTTGCACTAGGCTACTTCAAACACTTCATTCTCCAGTACACACTTCTTATTCAGAAGACACTAAGTCTAGACCAACCCTCTAGAAAGCCTGTTGGCTAGAATTTGAGGTCTTTTGAGTTTCTTTAAGTGTAACATTTTCCCAAGTGAAGGATAGGAGCAGGGATTTGCCCTCTCAGCATCCATTAATAGATATTTTTGCCACTATGGGGCATTTATACATGTGCTCCAGGAGGAGTGGGGCCGGGGGGGAGGGGGTGGTGCTTTAATTAGAGTGGCTCCTAAGGCTGCTCTAATTAAAGTGCTCAGAGCGTCACATGTATCTGTGTCCCTGTGTTAAAAAATGGTGGTGGTGGTGGTGGTGCCTTGATGAAAGTTCAAACAAGCTTTAGTCAAGGCGCCCCTGCCACCATTTTTCAGCATGGGGACGCTGATGCATGTAACACTGGAGTCTGCTGGAGTGCGATAATTACCACGCCCCAGCAGACTTGATTAATTGAGTCTGTTCTGATATGCGGTAATTACATCGCATCGGAGCAGCCTCGATGCACGTGTATAGGCACCCCTGAAGACCACGAATTAACATTTTGTGATGTTTCTGCAATTAGAAGCTCCACGGACCAACTTTTTATGAGTATATGCTTTGCTTCATAATGCATTCTTCACAGATGAATCACAGGGCCAACTGCGGTAGCTGTTGTGAGATAATAAAACATGAAACAGTGTGTTTGGCATTACATTTACAGATGAAAGATGTTGAGAAAGTTTGTGACAATCCTAAAAACTGATGATGATGTTATGGTGCTGGTTTCTCTGAAACTTCTGAACAAAATACATTTCTCTCATAACTACTTAAAGGAATAATGGGATTCAATCAATTAAAAAGGGAGAGAGTAGGATTTTTTTAAATTGTTACTAAGAAGGGAGAGAGTGATGTGGTTTTTTGTGTGGGTTGTTTTTTGGGGGATTGGGGGGTTGTTTGTTTTTGTTTTTTCAAGTGTTACATTTTTATTCTGATTTGTGACCAGAGGTTTGAAGTCACAGGGACCCAAAGAAGGGCTCCCACCCTAAATAGTCAGAAGACTGGGTGCAGCTTGCTTCTCTCATGTTTTATAGCTAATCCAAATTGTGTTGAACTCAAGAAGCAAAATACATCACAGAACTCCCTGATATACAGGAAGATGGCACCCCCAGCTGCGGAAGTTACAGCATACTCCTGATCACTGTGGGGTGGCTTCACTAGCCTATGCGTGATCCCTTTTTCCTCCCTGCCCTGGAAGCATATGAAGGGAACAGTCCCTGCCATCCATGCAGGCCAGATGTGCCGTGATGCTCCATAGGAGGTTCTGCCCCTTCCCAAATCACCCATCGCTGGCTGCCCAGAGTGAAGGTGGGACAGAATAGTAATAATAATTATTGTAAAATCACTTAACATACATTAACTAACATCATTTAACATACTAGAACTAATCCTTAGTTCTAAGAAACCTTGGCAGCCTCATTTAACACCAAAGGTACACTAACAGATTCAGGCACTGCGAAGTAAAGGACAACATTTTTACACACAACACAAATCCTGCTTTTGGGTGTCCAACTTGAGATGCCTTGAAAGAACCTGACTTCAAGATGCTGAATATCCACAGCTTTAAGCTCAAGTTAGGAGGCTCAGTATCTCCATCTACCTACCAGGCCCCTTAAAACGGCATATCATTGGCACCCAAAAATCAGAGGATACTTTAAAAAGTAGATTGAGGTACGCTTATCAGAGTCAATATAGGTAGAGGCAAGATTAGAATACCTGAGTTCTTGGGTTTTAGGCTGGTGCTCAGTCTGTGATTAACCTGTGATGACTAATTATCAGGTTCTTCACTGATTGATTGTGACTGTGCCAAAAACCTTCCATTCAACTCTCCATTTAGTCCCCGCCTACTGTTCGTCATACAATAAGAATCAGAAATATTTAACAATGGTGATGTCACATTATTCAATACCATATTATCAGGATAATTCATTATGCATTTTGCTCCTTCTCTTTGCAACATCTAAGGTTGGTCGGTAGTGGAGGATGCCAGCCTTGGCAAGGCTACATTCACTCCCAAATTCCTGTGCTCCATATAAGAGACATTTATAAGTCAGTGAACTAGAGTTGCCCATCTTGACAAAAAGGGACTTAATTGGTATATTAGTAACTTCTATGGAAGCAGAAGTGGCAACACCATGATTATCAGCAGGATTGGTCATTGAAGTGACTTGTCAGAGCATCTAGAGCCATCAAAAGTTACCTGTGCAACATCCTGAGGGTGAAATTCTCATCTGTGCAGAGGCCATTATGAAGTCATGCTCTATGCACATCCTTCTAGTTGAAAGCTTTTGAGCCATGTGAATTTCAGCATGAATGACCCTTGGAAAAAAATTATAAGGAGGGGTTTCATTGGATGACTGGTACCATACAAGGTCTTCCATGTTTCAGTTGTTACTACAGTGGCTGATGTTTAATACATACTTTGAAGAGGTTAAATAGGAAATTATTTTCACTGTCTGGTGACATTAAAAAAATTGAGCAGAGGCAAACACCACATTTCTTGAGGTTTTCACCCAGTGCCTAGGTTAAGGAGCATCTAAGGCAACAGAGTCTCAGCTCTTATTCATTTGGATTTCATTGAGTTTCAGAAAACTCCAAAGTTAAAAACAGCTTTAGAATGTGTGTTTCCTAAACAGATTAGAAACCAGAACTCTAGTTAGCTTTTGTATAGCTGTTTTGCTGAGGGTGTTTCTCTAAGAGCATGCAGGAACTGAATGATCAGCACTGAAAACCTTGACACTTTTTTAAAAGGCGTTATTTTCATTTTTTTAAAATATGACAGGAAGAATTAGTACTGGCTCTTCTGTTTCAATAATGGCAGTGATGTTGAAATGACAACAAACATCATTCCATTTACATGCACATTTATGTAGACAAAAATTGTCATTACTTATTTTGGTGGAACGTTTTATCATCTGCCTTATAAACAAATAAAATCAGTATAAGCTGTTTTTAGCCTTCAGCACTGTGTCAACATGAGCAACTCAGACCTAGACTTGCCAGCACTTACTGAAAAAGATCCCCTTCCATTTTCTAAAACGCTTAAGAATTTTTTTTTAAGTATTTTTGTTTCAGTTTTTAAGAATGCAGCAAAACTACTTAACATGATTGCTAGCAGCAAATAAAGAGAGGGTGGAGGGTAGAGTGGCCTAAAACACTCTATTTAAATGAAAATATGGGGGATATAATTATCTCTCTTGAAGTATCTGTTTGTTTGCTTTGTGTTTACAACTATGAAACAAAATATGACAAAAAAGTAGGAGAAAACTTGGAAAAACCCCCACTATCTTTTATTCCATTTGCAAAAAAGAAAATGGCAGTTTTATGCATCTCTGGCTTACCTATTATCTACTTTCTCTATTCTTCTTTCTCTCTGTTCTTATCACTAAGTGTGCATATGATTAATGTAGGTAAACTGTAGCACACCTACGTAAACCTTGCCTGGGTAGGATATTGTATATTCTTTTTTGTTAAGGCTTCAGTTTAATCACTAACTGTTTTTGTAATGAATAACATGGATGTTCTTATGTGGGAGAAAGCATTTCCTAACACAGAAGGAAATGGATGATTCCCTTTGATTTTAATGAGTTATTTGTGTTGAACTAATGCTACCCTACATGAATAAGGCCTCAATATTCAGGATCCACCTAGAGGAACTGCAGAATAGCGGGAAAAATGCTGAAGAGTAGGGCTGTTATCCAACTAATATTCTAGCTTATGAGTATGACTAGGGCTACCAACTTTTGCCTGAGCTATTGCCTGAACATGGGCAATAACCAGTATGGTCAAGAGCAATATGGAATGTAAGTCATGAGCTGGAGAACAGGAAATTGAGCACAGTCGTTCAACTATGCAGTCTGTTTCACTGGATATAGACACTGCATATGAGAACGGTTGCACTCATGGGTCACTGCTATCATTCCCAATGTGTTTGTCTGCCTAGAAATATTCATCATCATCCTGCCCTGCATCAGTTGGGACAGTGTCCTGTCCTTGTGAGAAGATACAGGCAGTGAGCCAGAACTTCACTGGCCCCTCTCCGCTGAATGTTGCAACTGGGAGCTGGATCCGTATTATCATGGCACATCTCACAGGAAAAAGACTAAGGGTACATCTATAACCCGTCCCTGATTTGTCACAGGAGGAACACCTCTAAGGATACTCTGCCCACCAACAAGCTCTGATTCCAGAAATGCAACAACAAAGCTGCTTTGGGGGCACCTTTCATGGCCACTCCCAACACTCAAGTCTCTGGGGAGCTTCAGAGTAAATGCTGGGGATGTCTTGGGAGTGGCTTTACTGCTGCATTTCTGTTTGACACATGCAAGTGGGCATAGGGGGACAGCACCTGCTGAGGACAGAGTAGCTATACCTTAAAAGATCTTGGCTTATTTAGCCTAACAAAAGGAAGACTTAGCTCACCACAGACACATCACAAAGTAAATACCAATAAGTGAGAAGAACTAAGTAAAGCTGAAACACAGTACTGGAATGGGAACTAGGAATAAACTGGTTATAAATAAAAGGTTGGACATCAGAAGGAGGTTTCTACGTTCCAGAGGAGTAAAGCTCCAGAACAATTTCTAGTAAGCACTAGTGGAGGCAAAAAACCCACCTAGTTTTAAAAGGAAGGTTGATAATTTTACTAGCAGCTTATATAGTGCAGTTGTCTGGGACAGCAGGAGATCAAACTTGAAGATCCAGGAGAGTCCCTCGAATTCTGTATGCTATATTCTTATTCTGCATGCAACCCCAGATTGGTGCTTGGAGGCCACGGTAAAGGGCCAAGTCACCTAGTGCACCAAGGGAATCAGTTTGGAGTCAGAACTTGCTCCTTTTCATTGCCTACATAGCTGAGAGCAGGTCCTTTTTCATAGGATTGTGGATCTACACTGCTGTGTTGAATATGAAGTATACGGCTTACTTCATTTATCTAAAATTATATCTGAAAGCAGTGTGCATAGCCCCCCCCCCCCCCAACCTTAGTGGATGCACAGCCTAAGTATCTGAACATCTCTGCACTGAACTGGATTTATGAATATTTCTTCAGTCACTTCTCTCTCTCTCAGTCTTTCCTTAGCATTAAAAACATACAATCAAAACACACTATGACTCCGATGTCTAACTAGTCTATCAGCACAAGGAAAATGGCATGAACCAAATTAGAGAGAAGATTCCTTGTGTAAGTTATAAAAAGGTGCATGAAAAACTACTCAGACTACAAATCCAAATTCTGATCATTAGTAACAAAGAGTCAACAGCACTCTTGCTAAGAGTTGATGTACTGGCTTCAAGATGGAAGAGAGCTAGATACTAAGTCCTTCTGTACGCTACACTCCAGGGAAATGGATGTTGTATATATAAATAGATCTACAGGTGCACTCTACTGGTGCCTTTCTACTGGAAATTACCTCTACAATCACCATTGGGTGATCGCCACTGGGTAGGCCATGCTTCTTCATTTTCTATCCTTAGCTGCTATGTAACGTTGTGTGTGATTTTAAGCAGTTGGCTAAACATCACCCAGAGGTAGTGCATTTTAACAGTGGGTAAAATGATGCCATTAAAGAGTTTGTGAAGAGCTTTGCTCTTATACATGATACTTTGGGTTTTTTTATACAAATCATTACTATTTCATACTCTGGCTGAAACCACACCAGGGTCTATGGGGATGAATTCTACTGCTGTTTATACTGAATTCAATGAGGGAAAGCTCTCAACTTCAATATAGTTACTCTACATTTACCCCAGTCTGACAAAGCAGGATTTAGCCCATGGTTCCTTATTTACTTAGTTCACTTTAATATCAAGGGCATCCTTAATATTAAACCACACAGGGCCAAATTCTGTTCTTGCATACAGTATTATAAATCTAGATTAGTTTCACTCAAATCAATGGATTTATTCCAGATTTACACCAGTTGTAACTGACAGCAGGATTTTAGTTTCATCTTTCTCAGCTGTATTTGTAGCAAAGACAGCTTTGAAAGTGTACTGAACGTGGGCAACAGATCAACTTTGCCATTGAAGCTAACCAAGAGAGCTCCTGTAATAAAAGTATGACATACATGAGTGCTGCTACAAGGGACTGAAGGAACAACGAAACAGCCACCTGACCTGAGTTAAGGTTACAAAGGATTACTATTCCTGTCACATAACCAGGGTCCTTATTACTGACTTCAGTGGCAATATTTCTATCTTTTTGAAATTCAGATGCAAAAATTCTAAGCCACATGGAACAAATACCAGCTAATACAATCAGGTTTAACAGCCAGAAACCACTATATCGGGCAGTCATTCTTTGTGCTTGTAAAATAAAGAAACGCTGTTGCCTTCCACAAACTACCTGTGCTATCCCCGTATGCTCATTGTAAAGACAGGGATGTATTAGCATGTTCTTTTGCCCCCCTCTATTTGCTTCAGGGATAAATGCTGAGAGACATATATTGTATGGTGTTAAACAAGATGCAACACCTAAGAAAAGAAGGCCTCAGGTGTAGTGAGCTTTTTAACACTTGCAAATAGGGAGGCTAGGGGCCAGGAGATACTATTTTGGCTAATTATAATGATTACAATGTATATTCATTGCTTGTTTTGAAAATATGTTTGAACAACACGTGAATGAACCAAAAGCGGGGGAGGGACAGTGAAAAGGAAGTAACTGGGACTAAAGTGACACTTGCTACTCATTCTTGATTTAAGTTAGAGTAACATTCATAATACATCAGTTTAGAGTTCAGATTCAGCTCTGTAGAAGCTATTTTCTTCAAGAAGATCGATCCCACCTAGGTGGTATAGGTGTAGTAAGGCAGAGATAATAGGTTTAGTAACAGTGGGCAAAATAACGTAAGGAATAATTTATGTACGAGCTGTTCTAAATGTTAAGAAGGGGGGACGGGGACCTAAAACATATTCTCATCAGGAAAAAAATCATACAAAAGCTTGTCATAAATGAAAACAATTTACTCGTGCCGGTATCCTTAAGTGCCACAAACTCTTCTGCTGCCGTTGCTACATTCTCTAATGATATTACTGCATATGGCACATCTCATCTAATCTGTTAGTAAAATCCTAAAGTCACTTATGTCAGTCTCTAATGCAAGCCAAATGAGTCTTCCCGGTAATAAGAAGCTTCGCAGAATTAGTTTTCGTTTTGCAGAAAATTGCCATTGGGGCTGGCACTTTTATCTAAAAATTTCACTCGTGCATAAGCAAAAAACTCATATATTATTTGGTTACATTCCATCAGTATGAGAAATAACATTGTGAGAATTCTATGCATGCTAATGATATATAGAAATCCACCTGCTTTCAGATAAAATGAGTTTAATTTTCTGTTGCCCACTGCCTGGTTGGCCTTTCATAAATTACTTATGCACAGCTATTATTAAAATAGAGGGAAAGCAAATTAGAAAGTCCTCATATCTCTCCACTGGATTTAACCAAGGCAGGGCTGTGACAGCTAGAGTCAGCGTTTTTGAAAAAATTCTGCTCTCTTGAAAAATTTTGCATCTCTATACAATTCTATGCCACTGTTGTAAACGTTCTGACCTGCCTTCTTACCAAATTAACCTAAATCCTTTCTATTTTTCAACATTAATGGAATCCTCTAGAGTCCTGCTGATATATATTAAAATATATTTATTGGTTAATTTGAATTCCAGCATTTTGTACCTCATTTCCCAGTACTTCTGTTATATCTGAACAGCTTGGAGCTTTAGCATTAGAAACTTACAAATTAAGATAAATACATCTGACAATTATCAGATCAAAACAACTTAACTTTCATTGGAATATATGATTGCAAATTTCCCTTCCTGATGAAAGAGAAAATGAGGACTGCCTCCTTGAAACAGTTAATTGGATTTGAAAGTACTGTATATTTCAGGCAATTGGTGCAGCTTTTGGTTGGTCAATGACTACTTGACCTCCTGGTTTAACAACAGACAATTGGTTTTCATTTCTTGAGGGTCTTTCAAGTCCATAGTTCATGGTGACTTTACGTTTAATTTCTGTTAATGATATTATTTTGCTCTTTTAGGATAAAACTTTCTTGTGATGTGTTGAGCAGCAGTGACAATCCTATTACTGGGCGAGGAAAGATACCTTCTCAAATAGCACTCTTGGAATAGTCTGTCGCGTTATGTTATTTTAAAACACCTTTTTAGCATTTCAGGTTTAGATGCGCATGAGTAATAAAGCTGGCACTTATTCTGAAAAATGCTTGTTAAATACACACACACACACACACACACACACAGACACACACTACAGTCTGTGCCCCAAAAACCTCCCATTTAAGCCAGTAGACTTCATTCTGACATGATTTACAAGCCTGGAGGGGTGATACCTCCTATTGTAAAAGTACAGCTATGCAGGACTTACTCACATTGGTAACTACTCCCTCACACAGCTATATGATTAAGTTAGGGCAGTGAGAGAAAGGACTATGCAGTTGGGCTGTTAGGCTCCTGGTTAAAATTGTATCATACAGACACCATATAGACTGTTTCGTCATTATTCAGGCACATCGGCATGGCCCGATCCTGTTCAATAATCACCTTAGCTCTTTGAATTCCACAGAATTCCTTCTGTAACACAGATGTACTCTTACAGACCAGATCCAGACAGACGATGTAAAGCTTTGCAGCTCTGTTGAAGACAACCGAGTTACACTGATCCACACACCAGCCGAGTATCAGCCCTAGTGTGAAGAGAAGTAACAGAACAGAGCTCTGATGAGATGACTAAAATTAATTAATCAAATGACATTTGCTCTTCAGAGATAATGACACAGTATAAAGAATATGGTTTTTTTTGTTCCTGGGTATGGGGTATTTGGGGCTAAATCCTTGGCTGGTGTTAATCCCTATAGCGGCACTGACTTCAGTAGAATGATATCAATTTGTGTCAACTGAGAACCTGGCCCTTCAAGGAATATTATGTAATAGTTGAAGCAAAGTATTCAAAGTTACAACTCCTGGATTTCGTTCCTGGTTTGACTATGCTGTCTTCAGGAGACCTTGACACATATTACTGCGTGCTCTGCCATGCGGTTTAGTTTCTATGTGTCCACTGGGAATAAATCATACTTACCTCCCCCACAACATTGTTGTGATTTTTAATTAATTGTTGATTGTAAAGTGCTTTCATATTCCTGAGTGGAAGAGGCAATGGGAATGCAAAGCACATTATTTTATAATACCATTATGTTTTCAGTGTCAGTTCTGCTGCAGAAAGTATTTTTAAGCTGGCAAAAAATGTTTCTAGATTTTTTGTTGTTGTAGAACACCATGAACATACTCTTTACAACAATGCAGCATGTGACTTTTAGGATGACCTACATAAAACGTACTAAGGTCTTCATCTGTGTAACTAGTGCAACCATCTCAAACTAATACCAATAAAAACTGTATAACCCATAGCACATTCTCACTCTTGCCCACAGATTTCAATTGGACTTAACTGACTTGTCACAAAGCAAAAACAGCAGTACTGTCAAGCCCCAGAATTCCAAAATCACGATTCATTCCCTTCAAAATTATGAGACGTGGTCTATGTGTGTGTGTGTGTGTGTGTGTGTATATATATATATATATATATATATATATATATAGGGGTATAGTCTCCAAATTTATATTTTCTCATTTAACCAAGTCTCATTTTATTTATACATAAAGAGAGATTTGGTCAAATGAAAAAATACAAATTCTGAGCCTATATATATTAAGAGGTTTTTTTGTTTTAAAAAACTGGCATTTTTACTTGCCTTTGAGTTCTTGAGCTTTTAGACCAGTGTTTCTCACACTTTGTAGATTCAGGGCACTCCTTGTAAGAGTCAAGGTACCCCTTGTTAGATTTGGGACACCCTCAGAAAATGTCAGCTTGTAGCTTTCACTGTTTTGACTACAGATGCTAGAGCAATTTTTTCTGTTGCAAAGAACTTAGAAAGACTACAATGGATCAGAATGTTTTTAACACAAATTCCTAACTGGAATCTCTGGAATTATTTTGTGAATCATTTTTACATACCAATGTGCTAGCATTGCATGGCACCCCACAGCACCCTTGAAAGGATCTGAAAGTACCCTGAATGAGAATCACTATTTTAGACTGTACTCAAGTCAAATTCTCATTAGAAATGTGCTTTTTTTTTTGTAACAAGAAAATAAATCTCACATATTTACACATGGGTAGGTGCTCTGACTTCAGTTAAAAAAAACCAACACTATATGTTGCAAATGTCACAATAAAAGAAAAAAGAGAGACGGAAATTGGCAACAGGGGGATAGGCTGACATTGACTTCAGTGGCACAGCACAATGTGGTGGTATTCTTAGCAAATTTTAACAAGTTTGCATTTTGCAAATTGTTTTCCGTTAATCATAGAAAACAGTGATTGGAGCCTGAAGTCTACAGTTCTCTGATTACTCCCTGCAGGCTGCAGTCCTTCCTTACAGGTTTTTGGCTATACAGCCAAAATCCACATGCCTACTCAAAAACAGCTGCTCATATATACGTAACCTATCTAACACCTATTTTTAAATCTTGGAGCATAGTCTACATACCTTGCACAGTAGTGAATTTAAATGATTACCTATTTGTCCTACTGTAACACCTCGATAACTATTGTGTTATCTACATGAACATGAACCTACATTAAATAATTTGATGTTTAAACACAAAACATAAAGTCCCTGTCCCAAAATACTTGCAACGTAAGTATAAGATAAGCGATGACAGGTGGATGCAAATAAATAGGCAGGAGGGGCATGAAGCAATAACCACAGTTAGCAGTCCATGAGCCATCTATCAGCTGAAATGCATTCTCATATAACACTGACCAGATAGTATTGAACAGCGAATGCGTGCATAAAAATCTAACCCTGTTTGCAGATTATTCATGAACAACAACAAGAAAAAAAGATAATTTATTTCCTTTGAACAGCTCACCCAGCTGTAGCAATCAACAACGAGATCCTAAAGTCTGGAAAGCATGACATGAATTTAAAAAGTATTCTAAATTTAAAGTCAAAACCCATGGCTTTTTCCTACACTGTGAAGTACAGAATGTTCTGTGTACCCAGCAGAGGACATTCTAGAGTATTAGACTGTTGAAACGCTATAATTAAAGGTCTGTCAGAGTTTCCATTAAATCCCTGATTTTCAGAGTTTAATTAACAACAACAGTGAAAATTAATGTGAGCAGAATTAAAGCTAGTATCATATTCCTTTTGCATATTAATTCCTGATTTTAAGTCTGTGCAAGATGTGGAGGTGATCCTGCTCTCCTCGCTCAAACAAGCCTGACACTGAAAGGGAAATTCTTTGAAGTAAAAACTCCCCATTCCAGTCACTGGGATATTTGTCCAGAAAAGGCCCAGAGGTTCAGGCCTTAAAAGAGGTACAGCCTTTGTAAGGTTTGCAAAACTTAAAAGAAACTGGATGAACATTTAAGAAAGCCAAGTAATACAGAATGAATGAAATCACAGTTATAGGAGGAGTTTTAAGCTACAAAAGTTCACAGTCTGATAACTGTTTAAAACATGCAACGCGTCACCTTTGATTCCAGTTTAAGAACCTGACCCTGTACCACTCAAGTCTGATTAGCATGAAGGACGAGTGAGTCTTGAATCATTTTAGACCGAAAATGAGAAGGCTTCTAACCATCATAGCAGAGAAATTCTGGAAAAGTCTGTCTACAGGGCAAGTAACAACAAAACAACTTACTTGATCCTAAGGGGCAGCTTAATCAGATTATGAAAGGGCCTGTATGATGGGGTAGCTATGGTAACCGGAAGAGGAGACTGAGTGGGGAGGTCTGTTTCAGTTCTTGTTCCTAGTACGAACTAGGGTCACCCCTAGGAATCCTGGCTGGGCCTGGGCTGCGTGACCGGCGTGTTGTACTCGGGCGTCCCTTACCTCTATGCCCCTCATTCTTTTAATCGCCCTGTTGCGGTAAGAAGCCAATACAGAAAATAGACAGGACAGCAGTGCTTTTCTAGAGCGCTGTCCAAAACAATGTGTACCACTGCAAAGTTCTCCTTGGTCTGAATCAGGCAAAAGAAGTCCGTTTGAACCTAAGCCTGTCACATCCCAGGACGGTACCTTACCTACTGGGCTACAGATTATTCTAAGTTGGGCTCTTCTGCTCAGCACCAGAAATCCCATCCTGCAGGTAAAACATTTATGTGGGTGTCTGGGGTACTGCCTGCATTGATTTGTGAGCAAAGAGAACCAACTGCCACAAATTTAGAAGCAACTTTGAAGGGGTTTAATGAGATAGTTCTGCTGTCCTACAGCTGTCCTTGGTGTAGCTTGAATCTGCTCATTATAACCCCGCTCCCCCAACCCCAGAAATAATTGGGAATTTACAGAGCAAAATTTATATATATAATAAATAATGCATTAAAACAGTACAGGATTCTGTTTGCGTAAGAGATCACACTCCATTCAGTAGGAGGACCTGAGAAAAAGGCAATGGTGCATTATGACAACTTGCTGAAAAGCTCACTACACAGTATTTACTTGATAATGGATTTCTGTCTATCATCATATACACTTCAGTCTTCATGAACAGGAGCACATCAGTGCAGAGAAATATGAATTTAACATATTGGAACAAAGGTGAAAGGAGAAACAGCAAATGGAATACTATTTGCATCTGTACAAATAATGTCTCCTAACACCTATAAATGCTATTTTAATATGAGCTAAAGTAAACGGACATGTCTAAAGTGCATCAAGTAGATGTGGAATCAAAATTCCTGCTTTGGATTCAAAGTTCTTAATCTTTCTGCTTGTATATTCATTAGGTTGCTTCTACAATTTAATTGACTTACTAGTAGACAAAATGTACAGTGTTACAGTGCAACATACAGGAAATATGCAACATTCCCAGAATAAAGGATTTTAATTTTATGCACTGTGAATAAATGACTTACAGATTTTGGGTGTATGTATGTTTGTATGTGAACATACGATCTAGTAAACCAGTATAATTTAAACCAGGTTTTGTCTTGTGAAATTTTACGGTGATAGGAGCAAACAAATGTAGAGACATCCCCCAGTTATGCCAAATTAACATTCTCATAGGAGACTGCTTATAGGAAACAGGTCCCTTATGGTCCTGCTTCCCTGTCCCAACCTGGAATAGAAACCACTATATCTTCAAGGAAATAAGATGCATCCTCTAAAAGTCTTAGGCTTCACTTCCACTTGCTGCACGACGGGAAGGAAGACTATGCTGAATGCTCCTTGACATGACCTAAAATGGTGGCAGTAGAGCATGGCACCACCATGAATATCTATCCAATGGCACATGCTATGCTACATGAAGTCACGGCACCAAGACTTCAACTATTTTTTGATCCTTATCTGGATGTTTGCCCTGCTATACAAGATTTTTCAGAGCTGAACAAGACACAATGCACTGACTCCATTATAATAAATGCCCAAATGGATCTGTGCAGTTTCCTCCCAGCAAAGAACTACAATCTGCCAGAGGAAGAAAATAACACCAATCAGAATGGCTTGCTTCAGATCCGTTTCCAGTCCATCCACTGCGAATTCTGGGCATGAGAGAAAAGTGCAGATTGGTGGGAGACGATAGAGCTGAGGATCTGGCATGATCACCACTAGAAGACAAAGCCTACTTTTCTTCCAGAACTGGCCCTGAAGCTGAGGGCAGCCCACTCATGCTAATCCCACTGACTATAAAGAAGTGGGTGGCAATAACAATTTAGAAATGCTTTTACCAGGTCACATGAGCAAGTGTGCTGCTTAATGGAGTCTGTGCAGCCATCAAGAGAGTGCTCACTCTGTGTTTCCTGAAGCTCTCAGGTCCCTAGATTGACATATGTGCCTGTTTGGGGTTCCACAACTGAACTGAGCAATTGGCAGCATAAACAGCCTAAGCTACCCCGTCCTGTCCTTGGATGACATAAACAGAAAGAACAGGATTGGGCCTCAGGACAATTCAATATAAGCCATGGTTCTGCTCCTTTTCACACCACACTCAATTATTGGGAACAGTAGTGGGTCCTGCTTGGATACGGTCCAGTATATAAACCTGTTTCTGCCCCACTACAGTCAACTGGTTGGATGCTAGTATAATGCTAGCCTATTCCCACTGGAGCATTAAGTGAGATTTAATTCAATGAAGCACAACTGGATGACAGGACATCACAGTACAGCATACGAGACAGCATATGCATCTGAGTTCAATGAAGTTATCTTCATGCGAAGAAAGACCATTACTAGACAACGGCCTTTTGCATTAGCTGAAAAGATGCTTTTTTTGGTGTTAATTTTAACTCTACTAGTGATCATTAAGGGATATACTTTGACTAGCCCTCACAAAAGCACTGGGAGCTTTCCCATAGCTTGTGCTCAAAGGCCAGCCACCACTTCAGACCTTGTATTCAAGCCTCTGGCACTAGGAACAGAACATGGAAGCAGAATACAGCTGCTTCCAAGTAGAGCAGCACTGACTGGCAATTTTTCAATAAGACTGTTTTTTTGTCAGAACTGAACTTTTCATAACTACATTCCAGTTATAACAAAACCTTCATTGCAAAAGATTTATCAGGACCAGGTCTTGTCAAAATAAGGAAGAGAGAAGCCCAGCTCAGCCAGCTAAAACTTCAGTGGTTAGAGCACTCATCTGGAATTGGGAGACCAAGTTTAAATCCCTGTTCCAATAAGCCTGACCCAGGTTTTGAAACAAGAACATTCAGAATAATGTTTATTAGAACTTGCACATTTGAAAGGCTGCCAGACAAATGAATGCTTTGGAGAAAGTGGGTAACTAGTTGAAGGCCCCCAACATGCCAGTCCTGTATATTGACTAAAAGGTATAATCACTCCTACAGTCAAGCATGACAGGCCAACCATATGGGTCAGAAATAGTCTTGGCTAGCTGCAGTGCATGCAGGAGCCCGCCAGCAGTGGGGAATGTAAAAGAGAGGCTATTGCAGGCACAGAGACCTACTGAACTGCAAAGCAGCACAATATGCCTGTTACTGCTTTCATCAATGCCTGTTTGACTCTGGAGTAACCTCACTCATTTTTCAATAAAGTTATTCCTAGTTTGCAGTACTACCAAAGGAAAATCAGACCAAACAAACAGAAGAAAACTGCCTTCCACATTTTACCATATGTAAGAAGCCTATGGTAAGGATCCAAAGAATTTCCTCTGCATGAGGCTGTAACTCTTGTAAGACAGGATAATGGCCATTATTCTTCACTTGGCCAGTTCATATTGTGACACTAAGAGGAAATGAGTCTGTCAAGTTTTTGTCTGCTTTATTTGATTTTTCACCATGCTGCCTCTGTCCTCCCTCCATTGTGTTGGGAGTGCATTAGGCATTGAAGGAGCAGTGAGGCACAACCAGTGTGGGGTGAAGCTGGTGATGGGAATGGAATTACAGTCAGACAGCAAATCCTTTCTCTGAGCAGAAACGAGCCTAATAGAAAGGCTACACTGCTGATCTCTATGACATGTATCTATGTTGATATGACACATTACAGGGAAAGGATTAGGGACAGGATTTCTGATACTGCTGCTGAGATGTCAGCAGAGATTGTTTTAGGCATGATCTCATGCTGAGACTTAAATTTCCAGGCTCTTCATTTTTAAGAAAGTCTGTACATTTTCATTTGGACTCCCTCTAGACTTACAACGGTCAATAAATGTCTGGTACCGACAATGCACGTATTTCATGGGCCGGACTCACAATTGCCCTCCAGCTTTTGGAGTCTTTTAGACCATTGGTGTCCATCCTTACCATTCCAGATGTTTATCATTCCCCACTCCCCACCACTTTCAAAGAAAGCGCAGAAAAATGTTGAACTTCCAATTTAATACAGATTGTGGTGAATAATGTTTTGGGGCTCCATTTTTTTTTCAGATAAACATATATCTGATCTTAAAGGATTTCACCACATTAAAGACCCTCTAGAAATGGAAAGAGAAAGAAAGAAAGTAATCGGCTGGAAAAACAGTGGTGTGGACACAAAGGATTAATGCATCTCTAAGAGTATACAGGGAACTGCTAGCGGGTCAGGAAGAAGAAAGAGCGGGATGACAGAAAGAGAAAATGAAAATAGAGGAAAAGGAAGAAACCAAATCTACAATATTCTTTAGGTGGATGAAGAAATTACAGTGTGATTAAAGCAACATAGTGGGATTGATTTATTATTATTATCCATAAGAATCACAGAGTTACACAGAAGTATAACAAACTTAAAAAGAGTACGAGACCCAAACAAGTTTAAGAATCAGTGCTCTAAATTGAACTATAAGTACTGTGAGTGAGGGTCACTACCTTCCAATGTGTACATGACGGTGCTGTATGAATAAATGTTAATAGTAAATGAACATGCTACTAGTACTAGAAAATAAAGTTGGTTAAGAGATACATAAGGAAGAAAAGTACAGTCACATATGATAACGTATGTGATGCTCCTGTATTTATTACACAATGTTAAGATGACAAATATCGAATTTAGAGATGTCACAGACCAGCTGGGTCATGCTCTCTATTACAACTGTAGAGAAGAAGGAAAGTAAGAGTAGAAGAATGCCAGCCAACATGGTCAAGTGTCTGAGAATTGTACTTCTGACTTATTATTTCACCTTACTTGATACTGTCATGTGATTTCTAATAATAGTTACAATGTATTACATCACCTTCAGAGCATGCACTAATTATTCTAACAATAGTAAAAGTGTAAACTTTTCTAAATGTTGTAAGACTCCATGAGACTTGTGCCAGATGAAAGCACTTTTGTAGGGTTATATACATGCACTCATTTCTATATGATGATTAAACAGAGTATTTGGATTTTTTGGTTTCATGTTTTCCACATTAAGCTCACCATATTGTCAAAAGATGTATGCAAGCATAGATCAGCTCATTTAAGACGGTGAAGAGTCTGGTTCACACTTTTTTAAAAGCTAGTTCAACATGAGAAGCAAATCACCTGACTGTAGAGAAGTGAACTGGGCAACACACAAGCAGGGATTCAAACAACAAAGTAGATAAAATCTGGGTCCTCATTCTAGAGCTGTGAATAGTGATAAAACTGTCAAGCCAAAAGAACTCCCAGCGCACGGAACTATCTGCAAGGAGAAAATAGAACTGAAAAGCATTTGATTCACGAAGGCACTTCCTTACGTATGTAGGATAACTCTGCACAGCAGAACAAGCACGTTGAAGGCACATGTGTATATGCAGATAGATGACCACAGTGTTCACAAGAGGGTGCTTATAAAAAAGACACGTTCCATCTCACGCAGCAGATCTGTGTGACTTCTGCCTTTGCCAACTCAAAAACAGATGCTGTTTGCAGGGAGACGACCAGGCCACATGCTTATATATGACTTCAGACAAATGACCTTGGTCCTATGGAGGATGCTCTGCTTCTTTTTCTTCTGCTGCTGCCCAAGCAAAAGCTGTTGCCGTGACAACCGGGGCATTCTCTGGCTCCTCACATGCCAGTAGGAAGAAGGCCAATTTCCTCCAATAAGAAGCAGAACTGCTGGGAAATAAACAACTAACAACTGCTCTAACCCCTCCATCCTATGATCCTGTCTAAATAGAGAACCCTATTTAAAGTTGGGGGAATCTCATAAAAAGTAGTAGAGTGGATCAAGCACAGAAAACTCCTAGAAAGAATGCAGTCACTTGAGGACTTGGCTACGTCAGTGATGACTATGTCTCAAGGGCAGGGGCCTGATTTCCATTTTCAAATGAGCATCACATAGGCATAACTCTACCAACTTCAGCCAAATTATTCTTGATTTACACTAGGGCACGATCTTGACATTTTCTTCAGTTAGCCATCTAAGCCCAGTAAGATGATAGAAGATCCATTCATAACTGTTAGGGGCTGAAAGGACCTCTGGAGATCATCAGAAGCAGTCCTGGCACTTACTAGAGAATAACCATATGCAAATCACAGGGGGGCAGAGGCAGGGGCTACCCCAAGCCCACATAGGGGCCAGAGCCACAGCAGCCACCTGCCTTCCCACCTTGTACTCAGATCTAAGACAAATGGGGAACCTCATCTTGCATTCGAGTAAATACAGTGATTAGAAAAAATCCCCATGTCTTCTGCTGCAGGAACTGTCTTGGTGGTTTTCCCTCTGCCTTGCCCATTCCCTCTCACTGTCCGGACATACTCCGAGGTATTCACGGAAGTGTGGACACCTTTCTGTACTCTCTGTCTTTCTCTCTATCATCCTTTGTTCCCAAACAGTAACCTTTACTTCTCTTTTAACACTATTCTGTAGAAATATGGGAAGGAGTGATGTGTTTTAAGGTGGCACATAGAGAAAACAGTTATAGAAAGCACCTGGCTCAAGTGAAAATATGTAGACATTTCACAGCCACGTCCAAATGAGCGAGATCATTTGAACTGGTGATGGTGGGAACACAAGATTTGCGATATTGGATACGATTATTCATCTCCTTAGCCTCCCATCCTGCTTTAGGATGAAGTAGACAGCTCCTTTTTACTCAACAGTTATTTACCGCTTCTAAGGTGAAATGTCTTCATAACCCTGAACATACCATGTGGGATGCACCTACTCAAATCACTGAATAACTAGGTATAGGCTACAGCAGTGATGGCCAGCCTTTTTAGCAGGCATGCCACAAATTAAGCCCTGCACCCTCTCCAAGTACCACTATGATCCTCACCCCAATGTGATCTGCCACTGTGCTCCCTGCCCCCTCTCTAATCTGCCAGTGTCTGCCTGTGCCATTTGTAGCATGTGTACTGCAGGTTGGCCGCCCCTGGGTTACAGCATGTACACAACGGTGATTAAATGCACATAAATATAATGTGTTTCTTAATGTCAATGACAAGTAAAAATCTTTATCTCTTGCTCTGTACATAAGAGGAGGGCACATATGAGCAAGAGACCAGATGGCTGACAGTGGGTAAACAACTCCCTCTCAAAAGTCTCCCTGGTATTAGGTGAAGTGTTGCACCCCTGAGGACAACAATCAAGCCTTCTCTTTACAAGATCTCCCAAATTCCCTAGATGTTAACAGCAAAAAGACTAAGCAGAGCAAACTAAATCTTCATTGGCCCAATGCAATAGATGCATATTTGCTATGTTGGTCTGATGGATTTCAGGATCTAGCTTCATAACGGAGTAAACTTTACTTCCCACACAAAACAACAGGTCATTCACCTGTGATAAGATTTCATACAGCACATTCCCATATTGCCTTATCCTATATTTCCTCTTCGTCACCTTTCAATGTACCCCTTTGTATTAACTCACTGTTACACCTAATATACCTTGTAGTTGTTTGCTGTTTACTTTGACTAAAATGTCTTTTTGGCCTCTAATTTTTCTGCCTCTGGTAGCTGGTTTTTTTATCTTCTAGTTTGTACATTTCAGTCTGGTCTTTTACTTCCTCACCACTTGCATGCAACTGTTTCTTTACAGGGCACACTCCTGATGATAAGTACCGGGACAGAAATTTACACACACACACAATGGGGCTTGGAACTTGCGGGCACTACTGTACTATTACGACACTTCTTCTTTGGCCTACTTTAAAATGCAGAAAGAAAGACTTTGTGCTGCAGGTAGTAGAGGAACTCACTGATGCAGCCTAGGCTCAGAAACAAAATTTCACTTGCCACTTTCCAAGCTGGCAAGGATTCTGCTTAAGGAACAAAGGGAAAAAGAAAAGAATGGTTATTTTTAAAACTGCAATCATGGAATCAGTCATGCAATCATGAAATCATGGAAACAGAAAGAACACAAGCACCAGCACTGCCTAGCAGTTAAGCTGTACGACTAGAAATGAGGGAAACCTGGGCTCTTCTCTGGTTTGCTGTGTACCTTAAAGCAAACTGAAAAAGTGCTTTGAGAACTCCTGTTACTGTCTCCATTTTTGTGCCCAGAAAATGATTAGAATAGCTGTGAAAATATAGTGAAGCTTCACTGATTAATCAGTGCAGAATCCTTTGGGATGCTTTACTGAAGACACTACTGTTGAGTCAAAAACATTCAAATCATCCTACAGAGCCATCTAGGCAAGACAGAAAGGAGTTTTGATACAGAGAGTTAGTCACTGTGATCAGAAACCTTGTGGTGTAATGGTCTTTGTTCCAAATGAAGCCCAATGGTATTCTCCCCTAATTATCCCTTGTGTGGTCATTTACACCAGAGCAAAATGGGTATAAAACACAAATCCCAAAATACTCTTCATGTACACTGGCAGCAGTATTTTCCATCTCATTTTTTCTCACTGGCCAAAATCCACCACTGTTTTCAGAGTGGAATAGGTAGAATAATGTGGTGATTCAGAGCCGCTTTATACCTATGCATCACATTGTACAAGGCAATGAAGTATCAAGTACTTGATCTCCTCCCCAAAATTGTTAAAAAGTAATTCTGGGTAAAACAATATGAGAACGTAAGCATTTTTCTGTAACTTTCAGTTCCCATCCTGTCAAGAGGGATCCATCAGAAATCCTGCTTTGACAAATCTTTTTCACAATCCTGTCCTTAGCAAGGGTTAGATCTTTTGATACTGTACTCGCTTCTAACATGTGGGTATTTTAAGTGGGAATACGCTTCACACTTGACCAGAAGGAACTGTTTCTGGAGGGGATAGTGCAGTCCTGTCTTCAGCAGTTAGTCTTCAGCTGTTGTCCTAAAATTCCTGACAAGCCTAATAATCAGTGTCAAGGGTGAGCGCAGTTTTAAGCCAGTTTTGTGCTTATTGGTCTCTGGTCTTTGCTCATCTACATCAGATCTCTCCATAACAAGATCACCCCACTTAACCAGGTCCTTAGCTATTTTTCAGTTGACTAGTGTCAATAATAATCATACTAGTACCTTTTTATTTTTAGAACACTCAAATCTAAAGGCCAGTAAGCTCCGTATGTGCACGCACACACACGTGCAAGTAGCTAATAAATGAACATATCCAAAGGGCAACAAGTCTTTCTGGAATAGTAATGAATACAGAAATCATCTTGTGCACTGCATGGGAGAGGTACATTTCAAGATTCTACTATATAGCTTCCATGAAAATTGGCCCCTAAGCAAGGGTGAGTCATTGATGAATACAGCTGTAAGGCTTCATGCTGTGCAGCGAGAGCTGTAAAAGACATTAGAGGAACACAGGGGAGGAGGAGGAGAGTGCGGGTTAGAAGGTTATTAAATAAAACCTAGCCATGGTTTTACATGAACAATGTTTTGAAAATCCACAGTCTAGTCAGCAGGCACAGATCTGATTGCTGACTTCAGTGCCCTCTACTGACTGCTGCTCACAGGGGCTATAAAGACAAATCGCCATCTTAGCCATAACTACATCTGTGTCTACTCTTGAAAGGCTTGCTGGTTTACCTGTACAGGCAAACCCTCCTAGTGAAGATGCATTTTTTCTTGGTTTAGCTTATTCTAGTTCTCTGAGTGAAATAAGGTATTAGAGCAAATAGACTTTTCTTCTGGCATTACTGCATCAATGTTAGGGCTTTTGCTGGTATAGCTGTCAGCCTGAATCATAACCCTAACCAATCTAAGTATGTCGGTAAATATTTTTAAGCATAACCTAAGGCTATTGGAGACCATGATGGACTAGAGATGAGACTGACACACAAAATTTACATCCAATCACAAACTTCTGCAGAGTTCAGGGGAGTTTGATTTTGGTCCAGATCTATCTTTATTCAGGGAGGAAGAGGAATACAAATCAAAGGTGCTGCCAATTTTATTCTGTTCCTTGGCTACCAATGGATGTTCTATAACTGATAGTACAACAGTCCTGGATGTTAAGGCATACATCCCTTTATGGTGCAATTAGTTTCTACTTATCTAAGGAGTAAGATCAATGATGCAATAAAGAAACCCTGTTTTAATCAATACAGAAATAATTCTCAGGGTCAATCCTTGGCCCATAATATCTCCTTATAATTATTTTTTCACTTGTGTTCTCACATCAGCTATTAATGCAGTACTTTTCATAATGTCAGCCCTACATCTCTACATTCACGCTATTCTCCCTCTCACTCCTACTGTCCCCTTAATCTCTTTTCCCTCCCAACGTGCAGCTTCTTTCATCTTGCTACCTGACTGACCTTAGTTTACCATCTGTAAAGAAAGTCTAAAAATATTTCTCTCTTTTTTTTTTTTTTTGCTGTCATGCTGCAAGATCACTGGATGGTAGGACCCATATATAAAATGCCATATTTTCTATTTCTTTATATGAAACTTGCAAACCTGCAGATTGTGGATTTAAAACAAAAAGACCCCCCCCACACACACAAATGCTCAACCTTAATTTTAACTGATCCTAAAAAGTAGGCAAAAACCCTTTAAATAAACCAGTTGTTCCTGATAACTTGCATCAACTTCTTGAAAAAATCTATTTGTCTACATTTGGGGTTTTTTTCTGAACAAAAAGGTAACAAAAATCACCTTGTGGATCATCATTACTGGAAACCAAACCACCATGAAAACCTCTCTTTTCATGCAGATGAACTGTATAATGCAATAAGCATAAACAAACTTAGTATATCTAAAACTGGATGTTTATTATCTACAATAGGAACTGGGAGACTTTATAAAGCAAAATAACCATGATTTTATATTATGCGTTTTGGACAGATCAAGGCAACGGTCTTCGTAGACAAAGATTCAGAAACAGAATAAGCTGCAAAAAATAGTTTGCTATGGCATCGTCTTCTTTTGTTAACAATTACTTCCAATTTCTTTCATAAAGCCCTAACACAACACCCATAGATTTTACTGGACAAGAAACCTTTTCTGATTGTTTTTAATAGGAATCAGGCTCTCCATTTTAACAGAGAACCTTGATAACTCAGTTATTATTAAAAAAAATTGAAATATACAGACATGCAGCACCATCTACTGGATTAGTGCATCTGTCAAATGTTTATGTGTATGTTCAGAATATATTTCCACAGGCAGAAGGTGAAAAAAAGCTGTACTCGCCAAAGCTTATTATAGTGATTTATTTAGTCAGCATCAGGCCTGAGATAAATCCATAGGCATGGAATTTCCAAGAAAATCTGGAAATAATAGTCAGTGATATTTTCAAAGTATTCTATAAACGTTACACATGAACACCACATTAAAACAGAACTATTAGTGTTGCAAATCAAGCATTCAAAACCGAAAGGGAAAGAAAAGCAGGCAACCTTACTCTTGGCTGCTGTGTTCAAATGGTTTTTAATTACAGGATGGCATACCATCTCTTTCCACTAGTCCCCTGCTCCATTGTGATGCGATTGCTTTTAGCCCTTGAGCTGGTTTGGGCATCTACCACAGTGCATGGCATAGACATACCTTGCATATGCAAAGTGTAGGTAAAACTGCTTTCAGTAATGGCTGGGAATACTGACCACTTCTGCTGATCAGACCACAAGGTCCAAAGTCAGGCACCCAGACACTGAAGAACATGCCTGTAATCTCTTACCTATGAAAAGATTTGGGTGAGACAAGCTGCCCAGCTTCATAGCAGAACACAATGGCAGAGGCAAGGACAGAAATTCTGTCCTGGAAAACTGAATTAACTGCCCTAATCACAAGATCACTCTTCACCTTCCTGCAGTCCTGTCCCACTCACAAAATGCCTTTCAATTTATGCAATAAGCCAGACAGATCTTTTGCAGACAACATTTTCCTTCACTAAGAGCCCTGCTCCAACCCCAGCCCCAGAATAGGTTCATCCCACAAAATCAGAGAGCGATTCAGTGGGAAAATTGTATGCAATCATATAATTAAAGACAAAGAAGCTTTCACAATAAGAGTGCAATACAAGGACTGACGTACTGGGAATTTTACATTTCCAAAAAGAAATTTCATTCCAAGTCAAAAAGTCAAATAGGAATTTTTCCCTGGGTGGGAAATTAGGATAGGAAATGGAATTTTTCAAATATTTCCAGTCCCACCTCACTAGGCTTCCAGGCCAACAGACTGCCCCAAACTGGGGGAGGGGAACGCCCAGTTCCATAGTAGCATCCTCCTTCCCAATCCATAGGTCCTTTAAGAGTTACCAAATATATAGGACAGAGTTTTCTTACTACAGCAGCTGTTGCAGTAAACTCAGCTCTTCAGTCCCAGCTGGAGCATGCTCACTAGGGACAGAATCTACAGCAAATTTAGCTGCTAATATCTAAGAGCATGTGCAAACTGTAATTGTTCACAAATTTACAGCTTGGCCAAATTTTCTATAAACAGCAAAAGCCGGATCTCTAACAAAATAGCCCTGACATATAACTCCCTGACCCAAAGCAAAAAGGTGCTAGGTTTTTGTTTGTCTGTTGTTGTTTTAAAGAAATAAAGTGCCAGAAATTTTAAGATGAGTGGAACAAAATATTACCCTTTTCCTGTTTTGTGGAACCCATTTTGGCTGAGATTGAAATACAAAATTACACACCTAGCCTCAAGACATCACAAAGCATAAGTCAGGCCCCCAAAATAATAATATTAAAAGATTGTACAGTGGGTTTTTAAATCTTTCTTCTGTCTGATGAGCCTTTCCTACTTATTCCCAGCATGTGTGTCATGAGTAGTCCCACCCTCACAGATGTACTGAATAGGTGGTCCTGCGGTGCTGGAGGACCTTCCCTCCACACATCTGCTTTGTCCCAGGCCCAGCAACTACTGGTGATTCTCCCCTCACCGCCAGTTCAATCCTGCTGTGTTAATCCAGCAAGGCCTACACTCTTTATTCTGTTTCTACATCAGTTTTGCCTCCTACATCAACGCTGATTCCCACATCTCCACCATGTCGCTCTAGCTCTGCCTCCAACCCCATTCAGCCCATCAGCTCATCTCCCAGCTCATCAATCCTACCCCACTCAGGATCTGTCAGTCTTATCTTGAGTCCTCTCAGTTCTCTATCACCATCATCTCGCTTGGAGGTAACAGGGTCCCTTTCTCTCTGCTCATGGATGCAAATGGAGGGACGCAAGAGCCTTCTGCTCTGAGGAAGAGTCCTTGTATGCAGAGCATGGCCTGAACACAACAGCAGATCGAGTTCACAGGCAGCCCTGATTGCTCAGCTTACCCTGCAGAAAGAAACCAGCAGGGCAAAGCCTTGACAGGGCAGGAGCTTCCTGCATTTTGGTGTGAACAGCTCCAGCCCTGGCCCAAATGCTGGAATCAGAAGAAATTCACAGCAGTTGGCACTAGATCAGGCTGAGGCAGGCGGCCGGCAGTTCAGCCCCAAGAGCTGGCAACGTCACCAGTCTCTGAAGGCAAACTCTTGTCGCAACAACCCCAACAGCAGGCTGCGAGGCTGCGACTTGCAGCCGCCACAAGTGCGCGGTTTGGGGAGAAGACATCACACAACCAGCTGAGGCTTCGACAGCTGGGAGGGCAGCAGAATAACTGTGCGTGTGTGCGTATATGTGGGGGTGTAGTGTGGTGTGTGTCTATGTGTGGTGTGTATATGTAGGTGAGTGTCTGTGGTGTGTATAAGTGGGTGTCTGTGGTATAGGGTGTATAGGTGGGTGGGTGGGTGTGTGCATGTCCGAGCCACACACGTCCCTGTCCCTGTCCCTGTCCCTGTCCCTGTCCCCGTCCCCGTGCAGCAGGCAGCCCCTGGTGGCGGTGAAGCCGCGGGCACGGGCAGATCCTCTGCGGACGTGCCACCCCCGGGCCCGCACCCCGCCCTGCAGAGCGAGGGGCCGGGCCGGAAGTACAGCCCTTTCCGCCGACTTCCGGTTCGGACGGTAACCAGGGACGCCCGTTGCCAGGGCGCCGCGGACGCGGTGGGGTGGGGGGCCGGGGCTCCCAGCAGGCCGCAGCCATGAGCGGCGCCGTCGGCGAAAGCGGCTCGTCCGCTTCTGTCCTGGACGAGCTGGACTGGGACGACGGGTTCGCCATCCCCGTGGCCAGCGCCGAGAACCAGGCGCTGGAGGACGAAGTGAGAGCCGGGCCGGGCCCACATCCTGGCACGTGGGCTCTTCGGCCCAGACGTTTGGCGGCCGGCGGCGCTGCCTCTTCTCTGCGGGGCGGGGAGCGGAGCCCGGGGGGTCCTCCCCGGCGGGTGCGATGCGCTCGGGGCTGTGCGCGTGCTTCCGCTGGGGGTCTTCGCGCTCCCCTCAGGGTCGGACATTGCTGTCTTTGGGGTCAGGGGGGAATTTGAGCCCCCATCAGATGGGTTTGGGGGGGTTGCTGTAGCAGGCGCGGCCCTGGCCCAGCCCCTCTGGCCGCACGAGCACCGTCCCCAGAAGCAGGTGGGCAGCTGTCGGGTCGGATCTCCCACTCAACCTAGGGCAGGGTTCGTCTGTGTTGGGTGATGGTTGACAGCATGTAGCAGATGTTTTGGACAGGAGTGATCCTGCCTCAGGATCTGGATGAGCTCTGGAGGCCCCTTCCAGCCGGACGGCTGTACAACGGTGTGATTTTTGTAGTACTGTCTGCCTCGCGCCCTTTGGCATCGCGTTCACGTACTTGGCAGCAGATGGGCACTGGGCTGGGTCTTTATTTGATGCCATCTGCTTGACTAAAACTAACTGTTTACAGCTGCAGAAGATGCAGAAGGAAAAGGCCAACCTGCAGAATCAGCTGACCGACTTGGAGGAGCGCAGCGAAGCAATGACCTTGCATTTGAAAAACGTCAGGCAGGAGTTCAACTTCACCCAGGTAAATGGTCGCTGCTGCTGCTGGATCTGTTCTGCTGGGTGAAAATTCTCCCTCGTTTCATTCGTCCGTTTTGTCCAAATCAGTGTCACCGTTTACGAAAGCTCTCGTAACCTGATCTTCCAGGACTTGGCCAGGAAGTTTGGACAGCCATATCTGCAGTGTCTTGTTTAATGGCCTTTAAAAAAGATAACGGAATACATCAGGGCATACAGTAGGAAGCTTGAAGGAGCAGATTTAGCTATCTGTGAGGACCCGCAGGGCCAATGGTTAGATGTGTGTGGTCCAAGAAACACAGAAGTTTACTTCAATACAACACGTTTGTGCTGATCAAAGACAGATAGCTGTAAAATGCTGAAGAAGACTTAGATCTGGGGTTTGAAAGTGGAAAAAAAGCTAAGTTTCTGTTTATACTCTAAGACATCTGGCTAAGACAGGCCCAAATTTTCAGGTCTGTGTAGAGTTGCTTTGCAGAATATGTGTAGCTGTGACCTCCACAGTTATACTGCATTGGAATGAGGTTGTTTCGTGACAAGCCAGAATATAAACCAAATATAATTTTTATAGGTTACTGTTACACTCAGAACACACAGATATGAATTGATACAAGATAACCAATAATTAAATAAAAAAGTTCTTTTCCGCAGAGTTCATATAAATAAATGCTGTAACTTTGCAACAGGACCAGGAGTCAGGAAACCTGGGAGTTCCTTCTGAAGTGACTTAAAAAAAAATACTTATGTCAAGAATAATTGTACTGATCTCAGTGGCATTACTGGTTGTACATTATTATTTGTCAGTTCAAAATCAGACTCGTGGACTCTTGTTTCCTAGCCTGCCACCTAGTATTTATGTGTTCTTGGGCAAAACATTAACCCTTCCATTCAATTATTTTTCCCATTTGAAACATTTAATACTATTTAAACACCATATAACTGCTTACAGTAACCCCCCCCAAAAAAACAACCCCCCCCCCCAAAAAAACAACCCCACAGTGCTTTATGTTAAACTCAGTTGTGCCAAGTCCAGCGCATGCCCAGAAGCGCCACTGCATTAGTTGAACCCAGCTCGCCCAACATCTGTATAGATTGGGTCCTTTGGTGGGGCTCTTTTATCTAATAGGTGATTTAAATTAATTAAATAAAAGTGCCAAAAAGCCTCACTGAAGTGTCCGATCTACACAGACACTGTGGAACCGGGTCCAACCACCACACTGCTTCTTCTGGTACAGCATGTTTTGCAGGGATTTTTTAACATGTCTGGTAGCAGCCTATGTAAAAACACTTGAAGAGACTGTATTGAAAGTCACTAAGCACAGAATTGCTATTCTAATATTATAAAAGCCTTGCCCCTTGCCCTGGCTCTGCTCCCTGGAGGGGGTGGCAACAGAGCAGGGAGGCAAGTCCCCAGACCAAAAGAGAGGTGTGGGGAGCAGGCCCGGCCCTGGCCCTGAAGTGGCAGGGGTGGAGTGGGGGGCAGAATTGGGCCCAGCCCCAGCTCTGAAGCAGCAGGCCAGGTGGTGGGGGGAAGTGAGCTCGACCCCAAAGTGGAAGGGGATGGGGCTGGACATGGGCCTGTGTCCCTGCTTGCCCCCTGGTCATTCTTATGGGCAATTTGCTAGTTCTTACATAATAAAGGGCTTAGTTTGTCTGTCTGTCCATAACGCTTTTGGAGCACTCTGATTGGTTACTGAAACAGCCAATCAGAGTGTGGTGCGCTGCCATGACAGCAGGTTTGGAGCGGGGAGTGAGGCCAGCAGTGCTGGAGGTGGCGGTGGTGCGGAGTGCTGGCAGAGGGAGATGGAGGGGACGACAGGGCAAGCTTCCCCCTGCACCCTGCTCCTGGGAGGTGGCGGGAGCAGCACGGGGTGGTGGTGCTCTGTCCCTGCCTACCCCTCCACATCATTCTTGACGGGCAGTTGGCTAGTAGTAGTATATTTTACCAGTACCTCATTCTCTGATGACATTTTAGCAGCTTCATAATGTTATTCCAGCTCCATTAATCTTTAGAACTCCATCTAATAAAAACACAGCTTGGTCCCCTGGGGTCGTCACGAAGATTTCCCTTCTCTATTATGATGAGAGCCTCATTCGAAAGGCAAAAACTGATTTTCATCCCTACTGGAGAACCTTCAGAACAATACTGAGCACCATTTGGTATATGGCTAAGAATCCATGCCTAATTTCTCCAAAATCACTAGGCAATTTGGGGGGGACTCCATTTTGAGTTGGAACACCTCAAGGAGGCCCAGTTTTCATAGCTCAGAACTTTCTGAAGATCATCCCCACTTTAAGGGATACAAAATTGTGCCCCACAAATTGCTAGTTTGAAAATTCAGACCTGTAACTTCAAATGAATTCCTGAGATAAACTCAAATAATGAATCCGTGATGCATCCCAGGTGATGGGCTCTGAGAGGTTCATAGAAGGCTTTTCTGCAGCTGAACAACCTCTCAGTTTTAATGTGTTAGATGGCAAATTTTAATTAGCCATCAAAGTGGAGAACACCATGTGCTCTCTTCTCCCTTAAGAGCAAGGCTCCTAGTAGGTAAGAGATTAGGTATTGTACAGGGAAAAATATATTAAAGCAATTTTGCCAGACAAAGAGAGGCACCCAGCTGGCATGTGGCAGCATCAGTGTCTAATCCATCTCTCGTCTCAAAACAATAACATACTCTCTGTTGCTGCGCTTCCTGAATCAGAGAGAGAGCTGGGTGATGAAGATACTTAGTTTGAATATAATTATTTTTAGTCTTGTTTGGATCTGAACTGCAGGATAGTGGAATAATGGATTCTGTGTATTGGGTGAAGTATTCTTAATCACTTGAGGTAGAGAGACTTGATCTGTATATACAGAGAATAACACAGCACACTAGACTTTTATATTAATTTCATATCTTAAGTCCAAATGCTAGTCAAGTCAGTGACTAGTCAGTTTGAGTTCATACCAGTGGAATTAGAGTTTTTAAAACCTCGGTACTATATTTTGTTTGTTTTATAACATTCCTACGTGTAAATTCCATAATTTGTATTTGATTTGAGTTCTTATTTTGGTTTAAATAGTAAAAATGCTAACAGTCTGTTATCTACCCGATGCAAAATATTAAACGGTATTATTCTTTAGTCACTTTACAGAGCCAGAGAGAATGAAATTGAAACTGAAAAGCACTTTAAATCCCTTGCTGAGAGAGAACTTGGACGTCTCAAAAGTGAGATTCAACGGCTGGAAAATGAGATGATTTCCTTAAGAGAAAAGAAAAATAATCAAGAAGTAAGATTTTAAGAGTTTTATAATACAGACACTGACGATTTATCTCTCAGTAGTTTTCTTGCTTTCATTTGTTGTTTCTTTAGACAAATGGAGTTACCAGACACTAATTTTAAGAACAGTTCACCTTAATGGAGCCATAACATTTATGATATACCACAAATATTTATGACTCAGTCCTTCAGGCCTTGCTCAGGAACTTACTAGGAGTGTTTGTCTCATTAAACCTGGTCCATTACTGGGCTTAAAACTTAAGATGTAATTGTAGGGTTTTTACATTCATTTGGGAATAATTCTTCTAGCCTGTTTTTGGTTGCAGTGACCTTAGCTGTGTGAGGTAAAGCCTTCTTGTAGCACAGCTCAGAGGCAGCTACTCCTGTCAGGTAAGCAGGGTGCCATGGCATTTTATAGACAAATAAAATAACAAATCCTTGCCCTAATGGGTGTGCTCTATAGGTTGGACAGAAGAGAGAGAGAAAATTAAAGAATAAATCCACTGAGATACCTGCTTCCCACCTCCAAGAAGTCTGTGGGAGTGAGGCCACTGAGCACCTAAAAAAATCCCCTGCCAAACAAAGGCAGAGAACTGGGGTTCAGACAGAGATAAATAAGACAGTAAGACAGATATACCGAATGCTATAAATGCATACTTATAGACCACTACATTGTTAGTTTGTCTAGGTATTTGTCTTATATTTTAAATACCCCTATCCTTGTACTTTAAAGGATGAGCATGGTTTCAAATACATTTTTGTTTTGTCGTCTGTAAACAAATAGTAATTGTGGCAGTTAAGAAATGCACTATAAAAGAAATAAATGCATTGGTCTCTCTTCTTTTCTTCATACTATTATGCCTTTTACTTTAAGCTGGCTTTCTTCGTTCTCCTTTCTTTTGTTAAATTTCTGTCTCTCTCAACAGCCAAAACAACTGAGATCCTCCTCCTCCTCCTGGCTGTACACTTGAGGCTGTATTCTGCTACACACATTCACATTAGGGCATCTCCCAGGAGTCACTCGGGATCGCTTGTAAAGCATTATTCACTGTACAGAAGGATATCAGAATCTAACCCTTGGATTGTGAGGGGTGAATTGCATTGGATGAATTTCTTACCCAGTATGCATTAACGCTACATATTAGGCATCATATTGCAAAGCTTTACTTACCTCAGTTTAAGATAACTTATTGCTGTGCTTTCTTTTTAACACCCAAACATAAAGTGGCATTGTTCAAGTTGAAGATATTTGCCATAGAAAAGAAACTGATCTGCCCAACAGCACTGTCAGAGACCTTTAGATTCCTAGATTCCAGCAGTATGAATTGTCTGCTTTAATTTTTGTGCTCAGCATATTATTAATTACAGAACTTTTATTTCAAATGTTATTAGAATAACATTTTCAAAACCACTCAAAAGTTGGAAGCCTTAAGATGCCAGATGAACTGGGATCATCAAGCTTTAGAGGCTTGGTTAGAGGAATCAGCTCGTAAAGACAATGATGCAGTCACCATCCAGAAGTATGCCCAACAAGATGATGGGAAATTAAGGGTATGTAGATCTAACAAAACATTTTATTAAAGCTATAATTATTTTTTAACGAAAGAAGAAGCCATTTATAGCATCTTGCCGTGCCATCATAAATTAATGGAACTATAAGTGAAACCCATGTTAAAGGTTCAATACATAAGTTTTTTGTAAGGGGTTAACTTGCATATTTTGAAACTAACTAGAGTATATTTGTTTTGATGGATAGGTGTTAAATTTTTATTTTTTCATATATAACAAAAAAGTAGATCAATATTTAATTATGGCTAATTACCACAAGAAAACTGCAGTCAGTTTCAAGAAGAACCTCTAACTGAATTTAACAGGCAGTTAATCCTCAAAATCCATGACATGATATGACCCTCCTGGAAAAAAAGTATAATTACTTTAGATGTTCCAATTGGAATAATTGCTTAATATCTTGAAGGATGAAATAAGCAACTATAATAAAGCTGACAGGAATGATGAAACCCTGTCATTAAATATAAACTAGACTCATTAAGCAACAGGTTCAAAATTCATAAAGGTTGTCTAAAGTAGAACGTTCACTTAGAAAAAAATCTTTTATTGATTAAACTTAAACATTCTTTTCCCAGTGTTCAAATAAAAGATTAATTTATCACCACCTGTATTGAATGAAACACTTAACCCAGACACCTTGGCTTGCAGAACTAGTCACAATGATCTTTGATATCACATTGATAGCATACAAAATAATGAGTATAGGATCCTTGCAGAAGCAAACGCTTGCAAGAGTGAGCCCATCGCTTTTTATGGATCTTGAACAATACAGACCAGAGGCTCAGGAACTTCCTATTTAACCGAGGTAAAGCTTTGTATTTGTTTCTAATTCAATATCTTAGCGTTTACATCATTTCATTTCAGGTGCTGACTCTACAGATAGAAAAGCTGACCATGGAAGCTAATCAGAAACGCAAAAATCTTGATAACGAGCTTACGGAAACCTTAACTGCTCAGGTGTGTACATAAATCAAATGGAAACTCAGTCTACCTTATGTGGGGCATTTACATCATTGTTAATTAGGCTCCATTTTTAACAGATTGAGCTGGACAAGATAGCTGAAGATTTTCGCAGAGTTCACCACGAAAGGCAAGAACTTATCAGACAGTGGGAAAGTACGATAGAGCAGATGCAGAAAAGAGATCAAGAGATAGATCACTTTGCTTTGGTATGGCTATTGATCAGAATTTGATTTGCATAAAAATTGGGCCTGACTTTGCAACAATGCAACCAATAGGAGTTTTACCGTTGACTGAAATCGGAAAAAAATTGGGATGATTAATTTTAAGGCTTTCTGTTTTGCTCATTGTTCCTCTTTATTTTTAAGGAGTTCTTTAAAACTTGACAAGTATTGCAAAAGATCCCCATGGTAAATGTTCTTAGATTTAAGGGATAGCTGTCTAGTTCAGGGGAAGGCAAAATACAGCCCACGGGCCAAATCTGGCTCTCTAACTGATTGGATCTGGCTTGTGGGCAGGTGCCTACCAATTGATTGCATCCAGCCTGTGGTACTCCACATTGGGCCAAGCCCTGCGCACTCCCACCTGGGGCAGCCCATGCCATGTTCCCGCTTGCCAGTGCACACAGATTCCCAGCAAGGCTGCTTTCAGTGTGGTCACAGACCCCTAGTACTGTTTAGCTCCTCCTCCCCTCAACTCCTGGTGGCTCCTCCTGCCCCTGCTGTGCCACTCTGGGCAGGAGGGAGCACAGGGGAGCTGTAGGGATACATGCCGGGCACCACATGCTCAACCAGGCTGGGGGGAAGCTCCACCTGGGTGGTTCGTGCACTAGCATGTGGGGCTCCAGCTCCTGGCTGCCTTCTTCCCACTCAGCTGCCTGCAGGTGGACAGGCAGAGTGGGTGGAAGGCAGCTGGGAGCTGGAGGCCAAACTATACTTGGGTGGCTGCAGGTGCACTAGGAGCAGCCCCACCAAGAAGCTCTGTGCACTGGCCAGAGAGAGCAGGAGCACAGCTCGGTCTGTCCCAGAGGGAGCAAGTGCGGCTGGGTGGAAAACTACACCTTCACCACCTGGGCAAGCTCTGCTTCATGCATCCCCTGCACACACCCCTCCTCCCACTTCCGGCCAGCTCCCAGGACCTAGCATGTGAGCAGCCCCCCACCTACCCCTCACCGGCCTACCCCCTACACCCCTCCCCACACATACCCTCACACCCACAATATACAAAAGTAAGACTTTATTTTGAGCTATTATACAAATCACCTCCATATACACCACTCAGAACAAATCAGGGAAAAAAATTTTTTTTCGAAATAAAATTAAAATATGTTATAGTAGATGTTTAATTTTTAGTATACAAATTGTTTTTTTTTATCTGTAATTTGTTAAAATGATACCTTCTGAAATATTTTATATGTACATGCTTCAAGAGCTCGCCAAAATGCATTAAGCGACCTTTCAGTCAAAATAATTGCCCATCCCAGTCTAGGTAAATAAGGTACTTATCAAGCTAAAGGATACTGATTAGCTCCACTATATGAATGACCTTCGGTTTTCTGATCCAGCAGGGGCTGGCATGCCTTACATCTTACAAGTAACCATCTCTCTGTCCCATCCCAGCAGCAACATTAGATGTAACTCATTTTCCTAAGAGCATAAGGATAGTAGACTATGATGTAGGGGAACTGAAGCCCTAGAGCACAATTGGAAAGGGAAACTGAGCATGGTAAATTTTTAAATTTCTGACCAAGTGATGATTTGTGGTCTCACTTGCAGATGTTTGTCAGTGAGAACCTATCTGAGTGCAAGAATTGTCCTTGCGCACATCCTGTAAACATAAAGCAAGTGCAGTATTCTTGTAAACCCGTCTCAGAGTCTGGCTTTGAAAATATTTACGCATTAGTAATAGCGTCTAGTCTTTGTTCATCTCTGTCCTCAATGTCTTAGATAGGGGATCAGCAACCTTTTAGGAGCGGTGAGCTGAAACAAAACAGCTCGAGCTGAGGTTGACTGCCACTTGTGACCCGACCTCCACTGTCACAGCCTCTGCCACTATTTTTTTTTCCCCTTATCACCACTAGGAACCACCATGCCCAAAGCCCAGTTACTGCTAAATGGCCACTGCTGTCCCAGCTCTGTGGGCTGGGTAAAAATCATCTGGGCTGGATCTGGCCTACAAGCCATTGGTTGCCGAGACCCTGTCCTACAGATTTATGCTTCTGTGATTGGGAATACAATTACCGGGAAAGGGAGATGCAAATAATAGATTAAATAAAAAGTTCATTATGTAAAGAATTTGAAACCTGCATAGAAGTATTTACAATCATGGGTATAGAAGTGAAACCCAGAAGTTTTGAAAATCTTGTCTGATGCTTTTTTGGAAAAAAATTGTAATAGTTACATCTGAAAGAAGCTACTGAACAAAATCTTAACTCTGTTATGCTTACATTGGGAGGCATTCCAGTTCCCTCAGCTGGCCTGCAGTCTGTGGAAGAAAAACAGTCTGAGTCATACCAGAAATGCAACACTTAACATTATAAGAGAAAAAAGGCAAAGGAGGAATAATATGAAATGTGAATTAATTTTTGGCAGCTGGCTTAACTCAAACTCTGTGTGTGATGATGCGTGATCATTGAAGGCCAGGATCTGCCACTGCTCTGCACATACTTACAGCAAGCAGCTCCATTGCTTTTTTTTTTTCCATAGGGGAGTGGGGGAGAGTCAAAGCAATCCATTTTGATTCTGATTGTAGATCAGATCAGCTGCTTGAGACTTTTTATACACATCTCAAAGGACTACAAATTACTTGCTGTATACTTGGTTCCATCAATATCTGGTCTCTTGCTGGGAATCATTCTTGAAAAATACCAAAACCATCCTTTTCTAAAACCTCCAGTGCAAATACCCTAATAGACCTTGGTTGTCATTTATTTTTCCTGTTATTGTAACTGTCTCCTTTTTGGTTTTTCCACCTATCCTAGTCTGTATAAAATGCTGTTTATGTAGTCCTCTTCCTTTTTGTGTCACTTGACCCAATTTTACAAAGTTTACAACGTCACATAAGATTTTTAATTATGAGAGAAATCACTGGAATATTGATATTTAAGTTAGGTCAGTGAAATGAGAGATGCATTAAAGTTAATTTAATGGAGACAGGATGCCTTGGCTACTTGATGTTTAATTTAAGTATATTTCTGTTTTTTTAATTATATTCTGGTGATAGTAAAGAAAGAAAACAGTAAAAAGTATTCTGGCAGTCTTGCTATACCTGTTTTATCTGTTTAGGTCAGATTAGATTTTTTAAAATGTACCTAAGGGTTTTTTTTAATTATTATTCTGCTAGTTATTAGCGGAGACAAGGCAGGATATCCGAAAGAAACAAGACGCGATTAAAGAGAAGATCCGTTTTTTGGCAAATGAGACAGGAAATAATATGGAGTACGAAAAGAAAATTGCTAGTACTGATCGGCAAGCTGCCAAGCTCCGAACTGAGTACCAAAATCAAGATGCTAGTCGAGTTCAGCTCCAGGATGAGGTAAACCTGCCAGTTTCAGACCAAATAAACAGAAACATGTCTAACTTTCACTTAAAATGAAAAAAATCTGACAAAAAGAGACAAAAGTATTCCGTCTTCTCATGCATTTTTCTGGTATATCCCTTATGTTGGAACAATGCTTGCCACTATCAGGACAGCAGTGTATATTGGACCATGAATCCTGACCTCGAGACTTTGGCTATGGTAGAACAACAGAGGAGGATCATATCGTTGTTGGGAAAAAAAAGGGATTGTTTTTTTCCACTTGACAGTCTTCATATGGCTGGCACGTATGCAAAGAGCTCTCTTCATTGTGTAGGCACCGCTGCTAAAGGGAATAGGGCCACACTCCTATCGCCACAAAGCTAAATCCACCCATAATACCAATTATTGGATCTACAAGGGCCCTCATGCTCACATTGAGCCTTACAAAATTAACAAAGCTCTCTGCAGATTTAGGAGTTCGCTGACACATGTGCTGTGCCAAGAGAGACCCTTTAGCTGTTTCCCCATTTGTCTTGTTTTCTTGGTAATTAAAAATGTTTTAAGCCACATATGCAATTGGCACAGCCAGTTTATTAACATTATTGGCTATGCTGACTTGCACCAGTTGAGAATCTGGAACATATTTATCTTCCATTTAGTGAAAATACATTTTTTAATGTCTAGAATAAACTTGGTGTTGTAGAAACAGAGATGTGTTAGCAATATTAACAAACCTCCTGAAGTTTCTGATCAAGCAGTAAAAGTTGGTTTGTTTCTGTATTTGTATTGCTGAGTAGTAAGTAGGACTTTTGAAAATTGCTTAGTTAGAATGTACTACAGTATGCTAGAGTACAAAATAGAATAAGCAACTCTTATTTGACTAATTATTAGCTGGATACTTTAAAAACCACAGTGGACAGGACTGCTTCTGATTTAGAATCTATGAGAACACGAGTAACCAATCTGAAAAAAGAAATTCAGGAAAAAAACATCAGGTAAGAATGACAAGCTCTTAATTTTTTTTAAGTATGCAATATAATCAGACCTTTGATCAAATACTTCCTAACAAGGAGCCTTACATTATTTTGGTTTCACAGCTGGATCATTCTAGATACTCTGGATTATACAGCCTTCAGATACTCAATGTAATTCCTAACTCTGGAGAAAAAGTTCTGGTTTGGGCCCCAGCTATCATAATTTGTAAATTAAATAAAAAGTGATGCTAATGGATAGTATCCAATAGAGTTATCTGCAAGGAAGCTACGTGAATGAATACAAATATATACTCCATGGTTACCTCCCTTTTATTTAAATGAATATGAGACAGTACTTTGGTTAGATTTCTCAGTCAATTATATCAAAGAGTGTTGAGTAGTGTGTTATGTGTGCCTCTCATTTTAACTCTTTATACCATGTAACTTTGTTTAGGCTAAGCCTTCTTAAAGATCAGAATATGAATCTTTCAAATAAACTGAAGTTTGTGACTGAGAAGACACTGAGTTTAGAAGAAAAAGCTTTTAGGATGGAAGAAATTCTGAAAGAAGAAGAGAGAAATGTGAAGGTAAAGACTCTTAACACTACTTGAAAATGAGAATTTATATAGACTTTATACATGTGTCTGGGGCAATCATTTGTGTGGATTCAAATATTATTATTAAGATGGCCTGCCTCAGGTTTTTTTTTTTAAGTAAACAGGAAACCATTTGGTTGTATTTGGATGGCAAATGTTTAAGAAAAGCCTCAGTGTCACAAAAGGTAATTAGGGTTGTTGGTTGTAGCCATGTTGCTCTAAGGACACAGCCAGATGAGGTTCTTTGGGTGGTATGATATATTTTATTAGACTAACTAACTAGTTGGAAAAAATGTTCTTTGCAAGCTTTTGGGCACAAACACCCTTTTTCAGGCATAGGGGTTTACAAGAGGTAATTGCATTTTGCAGAGCTTTATTCTTTCAAAATGTTAATTTGTGCCTAGAAGTGGAACCAAGAATTTTGCAATTATTAGTGACCTGAAATTAAGTTCTCCGCCCAGCTCTACTGGGACCCCTTACTTCTAAGCAGTCTGTCCTGGTGGGCTGGTCCAAAGCTTAGGAGTCTGCTGTTCCAGGCTCTCAGCTTTCTAGCAGCATATCATGTGGACTTCCAGGCAACCCGGAGCCAGGAAGGAGGGTTTCCAGGTGGGCAGGTGGCCGAGCAGAATTCTGCTAAACCTACCTGATGTCCTTTAGAATTTCAACAAAATTGACACCCTTCAGCAAATTCTGCTAAAATTCTCAAATTTTTCAAGCCACTCTACTTGTTACATTCTGCCTGTCAAAATACACCTGATACTACAAAAAACTCTAATCCCTTTTGTAAGATTGAGCACTATTAAATAATTGCTATGGTTCGTTTAAAAAATGAGCGCAGTTCAGTGGTAAATACAGGTCTACGTTTGGATAGTAGCTTGCATGCACTCAGTAAATTTAGATATTTCTCTGAAATTGTACATACAACAACACTTGGTAAATGAAGGATCATCATTATTACAACATAGCAAAATGTCAGTATATTATGATCTTTTAATATTGATCTAGGATCTTTTACAGTCTCCAGAATTGTGATCATGGTTGCAGACTGCTCAGTAAATGCAGCATTGTAGTAGCTGTCATCCAGACTTTCCCAAAGTTGAGAAGAAACTTCAACCTTTTTTCTAATTGGCAAATAATTCCTTTCAAATGAGTTAATATTGTGTATCTGGCTGATGTTGACTTAGAGACTATTGGGTTCTCTAAAGCTTTGCTTGTCATGAGTGTAAGCTGACTGCACTACACAAAAATGGAAGAGCAGGTGTTCCCAAACAAGTGACAATAAAACTAGCCCACACATTTTGTTTCTTCCACTTATCTTCCTGCTGTCTGAATTAATTTTCAAGCAATAGCTGTGTACAGTGCTGTCCTTGTGATTGGTTTGGGGTGCTCTTTTACAAACCTAGTAACTTTCTAGCACATTAACTATGCACTTTTAAACCGTACTTTGAATGTAAGTATAGAAATTGGAAAAATGACACCTTTGTTACTTATGAAGAGTTTTAAAGCAAACCCTGTAACTTAAGAAAATTCAGTATTACAGAGAATGTGAATACAAGATGGGATGATATAACATTTCTGCATATTTAAAACTAAAATTGTTTCCCTCTATATTTGTTACTAGGATGGCTAAACTGTTGCCAGGTGTTCTTTACTCCAGCATGTAAATATGTGGCAGATAACCTAAGATGACACTGAGTTTGGCAGCTTTACAGCCTGAGGGTCATATTTTAATGAGGATGAACTGTTCTTGAAGAATGTCTGTAATGCATTAGTCAGAAGTATGCCTTCCATCACCATTCAATAAGCCTGTCTATTTTCTGCATCTATTAATTTACTGTGAAAATACAGTTGAAGGAGCAATGTAGATAAAAATCCCATTTGCCAAGTTCCTCAAAGACTTCAACCACATTATGACAAAATACTGTTGCAGGAGTGAACCTTATTTAACATCAATTTATGTAATTTGAGGACATCTTTTGGAAGCAGTTTGGTTTAAGTCAAGTCACTTGGAAATAGAAAAGCCTTAGTTGCTAAGGACCAGATTCTGATCCCATTTTATCTGACAGTAGTTTTGCCATCTTTGCTATTAATTCTAAAAGTTGCTCCAAACTGGAAACATTGATATAAAAAATAAAAACAAGTATTAAAAAAACTTTAAACTGCCCCCCACCACTGTATCTGTTAAGACTTAATTTAAAACCCATGGAGGATATTAAACACAATAGAAAGAATTTGGAAAGACTTTGGATCATGTTCTCTTTGCTCCCCTCGAGCTCAGGGCTTTTTTTTTTCCTGTAGGAATTATTCCAGATGTAAAAAAAAAAATCTTTCAACCCAGATTCCTGCCCACAAGTAAATTCTCAGGTCATGGATAGGCATTACATTTGTAGCACTAAGTGCACCTTTATGGCACTGCAAAAAAGCAAGTGTACAGCTGTTCAAGTACTAAAAGCATGGTGAAACTGCCACGGTCTTACCTCTTTCAAATTGGAGCTTCTTGGCATAGCTTTTTCTAGCACTGTGGTTAACACCTGTAACTGTCACACACAGTGCTATAAGACGTGGCTTGGTCCTCCAGCTTCCCCAAAGACTTTGCTCCTTGTCCCTTATGCATGGCTCCAGCGATTCTGTCTGTGACTCACACCAAACTTTACTAACCCAGGGAAGTGGAGCTAAGCTCATGTATCACCATGCTGACTTGCTGCTTGGCACTTTCTTGGTGAACAAGATTAGAATTCTTCCCAATCCATGTGGAATCTAGTTTCAAGCTGTTCCCAGAATACTGGAAGAAGGCCAACGTGGTGCTTATCTTCAAGAAAGGGAGGAAAGTAGACCCAGCAAACTGCAGGACCTTTAGCCTGACTTCTATCCTGGGGAAGGTCTTGGAAAAGATTATCAAAGAGGCCATCCTTGAACAGACTAGCTGATGGCAATATCCTGAGGGATACCCAGCATGGGTTTGTTGTGGGTAGGTCTTGCTTGACCAATCTCATTTTCTTTTACAACCAGGTGACCTATCACCTGGAAAAAGGGGAAGAGATTCATGTCATATATCTTGACTTTAAAAAAGCCTTCAATCTGGTATCTCATGATCACCTCTTGGGAAAACTGGCTAACTGTGGCCTCGACCTCACCATGATTCGCTGGCTGGGGAATTGGCTTCGCGGCAGGACCCAGAGGGTGGTGGTTGACGGAAGCCAATCATCTTGGTGCGTGGTCACTGGTGAGGTCCCTCAAGGCTCTGTCCTAGGGCCTATACTGTTTAACATCTTCATGAATGATGTGGACATTGGTGTCACAAGCAGACTGGCCAAGTTTGCCGGGGGCACCAAACTCTGGGGTAAAGCATCCGCACCTGAGGACAGCAGGGTGAGGCAGATCTTGACAGGCTCGTGAAATTGGCAGACGAGAACCTGATGGTGTTCAACACTGAAAAATGCAAGGTTCTCCACCTTGGGAGGAAAAACCTGCAGCATCCTTATAGGCATGGCAATACTATGCTGCCTAGCACTATGGATGAAAGGAACTTGGCGTCATGGTTGACCACAAGATGAATATGAGCCTTCAGTGTGATGCTGCAGCTAGTAAAGTGAGCAAAAAGCTCGCTTGCATCCATAGATGCTTCTCAAGCAAATCCCAGAACATCATTCTCCTGTTGTACTCGGCCTTGGTGAGGCCGCAGCTGGAGTACTGCGTCCAGTTTTGGGCTCCATGATTTAAAAAGGATGTGGAGAAGCTTGAGAGAGTCCAGAGAAGAGCCTGATCAGAGGTCAGGAAAACAGACCTTA
>NW_017728910.1:19869378-19912091 GCF_001723895.1 Crocodylus porosus | reverse complement strand
TTACGATGACAGGCTGAGAGCCATGGGACTCTTTAGCCTGGAAAAGCGCAGGCTCAGGGGTGATCTGGTGGCCACCTATAAGTTTATCAGGGTTGACCACCAGGATCTGGGGAACGTTTGTTCACCAGAGCACCCCAAGGGATGACATGATCGAACAGTCACAAACTCCACCGCAACTGATTCAGGCTGGACATAAGGAAGAACTTCTTCACTGCCCAAGCCCCCAAGGTTTGGAATAGACTGCCGCCGGAGGTGGTTCAAGCACTCACTTTGAACACCTTCAAGATGCATGTGGATGCTTATCTTGCTGGGATCCTATGATCCCTGCTGACTTCCTGCCCCTGGGGCAGGGGGCTGGACTCGATGATCTTCTGGGGTCCCTTCCAACCTGAATATCTGTGAAATCTACTGCCCAATTTGAGTCTACTCTGGAGATAGTTTTGCTGATTCTTCAAACTGAATCAAGCTGGCAGTTTCACTTGAATCCAGTTCTGTGCCTCCAAATGGTGATGGCAGCAGCAGCATGCTTCTCCATATCAATGCCCTGTTTCTCAAGAGTGGGAGCCAGTTTGGTGGTTTTCTCCTAGCACATCCTGAATTTCCACTGCTTCTTATCTCAGGTCCTCAGGATGATTCATTCTTACCAGTCAGTGTTTTTGCTACATGCATTCGAGTGCCAGAACATGGTCTGTAAATGGTCCCTGAGCACCCCTAACTCCATGGCATCCAGGATGGCATCAGCCACATAGCTGCTGGCTGGCACACTAAAAGGGAACAAGGCTGGTACATGCGTGACCAGGGCTTCAGTTATGTGCATATGGACATGTATGGTACTGTGCACTAGCCTGCACAGGAACTAAACAAGCTTGCTGAAGAAGTATTGGCAGGTCTTGAGTCTCTGCTGATAGGAGTTATGGCACGTGTGACCTGCTGGATCTGGAGCTACAGGGCACACAATGGCAGGAATCCATTTTGGGTGGGAACGCAACTGATAACTCTACGGTAATGGAAATGACCCAAGCAGTCCATGGCTGGACACTCCCATTGCTAAATGGGGAGAGGGGAGTCCCTGCATGGGCATGGTCCCTGGATGGCCAGCTGATTAGTGCTGTTGCCCTCCACTTGGTTGTCTTCAGTAATCTCCAGAGATGGGAGCCCCTGGAAAGCATGCTGGGATCTCTAGTGGCCCCCTGGCTACAGAGCACCAGCAGTACATGCCACCTTCATGCTTTGCTGTGCTCTTCTGGATGATTGGGCACTTAATAACTGTATGCACGTTTCATATTACATTTTCATGTTGCTGCAATTTTCCAATGAATTTTCCCAGTGGTTTTATTGTGGAGGGTAGTTATTGTGAGGGTGGTTGAGATTATTGGCTGGTTTTACATTTCTTGTCCCAGCATGGTCTGGATCCATTCAGTGTGCTTGGGCCATAGGAAGTTTGCTTCAAAGCATACAAGGTGGTGAGGTTTGGTGTGTTTAAAGGCTAGGATGGGTGGCTCTAGAAAGATCTCTTTAAGAATTGGGTCTTCTCCTAGTATGGGTTGCAGTTGTTTGAGGATATTTTTTATACAGTAAGTTCCAGGAAAGGATGGTATGTCATAACTAATGGTGTGAGATTGGTGGGGATTTTTTTTTATACTGCAGCAATTCTTCATGTGGTATCCAGGTGACTCTTTCAAAAGTGTGATCTATTTATTGACCTAATTAAGTGTGTCCTGGCATTTTATCTTCCCTTCCCTATATCTACCCCCCTCCCACCTTGAATTTTTTTTAATACCTTTTGAGCTCAGAATTCAAGATTTAGGCCTATTACTGCTGACCTCTTGAACACCTAAAGCAGACCAAGAACTTATTTCTTTCCATTCCTTTAGTTGCTAATGGTATCAGCCATAGCACAGAAACCAATTCAGGTCTGGGCAGATTAAAAAAAAAAGGAGATAGCAACCTTAAAATGTATGAATAAGTTGTAAAACAGAACAATCCACCTATACATATATAGCTTGTCGTAAGTCATAATACACTATTTGTAAAAGCCTACAATAAGTCATTTGAAAGAAATCAGTAAAAATAGTGCAGCAGTATTTTATAGCTATGCACTGGAAGGCAGTGAGGAGTGCGGATGGAAGGAGGCAAAGAAATAGGTTGCTGAGCGAGAGGAGAGAGAGGAAGGGATAGCAGTCTCTTAAAAAAAAAAAAAAAAAAGGAAGCAATGGCACTTTGGTAATAATGGAATAAGGATGTCAGTTTTAAAGACATATTAATTATTCCTTGAAATCAAATACTTTTTTACCAACATACTATTTCTGAGATTTCTGTTACCTTATATGTATAAAATATCTGAACTCTGTTTTTTTTCTATAAATGATAAAGACACATGCATGTCTTCAAAAGGCATTGCTCAGAAATTACTGTGTGCTTAATGAGTAATCTGTCATCAGGAAAAAGAAACTCAAATGAGCCAGTTGAAAGAACTGCATTTCAAGAAAACTCAGGAGTTACAGGTACAGCAGGAGAAGGAAAAGTGTCTCATAGCAGAAATTGAGGGAAGCCAAGCATCACTTAAAAACCTAAACAGTCGGTTACGCAAACTTGACGCGGATGCATTAAAGCAACAAGAAATAACTTACAATCAGGTAAGGGGTTTGCTAGTTCTCAGTTAATTTTCTTCATAATTTTCTTTAGGGCTGACACATGAGTAACGTTTGGATTTTTTTAAACTTTGCTAACTGCTTAGAGAATGCAGTTGCTGAAATATTCAGTGCTTAATGATGCGCTCTGTTCCATCTCCCCAGATGCATGAATTAAGTTGAAACAGCTAAGATTTGCTGAGATTTACATTGTGTATGTGTGTATACTTAATCATTTTTGTGTCTGCAGTTCTTCTTGTTAGTTTACCAAATCGATTTTCCTCTGAACTATTGATGCTTCAGGGTAATTTTTTTGATGTGATACAAGAGAGGTACATGTCCAAATCCTGTTATTTTCTAATGAGATTTATGTGCATATCTCCTATGCACCACTTTGAAAATTTGCCCCTTTATGCCATTACCAGGGGATGTTGATAAGATTGCAACACTGCTCTAAGCCTCCCTACAGCAGACTCTATCTGTGCAGCCTGTGCTTTGTTTGGACTTCTAGAAGACTACTTATGAGCCATCATCACACACCACTCACTTAAGAGCATTTAGTTAGTGTTTCACATTAAAATGAGGCGGTCTATAAGCCATAATTATAAAATAACAATAGCTTAATTAGGTGACTATCCTAAAGCCAAAATTTAGTTTCCAAGTTCACATGCAACATTTAGCATTAATCAAGAGAGCTCTAATTGTTTAGCTTAGGCTTTCTAATTTTTTTCTTTAAATAATTTTAACAGGATTTTTACATTCAGCAAGTGGAGCGACGATTGTCACGGCTAAAAGGGGAGGTTAATACAGATGAAAGACAAGTGCTAGAAGCAAAAGTTGCTGAACTTAAAAAAACACTAGAAGAAAAGAAAAATGCATATAATCTTCTACACACGCAGCACAAGAAGGTTCAGGTAACTTGCTTACAATGACAAATTCTGGAATTTAAGGAATTCTAATAACTTAGATCATTTTTTCCCCTTTATTTGTTAAATCTGGTACAAGATTTAGAACATCTGAACTTCAGCTAGGTTGCATGGAAAACTTCATAATATGTCCCTGAGTACTTTCAAGAAAGCTACTGAGCAACTGAAATTTTATCATATAGAAGACTTTTGAATTGTGAGGGCAAGCTTTTCCAGATGTGATTGACTTTTAAAATAAACTACTGTGTATTTATCTGTATGTTTTTGACATGAGCTCTTGCACACTAAACATGGTATCAAAACGATGTTCCACTACATTAGGTTTTAGACAATTAGTGTTAAATTGCCTCATTATTTTAAAATGAAAATGTTTGGGTTAACAGGCTGAAACACTGTTTAAAAATCCCTGGTTTAAAAATATTACTTTGAAAGGTATTTTATAAACATAGTGTGGATGACTGACATTTTTTGTGTGTTTGTATTTGCCGCACAATCAGAGTATTTGTATACATATACTGTAATTAGATGCTAACAATATTCACCTTAACTCGCTTATAAATCAGCTCCAGCATACGTTTTGAGGACTTCTGTTTGTTTTTGGTGTACATACATTTTTCTAATTACCACCTCACTTTGGCAGATACTTGCTACTCTTTTAAAAACAGTTTTGAAACTATCTAGACATCTTTTAGGTAAGAAGAGTTTGTGTATTTTTTTCCATTTCAGTGAAGCCTGGTAATATATCATGATTAGTTTTGAACAGCCAGGGTTGGGACAGATTTCCAAGAGTTCTGATAAATTCTCCATAATTTGGAGTCTCTTGTTAAAATGGAATGTCTTTATGAAAACATACTGTATATCAAGGGTCTCAAATTCATCTGTCCCCACAGCCCATGTTGCTCCATGAGTCCAGTCTCGCATGTTCTGTGCATGAGATGACAGTCAATTCTGGACCTAGGGCAGCACTGATAATAAAATCTGTGACTCTGTGAATACGAAGTTTTGTATATGTTGTCATAAAAGGGTGTCAGAAGAATCCGGCACCCCAGATAAAACAGTAATTGCTTAGGAAACTACTGCAGTAGTACCACAGATCAGGACTTGACGCTATACACGCAATATAAATTTACATATCAAAGATGGTCTCTGTTCCAAAAAGCTTTTAATTTTTAACTGCTAGTACTTTGAACAGCCTGTATCTGCTGAAATGAACTATGAACTACTTATTTTTTAACAGAGTGACATCCATTTTATGAAGAGGGCAATGGATAAGACGGGAAAAGAAATGAGCGGTGTGATGGCTAGGATAGATGAACTAAACCTGTTCAATGACAAATCAGATAAAGAATTTAAAAAAGCTAAAGCTGTCAAGCAGGTATGATAACATTTTACAGTTCTGTTTGTAGGATGCATGATTATTTTAAAAAAATAATATTGTAAATCACGTAAAAACTTCTGATGAAGGGGGTTGGGGGTTGTTTTCTGCTCTTTTTTTGTGTTGAGTCATGAGTCTTCCATAGGTAAATCTCTTGGCATTTCCTGGTCTCGCAGTCTTTCTCCAAGTGAAAGTACTGTTCCAATAGCTGATAGTGCAATGGATACAACCTCCTGTGTCCCAGGGCTACTTTGGGAGTTCAGTTACCATTGACCAAAAACTGTTTATGCAGCAAAGTCTATTTGGTGTGTGCTTTGCCACAGCTATTTCTGCCTGAAGTGTATCACTGATGCTTCTTTGAGATGTCATTAATTCTGACATTTGGGGTGTAGGTTGTAGCCATGTTGATCTAAGGATATTGGCAGACAAGGTTCTTTGGGTAAATCCGATAAGTTTGCAAAGAAGAATTTTTCCAACTATTTGAGTTGGTCTAAGAAAAGATACTTGGATTTACCCAAAGAACCTTGTCTGCCTTAATTTGAACATGGCATACAGTACCATATCCATGCAGTTGGCCAGAGCCAATTACTGGGTGGCTCCTATTATTGTTGGTCTCATATTATTTCTACTCTACGCATGCCTATATACCCACCAAATCTACTTAGACCCCAAAGGAGGGCTTAGATGGATCAGAGTGCAAGAGGAAGTCATTCTCATTGGAACAAACAGGGTCATTGTCTTCTGTTCCCTATCATCCATTTTGCAAAACTACATTTTTCCTTGGCCTTCTAAAGCCACTCCCTAGAACGAGTTTGGAAGTGCTTTTATTCTTCCAGCAAATCTCATTAGCATGGATTTGGTAACATGCTAATTTGCTGCTGCCTCAAGTGTTTTGTGTAGGCCCAACCTAAACGGCAGCTACCTTTTTGTTTCATTTCTAATTTCTTAATAATGGCAGAGTGGAGTGAAAAAGGGTCTAAGCTTCCTTCTACTATGCTGTCCAGATGAGAGGTAAATAGGCAACAAATGCTCCCAAATTTTTGGAAGTAGAACAGCAACAGCTCCACAACAAGTGGTTTCTATCTTTCCTCCTGCTCCAGTGTGTGTTAGTATGGCTCAAGACAGCACTGTACAGAAATATCCTGAGCCATTTTCAGAACTGGAAGACATTTAGGGAGATTAGGGCAGTAGTGTGCTGAGGCTAAGCCTTGCTTCTAAACAGAATTAGCTCAGGTGAAGCATCATTCTAACAGCTATTGGTTCTTGGAGATCCATGGAGGGCAGTACATAGAGACCATTTAGTGGTTGGGATTCTGCTGAGATTATTCAGGGTAAAACAAGAGCCTCTCAGTCTAGCCCTGGGGAAATGAATGAGTTTTTACTACTGATGCAGGATTGTAACTAAAGGCCTAATGATCTTACAGCTGACCTCCCTTCCCTCCCCTAAATTAAGACCTTTCCTTGGAGGTATGAAGTTAAAGGCAAGCAGCTTATGAAAGTGGGCACATGTATGGACTAAGGAAACTCTGCCTACTCACTCTCATGGATCTTGCATAGATTTCATACATGACATATGGGCCATAAAGCTTTTGGATGCCCGGTATTTTTCTCCTGCATCAGTAGTTCTCACCTTTTTGACCCAATGCATCTTTCCATAACTCTTGTGAACTGAGTCCCACCCAACTTCAAAAATTAAGTTATACATCATAGTGCTTATACTTCCTTGCAGAGAATCTGGGCAGTGTGGGAGCAGGAATTGACCAGGCAGGGACAAGTATGAGCCTGTGCTTATCTACTTAATCTCCCTTCAAAGTATCTCATGGGCACCCTGGCTCAGAAGTACTGTCCCACGCAGTTATACACTTAAGTTATACGCTTGAGATAGTTATAATTGGATCCAAAAGTCTTGACAAAGTCTTTTCTGAAGTCTATTTAATTTCTTCAGGGATCATCTTTGTTCACATCTCATTATTATAATAATAAATTACTATTAAAGAGCAAGCTACAAATAGGAAAGCCTAATATAAGAGATAAAACACAAGTTTAAAATTCATTGCATGTTACATAATGGATTTGTAGATAATCCACTGGGAGCATAGAGCTGTAACTTTTTTCCAAATGTAACTCTGATTTACAATATAATTTTTGATACGTACACATTCTGTCACTTTATAAAAATTGTTGTTGTCTCAAATGTTAACAACAATTTCTCAAAGAAATAACATCTCTTTGAAAGTTGCATTTCTTTTGTGTAAATTTTAGTTAAAGGGTGTTAAAACTGAAGAACTGTTTGCCTCATGAATTTGAGAGCACTGTGAATACAGGTAATTAAGAAAGAAGAAATCCACAAACTACAGAGATCCTTACAGATGATAAAATGTCTTCCATTTCTCTATTAAAATTATATAGAAGAAATACTGCTTAACTGGTGCTTTCTAAGGAACTGATTTTTTTTCCCTGCAATTATTAAGTTCAAAAAACTTGTCTTGAAAAATGAACCTTATAATTTGGGATTATTTGTCCTTTGGCATTTGCTAGGATTTGATGGTCGAAGATAATCTTCTGAAATTGGAATTGAAACGTCTTCGAGATACACTGTACAATAAGGCAGAGCAAGTTCTCTCACTGGAAAAACGAAAATTACTATTAAACACAGCAATGGCTGAAAGAACTGAAGAAATTAAAGTTCATAAGGCAATGCTTGAATCTCAGTTAAGATTTGTGGATCAGGAGCGGCAACACGTAAGGTAGCTACCAAACATTTTCAAAACATCATGTGCAACTTTCTTAAGTGGAAGACAGGGAAGATAATCAAATGCATTAAATATGTTTCACCAAAGGTAAGGTTAAATTGTGGTCATTCTACAATTGTTCCTGGATTTTTTTCCTCCCTCAGAAAACTAACTGTAAATTTTCTATTCAAAAGTACCATGGTACCACCATCAAAAAGATAAAATCTGCCAAAAATCATTTTGTATAGTTCCATTCAGTTGAGGATGCCAGTGTTTTAAACAAGGAAGCATTTTTCCCCATTTCACAAATAGAATGACTGAGGAGCAGTTAAGTGTCTTGGCACAAAGTACACAGCAAGTCAATAAGGACCTGGGAACAGAGCCCAACTCCCTCAACTTCAGTCTCCTTTCTGAACTGCTAACTCAGTGTTTCATCACTCTGCTAGCAATCCCCCATTTCTGTGCTTAACAAGACAATGCTGTTTGGCCTATTTAGAAAGATAACATCTAGTCCTGACAGAGGTTTGTAACTAAATACGTACAATCTTGTGCGACAGGGGCATGGGGGGGGTTGTTGTTTTTTTTAAGGCAAGGTACTGAACTTGTCTCTCCACTATTGCATTTGTTCAAGATAACTGCAGACTCTATTGTATTAACTGGTTATCAGAGCAAGTCACATTTGATGAGAGAACCTTCTCAGCAGGAGCATGTATTTAATGAAACTGTGATGGCTGATGCAGTAAGCTAAAAATTCTCACAAATATCCAGAGAATCTCTTAGCTGTCTCTCGAGGCAGCTTTTTAAGCTCCTGTAGACTAGAAATGGTATGTGTGTATATTATACATACCCATTAGCTAGCTGATTACACTGTTAAACAGATAGTTATAATAAAAGCATAACTTTCTTCCCTTTAAAACAATAACATTATTGATTCAAAATATTTGCTCCAATCTTTAGCTGTGACTTCTCAACATCTATCTTGTGGGTGGTTAAACCCAACTGAAAAACAAGCACTCAACAGCTGAGCTGGCAGGCTTTTATTCCCCCTCTGCTAGCCACACCCCACACAATAGGAAATTAGAGTGATTTAGTGTGACTAAAGCTTAACTCCTCACCAAGAGTGCAGACTGTGTGTTTTTCCTTTGATAATTACACAGCTAATTGGTACTTCCATGTAATTTGATTTGGGGTTGTTGCCTGCTGTTGCTTACTCTCCTCTAGCAGTGGCAATATTAAGATATGATCAGCAGGGGGCAGTTTGTGCAGCTGTAGGACTTAAATGCCAAATCTTAAAATGTTTGGGGGAGGATTATGGCCTGGCCTCCTGCGATGCAGGGATCCAAAATATAATGTTAAATTTGTCCACTTTATGCAGTAATGTTAGAAGAGAAGTGGGTGGGAAGAAGACCAGATGTCTAGGGCTGGGAGGACTGGGAGCAAATGGGCCAACCTGCCAGAAGTAGGAGTACTGCTTTCCTGGTTGGCTCCCTATGCATGTGCAGACTGTGGCCAGAAGCAGCGATAAAATGGCACATGGCAAACAATTTCTCAAGAACTCACTTTGCATTTCCTTTCTTCCCATCACATCAGTGCTGAATTTCAAGAACGTCTAAGTAAAATTGATAAACTGAGGCGCAGATATGAAATTTTGACAATTGTCATGATGCCTCCTGAAGGAGAAGAGGAGAAAACTCAGACCTACTATGTCATTAAGGTAGTTTAGTAACTTTACTATTGAAATGCTTTAATCAATGCAATACTTAGGCAGTCACATAACAGGTGTCTATTTAAACCGTAGTTTTCTGTTTTATTCTTAAATCAACTCTCTCACCCAGTAAGGTATATCTCTCAACCTCATACCCATTGTCCCCATCAGAGGAGGGTAATGGCCACGTGTTTTCTTGATATCTTGGGGTGAGAACAGCTTACTTCTTAGCCCAGGTCCCAACGTGCAGGATCTTCTAAGTCTTCTTTTCTCAACAGCATGTGGAATAGCAAGAAACTTAGCCCATCTGGACTTAAAGGACATTTTTCAAGGCATTTAAAATAACCTGCAACTGGCTCCCTATAACGGGGCACCATCCCCAGGGTGGCCGAGAACCTCTGGAGGCACCCCAGAATCCCCTTTATTTCAATCTACTTCTGGGAACCATCTCCCCTTCACTTATCTGCCACATCTTGATGTTTCCTTTGGTTTTCAATGAAGAGGCTGCCCCAGATCAGGTCTTTGCTCCAGAGAACACCTGGTGAGGAGCTCCTTCCTTAAGGGCTAATTGCACAACTTCATACCATCCCTATACTGTGCCCCATGCCTCGCAGATGTTACATGACTGTTGTCACCTCTGTTGGGGCCTTGGCCTGTTCGGCCCCTGCCCCATAAACGTGGCTAAGCCTTCTAGCCTAGACCCACTGTGTTGGACCCGGCTTTGAGGCACTATCTCCACTCCTTTCTTTCCTGTCGCTGGGACCCTGGCCCCTGTGTCTCTGAAAGCTTGATCTTCTCCTTGTGGCATGGCTGCTGAATGCACTTGAGCGTAGAGTAGCCCTGTTCTTCTCCGATCAGAGACAATTCAGTTAACAATAGAAAAGTTCTACAAGACACTTACCTGGGCCAAATGAACTGGCTCTCCAGCCCAGTACACCGAGAGATCCATGATTCTAGCAAGTCACTAGCCTTCTACTTGTGAAGAACTAAACCTTTCAAGTCAGACCCTGGACTTTTATTTAACCACAGTAATGATGAAGGGTACAGCACTCTATGCAGACACTCTCCCAGTATACCTCTGCCCGTGCCAGAGCGCACTGTGAGCCACCTATGGCAGACTGTTTAGCAGCAATTACCACACATACCATCAAGAGTTTAGACAACACCTGCAGCTTCAATCAGAAATGCCTCCATGGTTAATGTCTGCAAAGCTGGAGCTATATTCACAAGTCACCAGACATCTCCAAAAGCTCCAGATTGCATGCCATATTTGGGGAAATGGTGCTTTGGTTGCTGTTCTCATAAGACCTTTTAAGGTTCCACTTCCATATGGGCTATTAGCTTTAGTCATTTACAGTAGAACATGCATCTGGACAATCCTTCAAAGAACAAACCAGTTATGTATCTTGCAGGAATTGGAGTTCTGTGCATTCCACCTTACGTTTCTTCTTGAAGTCCCTTGTACTTCCATTCTGTAGAGTAAAAGAAACTAAGGAATGGGAGACACATACCAGCCCTCATGCCCTAGTAGAAAAACGAGAGCTAGGGCACATGCGAACAGAAAGGCTTTTCCTTATCAAAGGTCTGTTATCTCAAGTCCATGAAGTGCACCTACAGTGGGATATTCATATGGATCCCACTTACTGGAAGTCTCTTTCCAGCTACTTAGTAGGTAAGGTCCCAGTCTGAACCGTGAGCTCACAAGTGGATTCTTGCCCACATGTATGGTTCTTAACTGCTTGCCCACAAGGATTCTTGCCCTGTAATTGTCTTAGTGTGTTTCAGTACTACCCAAGCAGCCCTGTATCTTATCTGGTCTGTCATTTACCAAACTGAGATATCTGGTTTTACTTCTAGGCTGCCCAGGATAAGGAGGACCTTCAACGGGAAGGTGATGATTTGGATGCAAAGATCCGCAAAGCTGAAAAGGAAGTTGTAGCACTGGAAAATACCCTGCGTGTGCTTAATAACTGCAACAGCAATTACCGAAACTCTTTTAAAAAAGTCACAGAGACAAGTATGCCAAAAGCAGATGGTTATTAACTGTGGGAGTTGGAGATGACAGTCTAAATCAGAGAAACTAGAGCTAGTAATGATACGAGGGTTGTAGTCACTGAGTACAGAACAAGCTGACACCAGCAGAAGGGAGAGTAATTCACATGCTGCTATCATTAGTTGGCCAGGGCACAGCAAGATTAGGTACAAGAAAAAAAAAACATTAACATGAAATTAATGTTAATTTTTTTCCTTACAATATATATACATATCATTAACACCCACACAGGGGTTGTGGATAGTCCTGAATACAAAACCACTGTTGGAAGGCAAATTAGAAAGAAGTTGAACAAGGAACCTTCACAGTAAACCTATTACTTTTATTTGTGTAGAAGTTGGATCACTGGTATCAGTACAGCTGTAGAGAAAGGGTTTGATATTTAACTTGTGTGCCCTCTGCTGGCTCTGCAGCAGCAATTAAGTTATTATTCTTCACCAGTCCAGTCATTTTTGGTCTCATTTTTGGTAACACGTTATTGTGGAGAATTTATATCAATGAAGGTTTTAAATCTTGAGAATGTCCCCCATAAAGTGTTACCAAATTAAAAGCAAGCACTTTAGGACTTCTGAGGACACACTTCCTTGAAAGTCTGTTTTTTCAGTTGTATACATTTCAGGTTTACACCTTTTGTAGCAGCACTACATTTTTTATAAGTAGGTAGACAGGTAAAAGCGTAACTCCCAAAGTACCTGAGATATATACCTACAGAAAGAACAGATATACTTCTCAGGAGCTCAGCAGTCAACTGTACGATGTTTAAATATTTCTTCTCTTCCTCCTGGCAACTGTAATCAGTGGTGTAAAGAATTAAAAGGAAAAGAAAAGGGGTTTTGTTTCAGAAAGTGATTATGGACTTATATCTCCAACTCTGCTCTTCACATGGATTTATAAAGGCATCCTCAGATTAGATACAAACTGGCTGTTCTATTTACAGGTATGATGTGTCTAATACACTCCACCTCAGAATAGCATAACTCAGGACTGTAGTCCTAAGGCAGGCTGGGAAAACTCTTCCTCTCTCATATCTGGCCATACCTAATGTCAGCATATTGTATATGAACACATTTTTATGTAGGTGTTTTAAAAGGCAACAATACTCCATCTATTATATGCAGATTCAGTGACATAAGTACGAGTTATGGCATGCACCTTGCAGGTCTGTACTAACTTCATTGTTTGGGATCACAGGTGAGGAGTATGAAGAGAAGCTGCAGTTGGAAGAAGAGAAAAGAGCGGCTGATGAAAAACTCAGATACAAACGAAGACGGACCAAGGAGCTTCAAGAGGATGTTCAGGTAAAACGCACATGACTTCCAAGTATATCACCAAAGCCAAAGTATTACATAGCTCATTCTTATCTTTTTTCTGAAGGATTACACATCATTCCAGAAGTATTTCTCCTGTACTATCTGTGTGATTCTCTATACCCCTTTTCTACTGCTCCAGGATAATGGAAAAAAAATTCAAAGGTGCTTGATTCACATGGGAGCCTATGTTCCATTTTCAATGGTGATTTAAGGTTCTAAGTCTGAATTCTACTGAGTTTTTTCCCCTACGACAGACAGTTAAGTGACTGTGAAATTCACAAAAGGAATTAGTACATAAGCCCAAAATCTAGGTCCTCAAATCATCTACTTGCAGCTGTCATCTAATCCTGGAATTATCCAAGTTTCTGATATTAAAGTTCCTAAGGTACTGGATCAGATAAGTACTCTAAGCACAGCTAGCAGACCAGGCTCCACACAAAATGCAGGAAGTCACATCCTGGTTGAATGATCTGAGTAGAGGGAGGCACCTTTCTGCAGCCTAGAGCAGGATGTCAAAGGCATGGAGACAGCATAGGGCTTAAAACACCCTTTTCCCTCAGCCCTTACTGAGGACTACCTTAAGTGGCTCTCTTGGGCTGGAATCATCAATCCCATTCTTAGACCTCTAAAAGCATATCTGTCCAATGCGAGGCTGTGCTATGCAGAGATGCTCAAGCTGGTTCTGGACACTAATGCATGCAGAGCTAAAAACAGTATAGTTGTGTTAGCTTGGTGCTATGCCTGGACTAATTTGCTCTCCTTGGTTCCATAGTTAGCTAAAGTATCAGCATAATGCTGCCCTGCAGATTACAGACATACCTCAGATGATTAAAGGACTAGAGAAAGCCAGCCCAGTAAGCAACAGCATACTTAAAGGGGCTAATTAACTCAGGTGCAGTACTTCACTAACAGATATATTGCTGAACTAGTATGGACACCTTCACATATCACTTAAGTGCACCTTGTAACTCTCCCCACACATTGTTTAGGCAGCCTATGCAAGCTTGGATGTTGTTAGTTCCACCAGGGAGCTAAGCAGCTACATTGGGGGTGGGCAAAATACAGCCCATGAGCTGTATCCAGCTTGTTGAACACCACTGGGAGCCCGAGGAGGGAGGGCTGCACCCTCAGCTGCTCTGCTGCAGCCGGGGCTGGGCTGCACCACACAGCACACAGACTTATATGCCCTGGCCCCCGGCCAAATTCACCCCCACCCCATCTGACTTCTTGTTGGTGTTGCGGCTGTGCAGTCCTGGTATCACAGTCACTGGCAGCTGGGCCCGCATGGGATGAGGCATGATGCAGCACATTGAGTAGCCTGCCACCATGAGCCGCTGCCACCACAGCACTAGGAGGTGAACCTGCGCTGGCCGTGCAGCGGGCTCAGTCTGGGACAGCCACCTTTGACTTTCTTGGTGCAGCACAGCAACAGCAGTTCATCACAGTGGGCGGGCAGAACGGACATTTGGCATGCTGCATTGCCTTCCTATCTTGTATGGGCCTGGCTGCTGGTGGCCACAGTGCCAAGACTGCACAGTGCCAATAGGAAGCCAGGTCAGGGGAGGTGGAGATGGGTGGGGGGAAGGGAGTGGGCAAGGAGTCTGCACACTGCCTGGCCTGACCTAGCCCCAGCCCCAGCTATGACAGCAGAGTGGCACAGGGTACTCCCCTCCCTCAAGCTCCTGGCAACAACCAGCTGGTCAGATAGGATCAACTGACATCTCCCCAGACCCCCACCCTCAACAGTCACCAAAACTCATTAAGTGGCTCTCCAGCCCAAATAATTGCCCACCTAAATGTTTAGCACTGCAATGTTTAATATAGGAGCGCCTAAGCTTCATTAGGAATTTCTGAACATTTTATTCAGGGCTGATAGTTATCAGGTGTAAAAGAAAGTTTCCATACATAGGAACTATATATAACGACCTAGTTATAAGTTATTATGAATAAATACCTGACATAGAGGCAAGAGAATTAAAAATCTAGTTTCATGATGTTGATACTTTCAGGACACAAGCTATGGTTAAAAACAACTAACAGTAAAAACTAAGGCCCCAAGCAGACATTACACTTAGGATGCAATTAACCTGATTAATTGACTGGATGCTCCCAGCGCAAAGGGAGCCCAGGAGTATGATTCCAGGCTTCACTCTGCCACTTCAATATGGTGCACTTGGGATCTGATCCTCGATCTCACAATTGCACCTCTTGCCATGCACGTATCCATAAAAGGAGGCCCAATTGATGGGACTGTGCCTCAGATCCCATCACACCTTTAACCGTCACAACCTAAGTTATAAGAGAGATCCTAGTTTTAATAAAATATTGGAAGAATTTCAGAAGCACTTCATTAACTATTTAAAGTTAATACCATTTTTTAAACTAATTAAAAACACTGCTCAAAATACTGTGCATTACATTAGATCTGTGCTTATTTTTGCAGAGTATGGAAAATACTTTGGCCATCATGCTAAAACAGGAGGCTGCCTACCAAGAAGAGAGAGAGGAGAAACAAGCTTATGTTTTGCAGCTTAACAAAGTCACAAATGAGCAGAAGCCAAAATTAGAAAGGATCATGAAACAGGTTGGTTAAATTAATTCATGACAACTCATTAGTGTGAGTGATATTAGGAACAAAATAAACTGCATGTTTACATTCAAGTCAGTTACTGTGAACACTGAGACTGAGTCCATGTGAGCAGGGCCATGCATTTGCAGCAGCACAAATTTTGTGCCGCTTTATGCTGCAGTGCACATCCCTGTTCATGCTATTTGCAGTGGGACACATTGTCCTGCTGCTCCATGTACTGCAGGGGGGCTGGCTGGGCCAAAGTCTGCCTCAGCACGAGGCTAGCCAGTAGGCAGCCCCCACACCCTAGACAGTCAGGAAGCAGCAGAGAAGCCAGGAAGCTAAGGCTGCCTGCTCCCCCATCTCCACACACTGCAAAGCCCCTGCTGAGGCACATGGAGCACCTGTGGTGAGGCACACTGCACCTCAGTCAGCTGCTCCCCCATCTCAAAGCACTGTGCCCCAGCCAGCTGGTGTGAGGCTTGCTGGGGCACAGTGTGCCTCAGCGGGGGGGTTCTGCACCAGAGCCTCTGCACTGAGGCACACAGAGACAGCCCAGAAGGCTGCCTGCTCCCGTCTCAACGCACGCTGCACCCAAGCCAACCAGAGAATTGGCTGGGGTGCAGGGTGCCTCTGCGCAGGAGCTCTAGCACATGGAGGACAGGCAGCTCCCATCTCTGCGTTTGTTCTGACACATAACACTTGTGTGCTCTGTACCGCTTTTTTTTTTCCCCAGGAATTTTATTTGGTACTGGGAAATCCTGGCAGCAAATTTTGCCCCAGCACTGCTAATTACCAGGATGGCACAGTGTCTAACATGCAACACATGCCGTTTGTGGCACCACATAAGAAGTTTGTGGTGCCACAAACTGCACATGCCTGTGTGTCTGGATCCTGCCTGAGTGTTTGAAAATGTATTCGAATTCTGTTTTTCACAATACAGTACATCCCCAACTAAACAGCAGTTTTATTTACTAACTTGTATCTATTCATATTTAACAAACTATTCTTTCAAAGTTTCATATAGTACAATAACCTGTAACTGCTGGTATTGTGTAACAGCCTGTTCTCTTAAGTTACACTGCATTTAATATATTACATGTGTTATATTTTCAGTTTGTTATCACAACATTAAGTTTGCTATAGCTTTATATTCCGCAACATAATTCCTTATAAGATGCTGTGGTCTCACTGATCTGAACAGTTTTTAGTGGGTACTTTCCAAAAGGGATTTAAGATAACCAAAAATGTACTGCTAATTTGTGACAGTGTTCCAGATTATCCAGAGAAGTTCGATCTTCAAAGAAAACTAAAACAGAAACACAGGAAGAAAAAGACATTGATCTCCGCGAACTGAAAGATTTTAACAGAACCATTGACAAGTTGTTGGTGGATGTTCTTGAAGCAAATCCTGACTTAATTAAACCCTTTGAAGCATACTTTCAACAGGTAAAAATATTAATTGGCATACCAAAAAAACCGGACCCAACTCAACACAGCAAAGGAAGGGCTCTGTGTGCTAGTTAGTCCATCAACTCTCCCAGCTAAATGGTTGGCCCAATAAAAGATTACCAAACAAATCTGCTTCATGCAAAAAAACCATAGCATTGCAATGTAGTTACTTCAGTGATTCCAAGGAACTCTGCCTGTTTCATAAGAAAGTAGGGCTATTTAAAAAAAATAAGAGTTGTATTTAACTCTTGCTATTAGTATTGATAATACAAAGATTTGCATGCTTTAACTGGCTTCTATATCCCCATTATATCTGATCCTTCAATAAGAGATCAATAAAATCTCTTATCTTCTAGTCTGGTTTAGAACTTCCTACAGCTGCTTCCAGTGGTAGTAGTCACAGTTCTCGATCATCCTCTTCTCAGAGTTCAGCGGCCTCTGGCAGGTAAGTGTTTAGCTTTTCCTTTTTTAGCCAAAAATTCACCCAGATACTGTCCTGAGTGGTAGAACTTGGTTCTGTGTACCTTGAAAGGCTAATTTGCTATTCCTTATACTTATTTCCAGCTCCCTTATCTTTCTCGTCCTACTAGCTCATTCTTTTGACTAGTAAAAGAATATTTCTTCCTTCCTTCAAGTCCTATGCATCCTTCTAATAAAGAGCCAGTATCAGTTTGACTTGGAATTGTCATATTAGATGCATGGACATGTCTTCTGTCTGCCTAGCCTGGTTCAATCCAATTCAAGTCAAGATAATAATGGTATCAAATATGCCCAAGTCATTGTACCCTGCTGTTTTGTCACATTCCATGCTTCCCTTTCCTCCACTGTCCTCCTGCTTTTCCACTTCCACTCGAACACATTTATTTTTAAATGGTTTCAGATAAAGGTGTACCACAGGCGTGGCTGGTGAACTCAGACTGGTGGAGCAGCCTGCGGGGGTGGAGATTTGCAGGCAGCTGGTAGCAGACCAGCTGCAAAACCCACCCCGTGGGATGTTTCACCGCCCTATCAGTCTGAGTTCACCAGCTGCACCTAGTGCTCGGATACATCGGTTTGTATCATATTGGCACCGATAAAAGGAAAATTGACATTATCGACAATCGGCTGTTTTTGGCTGATGTAGCCGATAATGTTGCTGATAAATGCCGTGTGCATGCACACAGCCAGAAATGCGACCTGGAAGCTTGGTGAGCAGTGCTCGGCTTGTAAGTCTGTTGTGGGGGGGAAGGGGTGTGGAGGGGGGCAGATTGAGGCCCCCACAGTGAGGGAAGAGGGGAGCTATGACTGAAACAGGCCCTGCCTGGCCAGGGCAGGGTGCAGGACAGAGCTAAGAGCAGCTCGTCTGGGTGGCATAGGGAAGAGGGAGCAGTTTCTGCTTGTGTACACCCCAGGGGAGGCATGGGGGGGGGGTGCGGCCCCAAATCTGTGCACGTAGGAAGGGCTAGGGACAGGGCTGCACTCAGAGCAGCCGATGGCAGCGCTGGGAGGGGAGCCATAGTGAATTCTGGGGTGGCCACAGCTCACTCTACAGCCCCTCCCAGCACTGCCGCTGCCCACCCCAAGTGCAGCCTCAGTCCAACCCCCCTCCAGGAAGAGCCCCCCAGCCCCAGCCCACAGCAGCAGCAGCCTTTCCAAGCCGATTTCCAAGCTGAAAGGGCTGCATATCTGCAGCTGGATCAATATCAGCCAATATGGTTTGTTAATAAATCGACCATCGGTATTGGCCCAAAAAATGTATCTGTGTACGCCTAGTTTCAGAGGACACAACTATTTTCCTTGCTGTTGGGGTTCTCTACTGGCAGCTTGTAGTTTAGCAGCTTTACATTCAATTCCTTTTCCCAGTTAAATAACAACACATGGGTGTGTGGCTGTGCAAGTTTTAAATACTTTTCTCCTGTTGAATACCTCTAATAAATCAACACCCCTGCATTTGTTCCTCTGCACAGGAACTATTCCACGGTCATGGTTTAAATGGACATCTAGCAGCCATCAGGAAAAAAAAAAGTTTTGTCTTTAAAATGTTCAGATGTCATACTAATCTCATTTTCTGCCTTTTTTAGATCATCCAGGAGCAACAAAGGCTCAGTTTCTGCTCAAGTATCATTACCTAAAGTTGTAGATTTGAGCTTGTCAATCAGTCCTCCTGCTTCAGCTACTGGTGCTAGTTCACGGTCCTCTAGTGCAGCTAGCAGCTCAAGTAACCTTTGCAGCAGAAAAAAACTGAAATAATTTGAATTTTATTGTGGAGTGTTCACATCCCATTAGCAGTGCTTCTACATTATTTTAATAATTATTTAATGCTCTCTTCGTTATTTATCAAGATCTTCTAACATAGAAATGTTTACTGTATTAAGATATGTTTTTTAACTTAGTTGCTAGTAAAGATTCATGCTAAACTACCTGAAGCAGTGCGTTACAAATTAACAAATACAACATTAAATGAAACTGTCTCTAATTTGTCACTGGGTTCATGCTGTAGAAACTAAATGGCTTTGGGGAAACCGCTTCAGCAGTTCAGATTCTTGTGACAAAAGGGGCAATCTAATCTCTCTGTGTATCAGCAACCAGTCTTCCTATTCCTTCTTAAAAACTGACCATTAATGTTACGGTCCTTTTGTATTGAGCAAAATACTGATTCATAGTCATAAAGAACGCCATCTCCAAATAGATGTGGTCTTCACTTCAGAACATTACAATTTGGCTTGATTTCTCCATACCGCAAAATTGGGAACAGGGGGAGAATAATTCGTAAACAAAGCCAGCTTTCCATTTCCACTATTTTAATCTATATTTATACCAAAGCCACATGTCAGGTAACACTTTAATAGTGAGTGGCAAATTAACATTTGCTTTGCTTCAAAAACAGTTTGAAACAGGCTGTCAATCTTTCACACTGCAGACTACATCTCAACAGAAAAAGGCTGTCTTGTAGGCTGCTTCTCATCCCCATTCGGGACCACACAGTATATCCTTATGGCAACTACAACATATATTAAGAATGTATTTTACAGACAACCAGCTGTAAACAAGGACAATTAGCACCCTGTGATCACCCAGATCATCAAGTCCAGGTCACCAAGTGCTCTGCCAACCAGGGTTTAAAACCTTATGATACAAGAAACTCTGGCCCATCTACAACAGCACTGGTCCTATATAACTATTTCCCTAAAACTATGGTCAAAAACCATTTCTGATGATACATTTGGGATATCAGTACTAATGTAGGGCACAGACACCCACCTCTATCTCACTTTCCTCACCTGTAAAATGAATATAGCACCATCTTGCTGCTTAGGGGCAATGGAAGAACAAACATATTTCTGTTTCAGAAAGCACTATGGAAATCTTTTGGGATGGATGCACACATCACCAATACAATCAGCTATTCAGTGTTAAACAAACAGCTAAGTACATTCAAGTGAAACAAATATTAATTTTAATAAAATTCAATGATTAAACAAGTTTATATACATTGATGGCACATCAGCTTCAGTCAAATAATCCCTTTCAGTAGCTGAAGGTTAGGTCTAATACAAAAATAGTAACAGTCGACAGAACCTTAAGATTGCCTGTGTGTTTAAAGTGCAAATCCGATACCAGTCACACAACTAGCTATATTTTAAGGGTAACGAAGAATTAAGTTTTCACCCGATTAAACATTATAATACAGGAGCATCTTAAGTAAGAGCACAGTGAACTAAGATCTTAAGAAGCTGGCTGATATAACATGAAATACTCTTGCGTATATCTGCGTGTCAAATGATCTCTTATAATTTAACTTATGCCAACCTTTAACAAACACTTTCCAAGACAGAAGAGAGAGCTCTGCCAGTTTTTATAGTCATTTTAAGGGCACACACTTTCCACAAGGGATATCAGAGCTAAATAATATCCTTTAACTGCATCCAACATAACGCATTATTTTTCTAGGCAATTCATTGGTTTTTCTGCTTACTTCCTTTTTCTCTCTCAAATTCAGCAATCTGATTGAATATATTGATTAAGTTCTGGGGCAGGCTCCTTTTAACACCACTCTCTGATTGCCCTTTGCCACTCAGTGTAGTTTCTCCATCTACTTCTATTGTTTTTGTTGTGTCCCCAGAACAGCCTTCTGCGTTTTTATACTCCCTTTCATTTTTATGAGGAGTTAGCTCGTATCTGTCCTCATCATAATGTCTACTGGCCTCATACCAGCTGCTGGAGTGTTGTTTGTATTTTTCCACTGACCTGCTGGAGTAATCAGACCCTACTGGAGATGAGAAATACTTGCCCTGACCTGAGCTGTGTCTTCTAAATGGTTCCTTTCTCCCCTCTACTTCCCTTTCTAATTTTCTAGAATAATATGCCCTGGTTTTATCATCTGATCTCTTGTGATATGAACCTGAGGAACCCCTCCTACTGGAAGAGGATCTATCTGTTTTACCCTGTTTTTCCATTTTGCTGCTACTTGCCTGAGTCTTGGAGCTACTATAAGAATCCCTTGAATCTTCAGACCTACCTCCAAAAACGTCTTCTTCATCAGCTGACATCCTCGATTGAGAACATTGTCTATCTTTCTCTCTTACCTCTATCTTTTGATAAACTAAACTGTCCTGTCTCTCCAGCAGTTTTTCCATTTCAAACTTTTGGTTAAGGAAGGAAGCAGAGGTATCAGCTGGAGGCGAGTACCACTCATCTTTCCTACTCTGATCTTTCTGAGGAAAAGATGCCCTAGCTGAATGCTTTTTGGAGCTGTGGGAGGACTCTGACCGATTCCGATGCCTTTTCTTCCGCTTTTTGTGATCGGAGGAAGAGGACGATGAAGAGGAGGAATCTGATACATTGGAGGAAGAGTCACTTGAGGAGGAAGAGGAAGAAGCTGATTTTTTCCTTTTCTTCTTCAGCCTAAAAAGGTAATTAGTTTATGAGAACATCTCCAGTTTCATCTAAAGTTTCTGGCAAAGCCTTGACACTTTGCAGATCCCCAGAACACAGTCTTTCAACTCAGAACTGCTGCAGGACCAGAATATTCACATATCCTCAAATGTAAAAATAAAAAAAAAAGCTAACGGTGACATGGATGGAATCTTTTAGCTAAGTTTTTAAACAACAGAATGGGATCTAAAAAAGTAATGTGATGGATCAACTGGAAAGGGCATAAAAGCTGAAGGTGACCCTTGCCATTTACGAGGGATACGCTCTCGTATCCCCCGCGAATGGCAAAATCCGTGAATAAGCCCTCCGGTGGTGAGGGGGCGCAGCACAGGTCCGACGGTGATGGCGGGAGCCCGGCAGCAGCAAGCACAGAGCTCCCGAGGAGCTCCTGTAAGCATATAAAGTGCATTTAAAATGTGGGTTGGGCCCTCGCAAATATCTGAAACGGCAAATGTCGAACCCACGAATAGCGAGAGTTTCCTGCATCTGTGTTTTTCGGGGGGGGGACGACGACCAGGCTCTTGAAGTGATATAGTAAGCAAATTACTCCCGGCTATCTTCAAAGGTTAAAACTTGGATAAGCTAAAATAAAATATTTCTTCAAGTCACACACACATAAGTTCTGCTGTTTCAAGTGTTTAGTTGAGATCCTTATCTAACATCAGATGTGAGCAGCAGCTAAAAGAAATGAGATAAACTTGAAGAGCCTTGGAAACACCAAACTGCCATGATTTTAAGCATTATTTTTCTGCCAGGACTACTTGAAGAATCAGGCTGTCTACAGCCTTGATATTATAAAGAAGGGCTTCTGATTAGCTACTCCATACTTCTCCCATTGTACTCAGGGGACACTAAAAAACACCCTCTTGAAAAATCTGTGGGAGGGTAAATTAATAATAAAAAACCAAAACTAAATATATGAAAATGGATTCCCCTAAGCTTTATATGCACCTGTCCCTTATTCCTCTTTTGAAGCCACAGTCCCACAAAATAATGCCTGGTTGCCAACAATGTCACAAACAAACAAAGACAATTTCAGATGGAAGTTTAGGGGCAAGAATTAATGAACTATCATCAGACCTCCTTTTGTCACAAAGGTAAAAGGATGGGTAAGAGTGGCATATGGAAATTTATCCATGAACCACCCAAGGCAGTTCAGTGGCTTTATTTAAGCATTGGGCTGAATTCTTTCATTTAATATCTATTAGTTATCCATCAGGAAAATGAAGGCCAAGTCACTAATCTAAAAGAAAATGTTATAGTAAGAACAATGAAGGGCTTGTTTTAGTTACTAAAACAAACAGCTATTTTAATTATATTTTCATAAAATGAACCTTACCCTCCAACACTAGTTAGCAATGGACCTCTTAGGGTTTGGACAAATGGTCATTTTCTACAGGGAGAGTCCCTGCTCTCTCAGGAGAACCACAAGTGTACATTTTTAATTTTTCTCCCACCACGCTAGGAAAAAAACTTGGGAACATCCTAAGGGAAATGGATCCCTGGAGAATTTCTTTCTGGAGACAGAATGCCTGTACAGGCAGCAGATGCAGAGCTGTCCTCTGGAATCCCAGTGTGCTTTGCTTCTTTTTCCTCCCACTCCCATAGGGGTTTGTGTCAGTTCCAGCCAAACATGGCCCACAAATGCTTCAGGCTAAAAAAGCCCAACACTGAAGCACTTAGGGGGCATGTTCTGCTCTTGGCTTTTTCAGTATCTTGGGGTCTGCTCCAGACAGGCCAGAACCAGCCAACCTGCCCCCTGTACCGTTACCCCAGCCCTGACTGCAGCACTTAGGTGTTGGGAAGTTCAGGTCCCTGCCTAACTGCAGCTAGGCTGAAACAACGCAGAGCACTCAGGGTGGAGAGCTGTGTGCACAGGACAGGCACAAACCCACCCCCTTCCCCTTCCCTAACATGGCAACCACCTGCCCCCTCCCGTGACCTGGCAGACCCCCGCTGGGACAACAGCACTTTGTTCTGGGAAGTACAGCTCCTTGGCTGCAATGACCTAGTTGGGGATGGTCCTGCCTTGAGCAGGGGTTGGACGAGATGACCTCCTGAGGTCTCTTCCAACCCTCATTCTCTACAATTCTGTTACGAGACAGCAGACAAGTGCAGGGTCTCCTCTGCCAAAGCCTCGCTAGAGGGAGTGAGGGGGCAGGGATTTTGAGCCCGAGTTCCTCAGGGGCCTGGTTCCAGGCAGGAAGTCAATCAGTGCTGACCTGTGCCCTTGCTTATGTCCCTGTTGCTGAACTGAAAAAGAAACCTGCAAAGCTCTTTGAAATGCATGCTCTGCAGACCCCTGGCAGCCCAGGGTCAGTGCTGCAGGCTTCCTGTTTCCCTACTTGAGCTTCTGTACAGTTAAGTTTTCCCATTAGGAAAACAAACCTGGGAGAGTTCTCCTGAATGATTTGAATGCATGTACACAGCCTGAGTACAGACACAGTATAGTGAATATAACAGGGTTACCTTTTTTCTTCTTTTAAGAGCTTACGCAATTTTTGTGCACTTGTTTCTATTTTCTTTTCTTTCTGCCTCTCTTCTTTTGCAGCTTGCTTCTCCCTTATTTCCAAAGATTTCTTTTTGAACCCAGATATCAGGAAGAAACCACATTAAAAGTAACAATATGTTAAGCCAAATGTTTTCCCCAAATCCCCAACATTCATCACAATATATGCAAACGGAATATTGTACCAATATTCCCAGACCAAAAAATTGCAGCAATTAAAAAGAAGATGATTGTGGAGGAGTATGGCATTAACCATTGTGATGATCAGTATGGATTTAAGGACCATATTGCAGTTAATATCCAATAAAAAAAAGATTTGACCAGCCATTGCATTGGTACCCATGAAATAGTGCAGTGAAGCAGCCAGCCCAAAATGTACATATGGGCAAAGCAAGAAAAATAAAGCATAGCAGTTCACATGAATGAGGATTGAAATGAGGAGAGAGGTTTTGGGAAGATTGGCGGGATGGTATTGTTATTGTAGTTAAAATGTAAGATATGATGATAGATCCAATTTTAAGATGCCATCAGAAGTGGCCATTATTTAGATACAAACCATTTTGCAATTGTACCACAGACCAGTTTGATGCATGGTTTACACAAGAAATCATGTTCCAGTGCGTTGTTGGTGATGAGCAGCACCCAATGACAGACACAGCAGCAACGGTCCAATTCAGAAGAAAAGGCATTGGAGGAAAACATATCATCAGTATTACAGGAAAAGAAGATTTCTTCATGTTTGAGCTATAAATCTATTGTTCTATTATGGCAACTAAAAGACAGACAGACATGCAAACAAAAAAATGCTGAGGTGTAAAAGAGGGTTCAAGTTACCATTAGATTAATCCTTTTAAGGTTAAGTAATCAGGAGCTCTTTCAGAGAAGCACATCTGTGGGAACTTGGCAATAATTATTTAAGTGATGCTGCCTTTGGATAAAAGAAACTCTTAGCTCTGGGCCAATTTAGGAAAATTGCTGGCAAACAGCAGATCTTATGTTCCTTACCTGAACAGATAACCCTTGTCACACCAGAATAACGTGCAATGACATTGAAACAACACCCTTCATTTGACTAGAATGCATTAAATCATTTTGACATGGACTGCAAGACCCCCGATTAATGTAACTGTGCTTCCTTCTGCATGCTGTTAACTACATAGGGGTGCTCGAATGTGACACATGGACATTTCTGGAACATGATTTAGCTTTAATAAAGGCTGTCATCAATCTCCTCTTCCCCCTTCTTTCAATCAAAACTTTTTAGCATTATGGCTCCATCAACAAAAGAAGTGTCAATTGAGACCTGTATAAAGGAACCAGATTGTCCACATCTACCTCAGTCTATTTACCTCCTTCAACGTAGAAGAATGGGAGCACAAACACCCCTGGCCTCAGTCCTCTAACTTTTATTGACTCTTTGATCCTGTCTGGAAAACAATATAAGTAAAAGATGAATGAAAAAGGCACAGAAAGCGAAAAGTAATAGACATTGGAGCTCATCGTAGAGATCCATAGGGACTCATTTAGAAAACATGCTATGTGCAGGGCAGGAACAGAAATGCACTGGAGGAAAAAGAATAGAAAAAGGATCCTGAAACTTGCTTCCCCCATTATTTCCTCCAAGGTTTGGCCTTGATCAACTGCTGTTTTCCCCCCCCTACATCTACCAGTTACATTGCACCTCACAACCCATTTGGCAGAGTTCTGGATCACTTCACTGATCAGTGCAAGGTCTGTCTTTGTGCCCAAAGGAAGGTGTAGGTTTTCCTTTTGATCTGCCTTTTGCTGATGATTCCCAAAGACAAGCTTCTAGTAGTTGGTCCATAATAGTAGAATATACCTGGCCTTTACCTATCAATTTTGGGATTTTATTTGCAAGTTTTCATGCAGCATCAGTGTCATAACTTGGGCATGAAGATGGTTTTCACCTCCTCTCTACCACACAGGGTTACCGGGTTCTGTTCTGCCCTGATAGCTAACTGCTGTGTTGTTCCTTCCCCTGGCCATCTAAATCAACCAAATCTGCAAGACGCACCCTGAGTTTTGGTAAATGCAGCCATAATGCTTACTGTAATAGATATGTTGTGGAGAAGGGAAGAGGAGAGTAAGACAAAATAGTAAATAATTTCCCCATTCCCAAATTTGATACTATTTTTGCCATTTACTCAAGTACATAGAATTAAATTAAGAGAAAGTAAAGAATCACCTGTATATGCTTGCGGACTTTTATTAAGGCTTCTTCTGCTTCTTGAAAAGTCTCGTCCAAATTTAAGGCTTTCTTATAGTAACTCTCAGCATTTAGCAGTTGCTCTTCCTCTTCCAACCTAACAATCAAATGATAAAAATTTACAACACTTAACCCATAGAATGTGTTTTCTTCTCTTACCCTAATTCTAGTTTTCCTACTTTTCCACTCCAAAAATAAACACAGAATTCACTTTTTAAAGGGGAAGTATTAAAATGAAGGTGTTTGCTTCATTCTTGATGTTTTCCTGATCATCAGTAACGCTATGCTTTAGAACTTCAATTACAATTTGGTAAGTAGGAGACGCCACATTTCACATTCACTCCTCACAGACTGATGAATCAATTTTCCTGCACATTAAACGCTGATCTCTTAATTTGTTTCCTTGACAGAATGCTTACATGCAAATTACTTCATAAGTTTAGCAAAACCAAAACAAATCATGCCCTAACTGCAAAGGTATAAATGTTATAACAATAAATACCTTGCTAAGCATGGATAAAATTCTGTGAGTTCTTTTTCAAAGTCTGGCACTCTATAAACAAAGATGTATCAAGAAAAAATAAGATGTAAAGAGGGGCTGAGGGTGGGCCAAAAACAATGGAGCATGTAAAGAGAATGGAGAATGTAACATCTTCACTTTGTTTGCCCATAGCCAGGAAGATCAGCCCCTCTTTGTTTTTCATACACAGCCATCCCAATTTGAAAAAAAGCCATAAAAGCATCCATAAGGAAATGAAGAGGAGAAAGAGGTTGACACTTACTGTCCCCCTCTTTCCACAAGTGTCTGACAGAGGTATTTTCTTGCATTTCTATGGGTTGGACAGTTTTCTAATGCAACTTCAAAATCATCTATGGCTTTGTTCAGGCTTCCTTTCGTCGCATAGCTAGAAGAATACAGAAGTTACATGGGAACTGTACAAGAAGACTACATTTGACCAATAGGTTGGAATCCATCTTTCAAAATCAAAAGACTTACAGTGCCCCACGGGCTACCAAAGCTTCTACATTTTGCTCATCTATTTCCAAGGCCTTGTTGTATTCATTCATAGCCTCCACATGGCGGCCAGCTTTAAAATAATCGACCCCAGTCTTCACACTAGAGAAAATATTTGGAAAACGTTACATGCAATTACGTTAAACAAAATATCCCTCATGTCATTAGTTGTGTGAAAAGCCTCACAACTTTTACCATACCGTCCTTCCAGAATGATGGTAGACAGGAGCATTTTGCAAGGTACTGTTTTAGAGGTGCTCTTTGTATTAGTGTGGTTCTTATATTAGTCAGAGATGCAATTCTTTTCATGTGAAAATCTGAAGTTTGAGAACATATCTATAGACTATTCAATTATATGTGACCCTGTTTTCCAGCTACACTTAAAATGCTGACAGCATTTTTGATCTTTGAGACTACTTGTCACATTCCATCCTAATATTGGGAAAACATGAGATAATACAGGACCAAATTAACCACTGACTGGAGTAAGAAAGCAACACTCCTACTGAGTCAAAATATTTTGAAGCTTTGTATTTTCTCTCTCCCCCACATTTGTCTAAAGTTAACTGTCTTCCAGTAAGTTAGTATCAGGGGGACTGGAATTCAGGTCAGACTTACGAAGTCTTCGTTACAGAAATAAAATTAGCAACTTAACTTTGCAACAACTCATAGGTCAAAAGTGGTGCAATATCCTTTTGAGGGTACCACAGGGTTTGAGGAAATAAGCATTCAGTCTTCCCTGCCCTGCCCCTGTGCAAGGAGGTAAATGCAGGTTTGTCTAAGGTCACGCTTATTCCCCTGCTGCCTCCTGTGTGAGAAACTATGCCTCCCTCCTTCACCTGTGTGAAATGCTAAGCATAGGCTCACCTGTGCCAGACTCCAGTGCAAGGAGGCAAGCTCATTACCAACCATACCCGCGGCTCTGCAAGGAGCTACATACTTGCTTCCCCATCCCTCCCCATCAGCCAGGCATTAAATGCTGCAGCAAATAAATTAGTTCTTGAAATGGGGTGCCACTCAATTCACAGGAGTTATGGAGGGGTGCCAGGAGCCTAAAAAGTTTGAGAACCACAGTTACAGATAAACCGCAGTGAAAGAACCCATGTACTGTGTTGAATGCATGCCAGTCTTAAAATTTTCTTTCATCTCCATTGTCACTCATTCCCTCTCTCTGCTGCCCTGGCAGTGTATACCGTGCAGATCTGAGTAAAATTTCTGAAAACCAACTATCTGTAACATTTCTAGATTGGGTCAGGAATTACCTCTATTATCAACTAAATTAGGTTGAAAAACCGAAAGTTGTTTCAATCCCACTTCCCCCCAAAAATACCTGTTTTGAAGTGTAAAAATGTTTAACTCTTTTTTTGTTTGTTTTACACCCCTCCTCTTTACCCCCAATTTGAGTCATCCAACAACAGGACACTTTCCTGCCTACAATTATGGTCCCTACAAACTTTCTGACCAGCTCCCTTTCCTGGCTGCTTGCTGAGCAATACTCTCCTGAACTTCCTCCAGGTACAAGCTGAAAGCAACAGCAACTACCCAATAAAGATTGCAGATGCACCCATCCATTATGTTCAGTCTTCATGCTCAAGGAGTGGAGCCAGGCCAGCCCACCGAGATAAGGCTCAAGGGTCCAGGACTAGGTTCAACAGCAAACAGGTTCATTTGACTGCTATGTATAAAAAGCCCAAGCAGGGTATAATGCAAACACTAAGGCATCAAGAAACAGCGCTACTCAAGCTTTATGTCAGTGGCCAGCCCAGTGAATGTCCCCAAACCTAAGAGAACTAAAAAAGTTTTACACTTAAAATTTTAATTCTTTACTTCACAAGTGAAGTAAGTCCCCACTCTTAATAAAATGCCCATAGAAGCCACTTAGTACACCAACACAAAGTGGCTCACAATGCGTTCTCCTTGAAGAAATAACTATTAATTTTATCCTAGAGATCACCTAAACTGCTTGACATAAAAGTAAGCATTGTGTACCATTTTAAGGCCCAGGATGCAGACTGCTTCTTCCTCAATGCATAAGCAAAGTCTTCTTCATTGAAGTTTTTGCTGTAAAAAAAGAAAGAAAAAAAGAAAGGAAGAAATATTAGCTGTCCAAGTTCCCTTCCAAATCTACAACACCAGCACTAGAGCTTACATAACATTTCAGCACGGCTTAAATAACTTACAATATCACTTTTTTTTTTTTAAACAGCAAAAGCCTTTTCCATTTCCAAAATCACATTTGTCCACCCAAATGAAAGGTGCCTGCCTATCTACACTAACATGGTTACATATTCATTTACAAGGGACAGTTTACTTAGCAACAAACCATATTTGCTGTGTCACTTAAGAGGCATAATACTCATACATGTGCAATTAGTTTCCTTAATTTGGAAAAAAGTCTAATCTGAATCTGCACTATTCAAAAACATTAGGTCCATTAGTGAAGCAAGCCATTAGTAAGAGGCATATGGGATAAAATTATTAGAATTAGTCACCTGCGATTTTAATTTCTTGTTCCCATTATGCATTGTTAACAGCTTCCCAAGCTAAACAGCGCCAAGCAAATGAATGTGCTGCATGAGGCATTCAATTTTCTTTAAAGTCAGAGAATTCTACTTATTTCACTTGATTGGCTCATATCACAGTCAGTAGCCCTGACGTTATAGAGGTCACAGCAAATTTTAAACAAAGACTGCTAATAGGGAGTAGAATATTTTAAGGAGCAGAACATTTGCCAGAAAGCAATGGAGACAGTGCAACACCACTGACCTTTGCAGGCCTCTCATTAAAGATGGAGGGTCAGAGTCATTTATTCCCATTTTTCCTAATAAAAATTCAACTACTGATGGATTGGCAAATCCCACAGAATGATGCAAGACTTTTTCATATGGCTCCGAAGTATTGGCTACTTCAACACTTCGCCTTGAAGAAAACATGAACATGTAAGTATGACCACAATGACAGTTCATTTGCTTCATTATGCTGGCATACAGAGTGAGTACACATAAATTGGTATCTATTAATCCTTACTAATTCACAAAAAAAATTAGGTAGCCCCACCTCCCTCAAGCAGTACCAGTACTTCAGATGAAACCAATTATGATTTGCTGAAACTCCATGCTCTTTGCTGCTCTCTTCATTCAAAGGCTGCAGAATCAGGCCTCCAGTTTCTCTGCCCTCCCTTCTTATGGTTTATTCTACCTGTTGTTGATAAGCTATTAAGGCCTCTGACAGACGTTACACTTAAGACACGATTAACATCTTAACTAATAACCTAGCCACATATTAATGCAATTAAGGGCATAGTAAAACAACATATAAGCCACAAAGTTATTACACAAATACAAAATGTGCAATCACTTTGTGGCTAGCTGTCAACATGCCTGAAATCGAATGTATAACCAGGCATCAGCAGATCAAGGTTCCCACCTTCTGGGGTGCAAAGTCAATGTCAGGGTCATATTTTGTACAGTTCTGAAGCCAGTACCATCCCCATGCAAATGTTTAGACTCTCTAAGAAAGACTCAGGCATTTAAAAAAAAAAAAAAAAGACAGCTCTGTCCACAGGTTCTCAAAGCAATGTATTTAACAAAACTAATCTGGCACAGCTGAACACAAGCTCTTACCTATAATGTAATGGCAAGTCGTCAGAGCTAATTACTCCCAGTTTACTACTAGACAGATTGGGTGGAAGAACAGAGTTGTGCAGCGATACTGTGATCTTTTCATGGTAACGATCAACGTCCTTAATTACAGCTACAAAAACATAAAGTAATTAAAGCAAACTAGCAGAATTACCATTTAAGAGCTAAACAGGAAACAAACAATTTCGCCGGGGTGGGGGGGAAGGTATGGGCACCTGCCTTGTATAATGTCGCCAGTCTGATAGTATGATAAAGGATCACCATGGCTGCTATGAGAAGGTACATCTCTTAATGGACAAAGAGCCTGCAACGAGCAAAACCAAAAATATGATGAAGAGCACCAACAATTACAAAAACATATGATTAAGGAAGCTGCATTAGAAGACAGTTTCCTCCTCTATCAGAATCACTTTGTGTAATGATCATTTTTTACTTAAGTAAACATCCAACAATTCAAAATGGAAATTGTAAATTACAAATGCAGCTAGCATGCAGACATGAAATCTAAAATCCCGGTATTAAAATTTAATACAAGACTGCCAGTTTCTGTGCAGATTTACTATTAACAAAAAATGTTTAAGTTTCATTTGCAATAAAGAGAAAGCCTTTTTTATGATTAAGTTGTCCTCCATTGCATTTGACTATCTTCAACTGTATTCAGCATGGCTATATTAAATTGGCTTGCTTCAGATTCAGGTCTACCCATCTCAAAGCCAGAAAGCATTAATGACTGTCCAGGAAAAGATAACCCTGATCTCTGAGGTCCCCTGTGCAAGATGTAGCTGACACATTAGGAAGTTAGTGCTGCTCTGCATACATTTACTTGTTACAACTCACAATCAAATCTTACAGTGATTTCTAAGTCTGAGATTTCTCTTATCATGCTGCTGCCCATGCAGATCAACACCATGAAAAAACCAAATTCACGAATAGAAGTAATCCTCCCAATCACAATATCGCCACGCTCAATATCTCGGAAAAACAGCTCCCTCCTGTCTTCACTGGGAACATCCATGAATTGTTCCAGGGGTGGCATAACAGCATAACATTCTGTAATTAAAGAGCAAAGAACAGTTATGTAATAACGACTCTACCTTCTGAAATAGCCTATTACAGTTAACTATAGTGTCAGGGAAGTATAACATGGAGAAAAGCAAAACAGTACAAGTTGTGTCACATTCACAGTCATTTCTCTACACACAGTACAGTACAAGAGGAAGTCTCATTCCTTCCAGACCCTGAAGCTTACTGCTCTTTTCCCTTCCACTCCTCAATATGGTCAATAAGGTTTTCCACATCCATGTTAAAGCCTCCAGAGATTCTGTATTTGCCTGTACAACTGGTCAAATCGGACTGGACAAGATTTATTTTTCAGAGAGTCAGTGCAATCCCATAATTCAGCCAGAAATAGTCAACACAAGATCAATGTTTGCTTCGTATTTACCCAAGCTGTGCAAACTTTCAGCATCTGCCAGCTGCAGGAGGTCTGCCAAAACCTAGCAGCCCACTGGGCAAGCATAATTAAGGCACACCAGTTTCTGTACACAAAGTAGTACTGTGGCTACCATGTCACCCAGCTGTCTCAGTCGCCAGCCTGAATGATGCATATAAAGCTGGGTCAAGTGGAAACAGCCTTCAGTAAAAGTCCAGAATAAAGTTCAGCTCTTGTTTCTGAAGCAGCAGAGACATCTGAGCCACTCTGACAGTGAACTCCTCCTGGAGACATTGGTTCACAATAGCAACACCCTGACAAGGCTAAAAAAGGACAGAAAATCATTTTGATAGACCCACACAACAGGAAGCGCTTCTTACAGACTGCTTTTTCAAATTGCTAATTGCAGATATCTACCAAGTAACCAAGGTAATGGTCAAAGCAGCAAAATCATGACCAAATTTCTCCAAAAACAGTCATCTTTCTTTACCATAACCAAAATCAAGCTGCTACTTGAAGAAAACAAGTAGCAACCCAGAACATCTTACACTACAGGATAATAAAGTGATGGATTTTTAGCTTCTTCCACTGTCAAGAATTAATACCTCCCTGAACTTACCGGGCACAGAAAGAGCCAAGAGCTCATTTATCTACCTCACATTTGTCAAAGTAATAACCTAGTTTTATAGATAGGAAAACTCGGGCAAACCACTAATTACCCAGCAAACTGAGGTCAAAGTATGAGACAGAACCCAAACCTTAGAGCTCTCAGCCTTGACCCACGGGTGTCAAACATACGGCCTGTGAAGCAGCGTTGTCTAAACTTGCAGAGCTCCCCAAGAGGTTGTGAATTCAGGGGTGGGGCAAGAGGGGACAGGGCTCACCACCAAAATACAGGGCACAGAGCCCCAATAGGAACACGTGTTGGTGGAGCCGGGAAACAATGGCAGCGTTAACCCCTGCTACCACTTGCCCCACTGCATCCAGGGTGAGTTTGATACCCCTGCTCTAATCTATCCCCTCACACGCTTAACAGGAATGTCAGAACTTTTACCCTTTCTTCCAGCAGGTAATATTAAAATGCAGCAGCTCTTCTGGACAGTAACTATTTAAGAAAAGGAAAAAACATATGAAGTGCCACACAAAGTAAGACCAACAGTCCATTTAGCCCAGTATCCTGTATTCTGCTGTAATCCCGTACCTCCTAGGGATCTAGTCTGATGGCTCCTACAGAGCCATCAGCATGAACATGTACCTCGCGGATTTTGTGGACTACCCCAATGTCCGTCTTTTTAGTCAGAAGGGACCCTTGGTGCACACCTACCTCGAGTGCACCAGGATGCAGCCCCTCTACCCCCTTCTCAAAAACCCTGTACTGAGATTTTAACTGCACTTTCCCCCACCTTTTACTTTATGCACACCTCTATGTATCCCCACCAAGTCCTGGGACCTTCTGGTCCACCTCCTCTCCTGGCCCAGGCCAAGCTCTCCATGTACCATACTAGGAAGCTGCTGCCTGGGGGACCCTCCCCACCAGTGGTGCTTTGCTTTAAACTCAGCATGCTCCCGTGCAAAGCCCAGCACACACCCAGAAGAGGCATCACATTAGCTGGACCCAGCTCACCCACCAGCTGTATAGATTGGGCGCTTTCGTGGGGCTTTTTGGCGCTTTCATCTAATACCTTATTGAATCAGCTCGAAGTAAAAACGCAAAAAAGCCCTGCTGCAATGCCCGAGCCACACAGACGCCAAGGAGCTGAGTCAAAGTCACATGCTGCTTCCGGTACAGTGTGGGGATTTTTGTTTTGGTTTGGGGTTTTTTCACGCCTGTCAACAGCCTATGGGATTATCTTTCACTCATCCATGCACATCTCTAGGCAGAGTTTCACTGGCCTGTGTCCACAGTCTCCATCAGTAAGTTCAAGGGGCAGCGGGCACTGGCTGGTGGTCTCTGCCCAGTGTCCTCCCCTTCCCCACCCCTCCAGAACCCAGGTATTAACCTTTGACCTGTCTCCAACAGTGGCAAGCCTTAGAAGGAAATTATATGTACAGGGTGCCTAGTGCAATCCATCCCATCATACCCTCCCTGGCATTCACTACCATCGCTTTAAAGGGCATCAGGATACACCTCTGACTCTTCTTTTTAATAACTTGTTATGGACCTGCCCTCCATGAATTTGTCTAATCCTTTTTTGAACCTGATTGTATTATCTGCCTCTACGACCTCCAGAGACTATGCATTCCACCAGGTAACAAAGTGCTGCTTCTGCTTGCTTTAAACCAGTCTCCTGTTTATTTGGGTGGGTGCCCCCACCAAGCTATTCTATTCCAGGACTTGGTGAATAATACTTCACCATTCCCTTTATAAACATCTTCCATGATTTTGGAGCCCATTTGTGTTCCACCCTTCCCCCTAGCCTTCTCCTTTAACTGAAGAGTCCTAGCCTTTTCAGTCCCTCCTGGTCCAGCAATTTCCCATACCCCTAATCATCTCTGTGGACCTACTCTGTGACTTTTCTAACTCTACTACATCCTTCTGGAGATGTGAAGACCAAAACTGGAGAATATTCACAGTGTGGGTGCATAATGAACTTATGTAGTGGCACGGTGAGGTTCTCCATTCCCTTCTTAAGGATACTCAACATTTTATGCCCAGCCCATCCCCTCTGCTCCTTGCGCATGCATGCACACATACATACACACAAAACAGGTAACAGCTTTCTAAAATATACATGGCAATTCTACAAATGAACCCAAAATTTTGCTGATCTGCAGCAGCTTCACCACAATAAAAGAAATTAGGCAGAGTTGTCTTCCATGAAAACAGCCTTTCCAGCACATTTTTCAAGCCCTTTGGACACAGGAGCACAATTGTGAGATCTGGAAGCTCCTAGTCATGAACTGGCACAACGGTGGCAGTTGCAAGACGGTAGTCTAGCACTTGGATGAGGCAGGAGTACAATTTGGCAACTGTAACCAACTGAGCACCCCTCCTCAGGATCTGTTCTGCTCACCCCAAAATGGGTAGGAGGCTAGAAAAGGTGCCCTAAACATAACCTATCTACCTTCTTCCTGACTGGATAACCGTGTCCAGTGGGACCATCTTTCCTGCTGTCGAAATCAATGAAGACACACAAACAATTTCAGGATCTGGAACATCAGGACCACCCTAAACAATCCTATCAGTAAGAGCTTAGCGCGCCGCATGGAAGCTGTGACTCAAGAACTCAGGTGACACAACACTGACGTTGCTACACTGAGTTCAACCCAGCAAGCGTGAGATGGGCAGCTCAAAAGATATGGAGACAGCTATACCTTTTTCTTGAAGGGTAAACTGGAAGGAGAATGACAGCCATCAAGAATGAACTCAGAAACCAACTCAACAAGTTCCCTATTGAGAATTAACGAGTGCCTCATGACTTTGCCTTAAACTGGCAGGGAACCAATACTCCGCTGTCATCAGCACATACACCCCAGCTCTCAACATCACTAATGAGACCAAGGAGAAATTCTGTGTCAACCCTGACCAAGGCTTTTCTAATGTTCCAGAGGGAGACAGACTTTTTTTAAATTTTTTTTTTTGGGGGGAGGTGTTCAACACCAAAGTCAGAAGGGACTCAAACCTCTGCAATGGAACTATTGGCAAGGAAGGAGTACAACAGGTCAGCACTCAATGGCATCATCCTCTTGACAAAATGCATAGAACATGTACTCACCATTTCCAATTCCACCACAAAAAAACAGGCACAAGACATCACGGTAACACCTGTAATCTAAGTACTGGTACCTGACTGACTATGTCACTGGTCATGCCCAGGACTGCAAGGATGTCTGCATCACCCAAGCCATGGTAGGAGCTGACAATTGCTGGACTAATCACCAATTCATCCAGCTTGGTTATGTCACTCAAACTGGCTCCCAAATGACAGCTGCAGCAGAAACAATGCTGATGGAAGATCAGTGTTGAAGGACTCAAGGACCCAATCAAGTGAGACCTCTTCCACAAGCATCTCAATGAAAAGCTGGTGAATTACGAACAGTGAGAGACTGCTGGCAGCACTTGGGGTGCCTTCAAGTCCACCATCATCAGTGTCTGCAAAGAGGCATTTGCATTCTCTACCAGGAAACATCAAGACTTATTTGATGAGAATGACCAGGAGCTGCAAGAGTTGATTGACCACAAGTGTAAAGCCTTTTGTGCTTGGTGGAACAACATCAGCTGCAAGCAAAATAAAATCAAATCTCCAATAAGCAAGTCAAAGGTCCAAAGGAGGACCTGAGATATGAAGAATAGATGGTGGAAAGACAAGGTGAAGGAGATTCAACATCTCACTGACATCCACAATATGCACGGTTTTAGTGCCACCAAAGCCATCTATGATCTGAGCACTCAGGGACCAGGCCCCTTGAGACCTAATGATGGAGAAGACCTGATCAAGGGAAGGGGAGCTATCAACGCCCACTGGAAGGAGCATTTTGAAGACCTTCTCAGTTGAGACTCTATTGTTAATGAGCGTGCTTCCAACTCCATCCTGCAACACCCAGTCAGAGAATCTTGAATTCCCTCCACAACTGGGTTAGGAAAACCATCAAGCAGAAAAACAAGGTACCTGGAGCTGATGGAATCCCCATTGATTTCTTCAAGCAGAGGGGAGCAGAGCTCACATCACAGCTCCATTCCTTCATCTTAAAAGATATGGAACGATGAGAAAATCCCAGATTACTTCAAGGACTCCACAACAATGACAATCTTCATGGAAGGAAATAAGTCTAACTGTGGAAACTAGAGGGATCACCTTGCTGTCCACCACAGGAAAGATAGGTTAGGAGAGTTCTCACAACAATCTCCTTCTACTCGCTGAAGAGCTCCTCCCAGAATCTCAGTGAAGGTTTAGGGCATCAAGAGGCACTACTGACATGGTCTTCACAACTCACCAGCTGCAGGAAAAATGCCGGGAAAAAACCTCTACATGGCCTTCTTTGACCTCATGAAAGCCTGTCAAGCCTGGACTGTCAACCCAGTAGCACTGTGGAAGATCCTCTGAAGTATGGATACCTACTGAAATTCATCACCACTCTTTGCCTGCTCCAGAACGTATGTGAATGATGGTCCTCACTAATGGATCTATCACAGATACCTTTGAGGTTAAGGCAGTAGTTAAGCAAAGCTGCATTATCACCAGGGATCCTGGTTTTCGCTGATAAAAAAGTTGCAAATTCTCTGATTAGAACCCCCAAATTCCACTATTAAAATGAAAGGCCACTAAATATATAGATATAAATTGAACACAATGTTTTATTGATAAAGATACAATTTTAAAGCAAATTTAAAGCCTACCAGTGCCTCAATCACTATAATAAAATAAATTCTAAATACCTATACATTTTGGGATTTAATTTTGTTTTTTACCACGGAAAAATAAGAGCTCCCCCTACCCCCTTAGCTCACCAGGATGCAGGTCCAGACCCCTCACTCCCCACCCATAGCCCATCAGTGCCCTTTACTCCCCGCTCACAGCCCCTGGCCCTGCCAGTGACCCTGAACTCCTCACCACCCTGCTGGTGCCCCTCACTTTCCACCCATAGCCTCCTGCCTCCTCCCCAGCTCTGATGGAAGGGTGGCCCCAGCTGCCAGGACTATGGGGCTGGGGACCTGGGTCTGCAGCCCGCTGCTCCCACAGCAGCACCAGAGCGCTGGTTACTGCCCATGGGAGGCAGTAGCTGCTGTGGTGAAATGGAGCGCAGAACCTGTCTCCCCCTCCCCTCCCCCCATGGGTGGCATGGCTGGAGTGGCGTCCCGGGGGGGGGATAATCGGGTATGGGCTGCCGGCTACAGGCTCAGATTGTGGAGGGGGGGAGCTATCTCTCCTCCAGTGAGTGCACTCCTGCTACTAGAACTCTGCCAGTCTGCAGACAGATCTGTGCAAAATCCATGTGTTTCTCCACTAAAATGAAAACCCACATTTTTCTTAGGTAAAGTGAAATTCCGCAACTGGATCTCTCTTGTCCACGTGGTTATTGCTCTCAAAGACCTCTGACAGGTAGTAAGACAGGATTTTCCTTTACAAAAAAAGCTCTATACTTATAGTAAGTGAGGCTTTAACACAGGGGTAGGCAAATATTTTGGGTGGAGAGCTGCTTAAAGAGTTTTGGTGAGCTATCAAAGGCTGCAAAGGTAGCCCCACCTGTTGATAGGCACCCATGCCCTGATCACATTCTTGGGACTAGAAGTCCTGCCCTCTAAGCCCTGACTATTGCCACTGGAAGTCTCTCCCCTTGCCCCCAAAAGTACTGCTTTTGGGAAGGGGGTTTGTCATCTTGGAACCAGAAAAAACAAAAAAATTGGATACTAAAAATCAAAAAATTCACAATAACATACTTTAATTTTATTTAAAAAAATATTTTTGTCCCAATCTGTGTGGTGTAAATAGAGGTGATCGCATAATAGTCTTACTCATATATTGTAGAGTAGTGTGAACAGGTGAGGGATATGGAAAGGTGGGTATGGGGTTGGGGGGGGCTGTGGGTGCATGTGCATGTAGGGCATGGTGTGTGGATGTGGGTGTGTGGAGGGGGAGGGTGGCCAGGGGTATGTGTAGGGGGGTGGGTAGAGTGTGCATGGGGGGGTATAGATGCATGGCAGGGTGTGCGTGTATAGCAGTAAGTGGGGCTCCCCCCAGAGGTGTGTGGGTATATGCAGTGTTTCTTGGCTGTGTGATTGTGTGGAGGAGGGTGTGGTTGTGGGGTTTGCAAGGTAGGGTCTGTGGGTGCGGTGGGGTGTGCATGGCACCCTGAGCGTGCCGCTGGGCAGCACCTGCACCCGCCCCACCTTGCAACAGCCTAGAACCCCGAAGTGCTTCCTCGCCACCGTCAGCAGCACACCAGAGCACCCCGCATGACTCACCCCCACCCAAGCATATCAGCCAGATCCTGGGTACAGCTCTGATCCAGCCCACCCTGCACCGCCCGGCTGTGGAGCATTCTGCCACCCACTGGCGGCTCTGCAGAACTTCCTTTCTAGGCAGCCCACATGGCAGCAGCTCCTTCCAGCTGCCGTCTCTGCTGCCCAGCCATGCCATACCAGCGGGGACCCATGCTGCACAGCCCTGGCCCCACACACCCTGCGCCTGCTCCAGGCTCACCCACTCATGCTCAGCAGCAGCAGTGCAGAACAGAAACAGCTGTTCAGCTTGGGGAAAAAGAAGCCTCTCCCTCTCCTGCTGGCAGCAGTTCCCTGCTGCAGTCATCCAGAGCCTGCACCGGGCTGTCCCATGTCTGCTCTGCACTGCCAGGACTGCCCCACTAGGCAGCAGTTATGGCAGTGTAGATGCAGGGCAGCCCCACACAGGCTCCGGGCAGCCACTACTACTGAGCCCGGGCAAGTGAGCTCAGAGCTGATGCAGGGTTGCAGCTGTGCATTGCAGGTCCCTGCTGGTTCTGGTGGAAATGGCAGCCGAAAGGAGCAGCCACCACCTGGGCTGCCTAGAAAGGCAGTCCAGCCACAGAGCTGCCCCAGCCCTGCTGCACACCCAGGGGGCGGCAGAACATGCCCTGCATGAACTATCTGGGCCAGGGAACCAAGGGACTCGCCATGGGCCAGACAAAGACACATCGCTGGCCAGATCTGGCCCATGGGCCATATTGTGCCCACCCCTGCACCGACAGCTCAAGTTTAAAATTTTGAGCATCAAATATCTATCTATTCCTGTGCTGTAAATATGCCCATCCTAACAGTTGGCAAATGTTGCTGCGAGTTTCTAAGCAGCTTTCATGTTTCTCCCCAGAAAGTGCTAAATATCAGTAAAGCAAATACATACACATATGCATTTGTTAGAATCTAAAATTATTACATTTTGGGAACAAATCAATTGAATACAGACACATGTATATAAAATATATCTACATTTACATTTTGTAAAATTATGCTCATCAGCCTACTGGATACAAATAACTTCACTATCACCAAGGTAGAGGCTTATGAACATGTGGGCTGGTAAACTTGCAACATGGCTGCTTTTTAAAAGACTAATAGGATAGGAAATCACACAGATGATATTCTATACTTGATAAAACTGGGGAAAAAGAAGTTTCAACAAGTACAAAGAACTTCTAAGACTGATTTCAGATTTTACTCTACAAACATGTTCAGGATAACTAGATACATCAACAGGATGACTACTTTATGGGGTTTCCTTAGAGGTACCAGTGTGCTAAGGGTTCAAGACCTTTCTTGGTCTCTCTGTTCTTGAAAAAGCAGTTTTATTTTGACAGAAATGGCTCATGTATTCCTGATCCATTTTCATACTATTAATCAAATAATTTGCTCAGAAGCATTTACCTATTCACATTTGATAATAATCTATTTCAAATTTATTTCAGCAGAAAACAGTGACACAGTACTTTTCCACTTTTGGAGTATAAGCCCAGTTAGGTAAAATAAAAGATTATGCCTGATGAATTCAGGATAGCATGAACTTAGGAAATGCTTGCTTGGATGAGGACGTATTTAAGCCAGTGGGGTCAAACTTCTGTAAATGAAGTAGGGCTGGCCCATGTGCCAAATCAGACCGTAGTACTGCCTTCTACATGCAACACGGGTCCCAGAGCAGCCAGGGTGGGCACTGCATGCAACCAACACAGGTCCTGGACCCTGCACCTCGTTCAGCATGTGCTGGGTGCAGCCTGTCAGTTTACTATGAGACCCAACAGCAGCACCAGGAGTCCAAATGACGGGGCTCCGTGGGCCATAGCCAGCCCTAGGTCCATATTTTTGACACCCCTGATTTAAATAATCAAAACTTTCAAATAAAAATACTATGTTAAAAAAAATTAATTATTTTACACAATAACTTTAGTGGGCTCTCCTCCTGTGTGCCTCCCAGAGTTTCTCTTCACCTGTAATTATGGTCTTTACCTTCATTCTCTTCATTTAGTTCCGAAATGGCTGTTGCATTTGATTTCCATGAATAAGCAAAAAGGATATCAGCTTTTTTGGCAATGAATTGCTGTATCTCAATGTTATCAATTCTCCAGTCTTTCCTAAAAAAAGAAAGACAGACAAATCTAGCATTCCTCCCTCTCTTCACATATTACAAAATACCTAAAATAATCAGCATGGTTAGAAATTATCCTTCATTTTGCATAACTACATATTTAAATAACTGGAGTACTGCATCCAATTTTGGACACTGCACTTCCAAAAAGATGCAGTGAAACTGGAAAGAATCCAGCAGAGAGCAGCAACAGAAAAACTGCTGTTCTAAAAGCCCCTCTAGAAGTTCAGGTAAAGGTGCAATAGGCTCCAATGCACGACCTACACAATCACACCTGCCATGCCACACGTGCATGGCAGAAGGTGTGATTGTGGGATTCAGTATCAGATGCAACCATGCCTTATAGTGGGTGGCATCACCACCCTGGACTCCCCCTGCCAGAGATGTAGCTTGCAGGACTTGCAGCCACAGCAGCACTTGAGGCGAGCACTATGGCTGGGAGGCCCATCAGCTGACAGGCTCCCAGCCACAGGGGGGTCACCTGGCCACACATTCAACTAGTTTTGTGATCAAGAGGAGCCACAGAGTTATAATGTAATTTTGGAAGAATAACGTTGCGGCTTATTCCTGGTCCTCCCACACTGTTACCCAACCGGATGTGTAGCTGTCACAACTTATGACACAATTAACTAGCGTCAAGTGCAACATCATAGAAAATGAGGATTGGAAGGGCCCCTGGAGCAGGGGGTTGCACTAGCTGTGACCTCCCAAGCAGGACCAGCCCCAACTACATCATCCCTGCCAAGGCTAAAAACGTCCAAGGATGGAGATCCCACCCCCCTCTAGATAACCCACTGCAGTGTTTTACTACCCTCCTAGCAAGAAGGTTTTTCCTAACGCCCAACCTAAAAATCCTTTGTCACAACGTAAGCCCATCACTTCCTGTCCTGTCATCCACCCCCACTGAAAGCAGCCAGCTCCATCCCTGTCACAACCCCCCTGCAAGGAGCTGGAGATTGCAACAACCCCCCACCCCCGTTCTGCAGACTAAACAGGCCCATGTCACAGATGGGGCTCTCTCCTCGCAAGCCCCGAACCGTTTCCGTGGCTCTCCAATGTGACCGCACCCTTCCCACGGGGCCCGGAGGGAAAGGGCGGGGGAAGCTCCAAGCCCCACAATAACAGGCGCCAAATCCCCAGGAGGTGGCGGCCAAGCCAGGCCGCGGCCGC
>NW_017728910.1:19849584-19869278 GCF_001723895.1 Crocodylus porosus | reverse complement strand
GCCCGGCGGGCGGCAGGAGGCCGCGGAAGTCGGGGCTGTCGGGCTGCTCGGCGCGGAGCAGGGCCAGCAGCGCCGGCCCGTGCACGCTCAGCGCCTGACGAAGCACGTCCCGATCCATCCCGCCACCACCCTAGCCCTCGCCTTCGCCACGGCACCACCCGGAAGCGGAAGCCGCTCAACGGGCCTCGCGCATGCGGGGTGGGAGGGGCAGGCCTACGTGGGCTGCACCCCGGGCGCCTCGCGCATGCGCGGTGAGAGGGGTGGGTCCACGTGGACTGGTGCTAGGGTGCCTACTCGGGGTCAGTAGGGCCCGGTCTTTCATTTCTAACCTGATTTAGAAATATCTGTGGGCTGCTTAGCTCTAATTAGTTGATCTAGTATGTTGTAAAGTTAAGGTGGTCGTGGGCTATATGAATTGTAAATGTGGGAAAGAAAGTGGTGTTTCATTAAATAAGAGGGTGGAAATATGGTACCTGGAGGGATTTTGTTTCATGTTTAGCGAAAAGAAACAGATGTGCCGAAAGATTTAATGGACTACGTTGTAAATGAAACATGGGGGAATGTGGTGCTGAAGAAACTTCGTTGGGAAGGGAGATATAAGATGATGGTGTCTTATGTTTGAGAAAATTGTTTTGACTGGTGTAGGTGAGTCATTTGAGATGGTTTGTGCACATTATTTTGCTATTTTGTACTTTATTAATTAAAAAAATCTGTGCCATGCTTAGTAGTTTTATATCAGTTATCCTAGACCCGTGTGTATTAGGATCATTGTTAGTGATCTTGTTTCATAGACTATTGTATTTTGTCTCCATCAAGGGGAAAAAAGAGTGTTGTGCATAATGAAAGCGCGAAAATCAGTTCAATCAATTATTACCATCATCACTTTAATCTGTTGACTACGTTACTAGGAGAGTGGACTTAAAAAGCTAAAATATTCTGGTGAGATGCAGTTAATAGTAGCTATCTGCCATCTGCAATCATAATGCTGAGTTACGGAAGGCGACCAACGCTCAGTACCCTTGAGGCGTGGCTTATCACACAGTGATACATGCTTTGTTGTTAGCACATCACAGTTCCCGCATTATCTTTACAAAGTGGTGGTCTCCTTTCGTTAGTTTGTGTTGCACGTATCAAAACTCATGTCAATATCTACAGGTTTGGGTCCTGTCTCGCTCGTTTTCTGCAGCGCTGCTTCATTAAGGTGGTTGTGTAACCTAGCCCTAAACATCCTGGGACATCCCATCATTTTTTCTGTAACAAAACGGAATTCAGTATCCGAGGATGATGTGGAGCTCGGTCCACAAGAGGGTGCCATAAGATCATTGTGGCTTCTCTGATCCCAGAGAAGAACCATCCAAAGTTATTTTTTTTTAAATGTATTTACCCCGAACTGCACAACTCCAGTGTAGACTCTAGTCTTTCAGGTAAAGTCTTGCTTCAAAGCCCTGTCTCAGACTGAACCTGAAGGGTAATTCATTTGCTAAGGAATTGAAAGCTTCATGGCATAGAATTAAGGCCCCTGTTCTGCAGGCTGCTCTGTGCAGGTAGAGCCATCCTCTGGACAGCATTTTATTGATTTAAGTAATCTCTGCATATCCCAGCGGTTCTCATCAGCCTTTTTAGGCACCCTCATTGGACTCCAAGTCCCTTTCAGGAAATGTCAGCTTATAGGTTTCACTCACTTCTTGGCTGCAGAAAAATAATAGAATGGTTCTTCTTCTGTTGCAAAGAACAGAGAAGGACCAAACAATTTTTCCAACATGGTGGATTCCCATTTCAAATTTCTGGGTTTGTCTTGTGAACCACGTTTGCACACCTAATGGTGCTAAGATGTTGTGGCACCCTTGAAAGAATCTCAGTGGTTGAGAAGCACTGGCGTAGGCCAAACAATTTCAAAATATCAGGCCCGCCTGGTTCCATTCGTTCCCTCTAACAGGAAGGCCATCTTCCTTAGTGTTAAATATTACGTTGGTAAAATAGTCCAAGACAGAGAGTGAGCCCTGATGAGGAAAATTCCTAATGAGGAATGTAAAGGAGGGAGAAAGTTATCTAGTGTTTTGAACAGCGGGCTGGACTTGCAGAATGCAGTGATCTTCCTGACTCACTTATTGAGATACTTCAGATTACTTACTCTTTTTGTTCCCTTGTTCGCCCCATTCATAAAATGGATCTAATTATACTTGTGGTTAAACTATGCAAGTGATTTGAATGTCCAATTCTCATTCATTTTCATGAGATCTGGACAACAGAACCCATTAGATGGCTTAAAAAAAACCAAGGCCATGTTAATACACAAAAGTTGCATGACCCTAACTTCAGTGTATCCTATCAGTAGATATAAGTAGGGCACATTGTCACCCATGCCCTCTCCCAGCACCCCTCCCGCATGATGGGAACTAGGAGAGTTTTAAAACAGTGCCAGTTAAACGGGTTTTCTGTGAGGGTTGCATAGAAGGCTCCCCAGTTTCCTTGGCAGTGTATTCTATACCATCAAAAAGTTGTTTTTCTGAAATAAGCTAAGCAAAGCACTCTTGCATTAAGCAGGTATATTTAATATTACTGACATCATAACAAATAGCAGCAAGAAAGCACTTCAGAGAGTTAAAATATTTTTTATTTGTGTTCATGAAGTCGGTTCCTGTACCTGCAGTACCTCCGAGTTGAAATGTGATGAGGTAAACAGTTGAGAGGATGAAGGTATAGCTCACAATCAGGTCTCAGTGCTTTGATTTAAGAAACTTCTAGTAACCAGGGATTTAGCTTAATCTGAAAGATAAAACTTAATCTTCTGTCTTAATGTGTGAACTATTTATACTCACTGTCTCTGCAGTAAAGAATTACTCGCGTGGAAAAGTAACAAGTGAACTTGCAAAACTAGGAGGAAATTTCCACAGAGTAAGACTGATATGGGAATAACTATGTACCTATGTAGATCCAGATAACAAACATAAACCTTTGTAAATTGATTTTTTTTCCAAGTGCATTGTCCTAAATTATTTTCCATTTTAGAGGATAATGGCAGTTTTATTCAGGGAAGTAGTACCATTCATTTGTGTGATCTAACAGATACAACCAACCATCCAGCAGAAAAATTGTTTGAGGCAAAAACTCTGCGTATGTAAGCAGTTTTCCTGTCTAATACACAGGTACACAAAGAAATTATAAGAAGTATGTTGAGTGGCTAAAAATAAAAGATCTAAAGTTTCAGTTCAAAAGAAAGACATTATGATTAAGTATATAGAGTACATTATGGTTTCCAGACTATCGTATCAGCAGAAATGCATCTGTAAAGCAAAACTACCTTACAAAATGATTATGGGCTTTTCAAATGTTGTAAAAGGACATTTCTGTGAGTGGAAATCAAGACCATTTTTTGAGAAAAATTACTAACTTAAATATGTTTAGTTAACATTTTTATACACAGTGGGCATGTAGACACAAGATGCTGACTGTACAGTAGCTATATATATAATAATCCTGTGCAGTGGCGCATCAGCACTGTGCAGCGGCGTTACTTAAAAGACATCCTGTGCTACTACACGGTAACTCCAGTTACTGTGCCTTTATTTAGTACTTGTTTATATAAGTACTGACTAAATCTGCAGTAACCACTGCGCAGTAGCATCTTATGTAGATGCGCCTGGTATGTTGAAAGTAGCTTAGTTGTTTCTAAACAACAGGTGACCGGAGAAAGGAAATTATGGCATCTCCTAGAAGTGCTACCTGGACTGGACAGAGGCCTTTACTGAGTTGGAGACAGCATGTCAGGGAGAGAAAGAGGGCTTTGATCTAGAAAGCAGAGAAAAATACAGCCGAGGCTCTTTGACACAAAAAATGGCACAGCTAAATTCTGATTTGGCTTCTCCCAGACTGACAAGTTCCATCAGATTTGAATTTGGCTCTATGAATTCTGGAGTTACCTGAAAGATACTAAAATATCACTGAACGACTGGATCTTAGGAGGCTCCTCCACCCAAGCAGCCTAGGTATAAACACAGACTTATGTATTTCATTTCTTAGGCTGTGTAGTTGACTAATATTTAAATACAGTGTGGTTAACTGAATTAGAACCTGTCCTGTAATGTCAGGCATGACTTGGTACCCAGATAAGTCTTCACTATCCTTGTCTATCATGTCCTCTTACATTGCTAATCCCATAAGCTTCCCCACCGTGAGTACTTTCACAGAGAATTTTTCAGGCAACTTTTTTTGTGTGTTCCTCCAGTTGCTCAAGAGCAAACACTCTGCTCTTAACATACTCCCAATATTTCCATCTTCCATGGTATATTAAATTGAGACAAATATTTAGCTCCAATTCTGTAAAGACTCGTGCATATACTTACTTTTATACATAAGAGTAATCCAAACTTTGCTAAGACTAATTCCATGTCTAGCCAAAAATTTTTAATGGTTTCTGCTGCAAAACTTCCCCTCCAGCAACACTTACTTTAAAATGTTTATAAAAGTTATGTATTGCTCTGTGGTTCATTTGAAATGTTTTAAGTCCTCTATAGTAATTGATAAACCTGAGACTTCTTGGGGTTCTGCCATGTCTGGTTAAACAACCTGTTTCTTTACATATCTGAGTCAGTAATTTGAACATGCCACTTGTGCAAAGTGCATAAAAACAGACACTAAAGAGCAATTAGAACAAAATACTCATTGAACATTCAATGAAGCAGAGAAGAACCCATTGCCTCAAAGTAATTAGCAAGCTCCTCTCACTTGTTTTCTTTAAATTTTGCTGATAGTTAGATCAATTGAAAGTAGCACTTAGTGGTACAATTAAAAAAAAAGGAACTTGTTTTAATATTTTTCTAGTTAAAGAGTTAAACTTTTAGTTAATTAGACAACATTTTGCCAATTGCTGACTCATGATTACTGGTCTCCATAAAAACAGTTTAAATGTATTGTGCTGGGTCTGTTGTTTTTTTTTCCATCCAGTTGGACTAAATTTAGCTCTGGCATAAATAAGTGGAAATCCCATTAAAATCGGTGTTTCATATTGAATTGCCATACTGTCATACTATTTTATAGTTACTGCTAGATTTGACTGAATAATATAGCAATTCACAAATATTTCTGCAAATAACAGTGGTAAGTGCATTTCAATATTATTGTGGGGGGAGAGAAAACAGCAGCCAGTGATTCAGCAAATACTAACTTTGGTTGTATGATAGGAATATAATAATTTATAACCCTGGTCCATGCCATGTGACTATAACTAGTAACTGAAAATTAGTTTCTCTAGCTAAGCACATCTGTGTCGCACTTGAATCTCAGTAGGATTATTGCTTATTTTTAAAAAAGCCTGACAGCTGTTGCATATTTGTATAAAGGTCTATGAATCTCAAAAAGTTACATAAATGTTTATTTGTCAGAAAATTCAGACCACAAATGTATTATTTGCTCTCCAATATTTGTTGTCAGAGTCATTCCCTTCCTGATCTGTTTGCAGAAATTGTCATCCAGAGTTAGAAGATATATCAATACCATGTGATATAGGCGGCCAACCACATGTCTGGTAGTAGTTAAAACACTGAAGATATTAATCTGTACTGAAATTTGCATAAACTATTTGAGGAATGATTTTCAATATCAAAACACTCGTAGAGAGCAGGATCCATTCATAAATGCATGATACAAACAGAGCTAAATTTGCAGTCCTTATTCAGAATGGATAATTTATAGAATCACAGAAAATTAGGGTTGGAAGGGATCTCAGGAGGTCATCTAGTCCAACTCTCTGCTCAATGCAGGAGTATCTTCAATTAGATCATTTCAGCCAGGGCTTTGTCAAGCTGGGCCATAAAAACCTCCAAGGATGGAGAGTCCACCACCTCTCTGGGTAATCTGTTCCAGTGCTTCACCACACTCTTAGTGAGAAAGTTTTTCCTAATATCTAACCCAAACTTCCCTTATATGTGTATAATGTGACTGATTCTAGGAAGTATGTCTTTCCATTAGGATGAAGTTATGGCAGTGGCTAAAGATTTTCACTGGGCACGTCTACACATTCATTAATGCACCTTAGTTACTACACATTTAGTTTAGTACTTGCCTAATGAAGTACTAACTTCGTGCACAGTAACTAGTTACTGTGCAGTAGCGCTGGCGCATTTTTTTTGTGAAACTTACTGTGCAGTAGCCTATATCACTGTGCAGTAGTGTATTAGCATGTTTTTTGACCAGCACACTACTGCGCAGTGTTATTAGGCTTCTGCACAGTAAGCATCTCGTGTAGACGCACCCACTGGGTATCATTTGATGTATTTATTTACTTATTTTAAAAGGTAAAACATGGGAGCCATGCCATCTTTTTTGCCTCTGGCTCAACAAGAAGAATCAATAAAGATCAAGCAGGCATACAAAACTCCTATCATTTTAGTGTAAGGTTTGGTATCTCTCTTTAAATACATGATCTAAAGCTTAATGAAGACTGCCGTTGACTTTAAGGGGCTTGTAGATCTAGCCCTTAGGGTTAGAACTCAATCGTTAAACTTTCTCTGCATCTATCTCTGTCTACGTTGGAGATGTTAATATTAAAACACAACTACGTCACTTGTGTATTATAAGGATAGTGGTGAAATGCAACCATTATATTTCAGTCGATTTTTCTTTCTGTTCTAGAGTCTCACATCAGTAAACTGTTAAAGTCACAGGGAACACCACATACTAGACAGCACCCAAATACATTTTAAGGAGCTAGCCAATTTAAAGCAGAAGTAAGGAAAAGTCACTAATCTGAAATATGAAACATCAATTGGATAAAAAGTGATGGACATGTGGAGATGTAACAGATGCTGACTTTGAAGGAAACCAGACAGACATTTCAGGGAATAAAATCTGGACTAGATTTTTAACCATCTCTGCTTTTGCTGTCTCCAGTCAAGTTTAGGTTTAAAGTTGCAGATGAAAATTATACAGGCAATTCATCTAACTAGCCATCTGTCCCTGGTATCCACTGTGCAGCTACTGCCATGGTCTCTAAGGATTTCAAAGATATTTAGGCCTCTAAAGATGCAGATAGGCAATTTTGAATATCTCATTAGTTACCTAAGCAGATTAGGCACCTTTATAAATCTGCCTTGAATAAGGACTGTAATTCCCAAAAGCCACAAATCAAGTTATGAAATATATAATGATATCATTTGCAGCCACAATTAAATGTACCTGCACGTTTGTACTGTCATTTAATTGCGGATGTAAAATTGCAGATGTAAATTTTGAAGCCTGGTATTTAACAATTCAGCTCTTCCTTCCAAAGCCCTTTGGGAATTCATTTATAGCAAGGGAAATCAAAAGAAATGTGCAGAGATGATATTATAAGGAAAAGAGTAGATGAAAACGTCCAGCATCTGTGGCAGGGCCAGCTGGAAGAATTTCAAATAAAGCAAGAAAAGTTAATGCAAATAAAAGTCTAGGGTTCTGTAATTGCAGCTACCTAGCATCAGCAAATTCCTCTTGCTTCCTGACATCTGCCATAACCCTGTATATTCTGCCTCAGAAATCACAAGGTGTACAGCTGGGAGATTCAACAGCTCATTGTCTCTTAGCAGCTGTGTTAGAACCCCATGCTGTTACAAAGAGCTGGGAGAGAAGTGGCATGGATAATACGATATACACATTTTTCTTTCATATTATTGTTTCCCTGCTTTAAAATAGAGATTACAATGCAACATATCATGTAAGATAAAAGCAGTGTAGTAGGGTACTTTTTCTTTACATTTTTTTCTTTTTCTTGATGCTGGAGTAGCAATGCACACACTTACTTGCGTATATGTTATAACAACTGAGCTGAAAAAGGGGCAACCATTACAGGAATGAGTTGTGGCTTTCTTAGTGGAAAAAAAGAGTTATATCATAAACAGTTAATGTCCTCAGTGAGAAGCAGCCTTTGGTGCATCAAGTTGTCATCCAGTTCAGCAGCATGATGCATTTTAGTGATTCAATGCCAGATCCCTGGCAAAACCCAAAAGCAATGCGAATGGCTTTTTCAGTGGAGAAGGCTACAATTATCACATCCTGCACAGCAGCTTTCACAGCTGAAAGACAGCAGCGGGATGGCAAGAATTAAACTTTATCAGTAGATATATTGTAGATTGAACATGCTGCTTCTCTTTCTCTTTGTCATGCTGCCTCCTCCTCTGGTGTTTAGAAAAACAGCCAAATATTGCATTTTATTTTAATTTTTTTTTAACATCAGGATCCCAACACACACACACACACACACACACTATAGCATGTATAAAAGCGTTATACTAGCATGGCATTTACGATAGAGTTACTCTGGATATTTATTTCAATCTCAATTTGGAAGCCAAATAAAACTAATGGATAAAATATACAGAAGAGACAAAGATGGGTTGCAAAAAAGTGAGGAAAAAGCCCAAGGGGTTTTCTGTTCAATAAATTAAATTCTTCTTTCCTCCTTCCCATGACTAAATAGGTTATCCTAACAAAGCGAACTTAACTAGAAGCCAGGGACTTCTGATTTCTATTGATGCACTGAAATGGAGATGGAGAAACATTACTTCTAAAGTTAATCAGAAAATGGTTCTTGTTTCCCCTACAGGAAACTGGGATTTTTTTCCCTTTTCATAGAAATGTTCAGTTAAAATAAAAAAGCCATACTTTTGTGCTTATGCCAACTGAGAAGTTTTCCACACCAAATTTGGTTTTCCAGGTGATATATAATCAACATTGTTCAAAAGAACAGGCCTTTGCATGGCAATTTTCATCTTGCCAAGAAAATATTTTTCTGTTCAAAAGACATTTTGACAATTTTTTAAACCAGTTATTATCTTCCTTTAAGTCAAGAAAAGATGCTTCTACATTACACTAGCACTGAATTTGGTCCTAAGAGTTCTGGTTTTCTCCAGCTGTCAAAGTGAGGTAATGTTCCCATAAAGGTATTTATATATGTAAATCACACTTCCAGTTTAGAGGTCTGAAGGAATAAATTGTGTTTCTTCCACACTGCACACAGCAAATTACTCAGGGTTCAGCCATTTATTTTTCTGTTGACTCACTGCAGATTCCCCCTCCTTTGTTTTTCCTCCATTACTAAAACTCCAAAGGCAAACAGAGTCGTGGGAGTCAGGGGGTAGCACTGAGCAATTCAACATGAAAAAAAAATACTTATTAGACCAAAAACAGCTTACAAAAGCAGAGTGAGAGGAACTAAGGTGACCCAGGGATTGATTTAATGTACGTGCTGACACAATGCGGGACTTCACTGCCATAATTATCCTGCTGTTTAATGATAACAAATTAACCACCCAACAATAATAACTCACTCTCAGACACACAGTGTACTCACATATTTCCAGAAGGAAATGAGAGCACATTTCCAGGGGGCAAAACACACTTCAAAATTGAAATTGAAGAGAACTTCTCATCTATTCTGTATCCAGAGACAGGGGAACTTCTCATCTATTCTGTATCCAGAGACAGGAGCCCTGTAAAGCTACATGCTGTTTCACACAGGCCAAAAACAGATGTTGGGGTGGGGGGGTTAGGGAGGAGGTTAAATTGCGTTAAAAATGGCTACCCAATCTAACTTAGTTCACATGCAAACCTTACACTTAGATTGACCTAACTAAGGAGCTAAGTACGAACTGTACAGAAGTTTGACATACACAGGCTGGTCTAAAAATGGCAGGACCCAGTCTAAGATAGACCTGGATCAATGTGTACTCAAATCAAACCATTCCCAGCACAGACCTAGGGCTAGGAAACCCCATCCACTGGTCCCGGTCCCAGGGCTGCACTTGTCCTACGCAGCCTCCTGACACTGGGTTACTTTTTATCCTCCCGCCCCCTTGTCTCCCCCCTCCATGGACCAGGCAGCCCCCCTGCAGACTCCATGATCCCCCCAATCCTGCCAACCCCCCCCCAGACTCCACCAAACCTCTGTAGACCCCATCTGCCCCCACAATAACCTGTGGATCCTGCTTGCCCCCCCCCAATTACTTCTGCAGATACTGCCTACACCCCCAATTGCTCCCGCAAGTCTCACCTACCCCCTGTTCCCTCCCACGGATCCCACTTTCCCCCCCAATTCCCACTGAACTCCACTGCCACCCCAATCCTGTCCCTCGAGCTTGCTTGCCTCCCTTGTTTCCCCAATGCCACCCCACTAGCGTGCCCTTAATGACTTATCTTATATCAGGTGTCTATTTTTAATTTGATCTAACTTCCCCCTAACTACACAAAACATCTGTACTCAGCCGTAACATATTTCAAATGCTTTGGGGTGCAATTTCCTGGGTGTTTGTTTAATATATTGAATATCCTGTGAATGTAATATTTCTGCAAGGTGCTCGTTTGACAGTTCTGGGCACTGACCATCTAAACAGATGGAGGCACTTGCAGCTCAAATTTTCCCCACACGCACTTCCCCTAGAGCTAATGGGAACACAACAAGTGCTACGATAGATCAGAACTCAGTACCCACCATTTTTTGACCTTCCTTGGTGAGCCTGCCAAAAAGGAGCCAGATAGCATTAGGCCTGCAGGCAGTTATTTGTGAGCATTTTTAAACCGCTAATCTACCGTGCTACGTAGTGGTGGACTGAATCATGATGTGCTGGAGCAAGCGGCGGGCAGGCTGCAAACAGCTGCGCCGGGCTCCACAGCTCCGGCATCAGTTCCATGCTAGTGGTGACTGCACCTGCACTGCGGGGTGGGCTGCACTGCCCTGCTGTCTGCCCTGAGGTGCACGTGGAGTCACCACCAGCATGGAACTGATGCCGGAGCTGTGGAGCCTGGTGCAGCTGTTTGCAGCCTGCCCGTCGCTTGCTGCAGCTGCCCAGAGCCCAGGCTGGCCACAAACAGCTGCGTCAGGCTCCAGAGCCCAGTCACCAGCTCTGTGCTGGAAGCAGGGGAGAGACCAGGGTTGCACTGCCTCAAGGCCCTCCCCCTCTGCCCGCTCCGAGACTTGCATGCACGTGTCAGTACAGAGCTGATGCTGGGGCTCCAGAGCCTGGCGCAGCTGTTTGCAGCCTCCTGGCTGCAGTGGCCCCGGCTCTGGGTAGCTGCTGCCAGCCACAGAGCCTGGGCTGCTCCCAGCAGGCAGCTGGGACACTGCAAGCCCTGCCGGGAGCAGCCCAGGCTCCAGCAGCTACCCAGAGCTGGGGCTGACCCTGGCGTGCCGAGCAAAATTGCTTCCTGTGCCATGCTTGGCATGTGTGCCGGGGGTTGCCGGCCCCTGGCTTAATGGATAGAAGCCATCAACTCTGCAGATGCTCCAGATTTGATCTGTTCCAAATACAAGCAGCAAATGCATTCTGCTGGGAACAGATTCCACTTGCCTTTTATAATTTTAACCCCCAATAAAGTCAGTTGTAACAGTGGGCTGAATCCTGTAGTCTTTTCCCACATCATATACACACCCTATCAAAATCAATGGGAGTTTTGTGTGAAGGTCAATGAAAGCATTGGTGGTCCTAATAATATACTGGAATTGTACTATTCTTGACAATACTTTTAACAGAGAGTTTGTCCAGTCTGCTTCCAAACAATGGGGATTACATCAGTTCCCTGGGAAAATTTTTCACAGTCTAATTCAGCTCACTACTCAAAAGAAAATTCTGAAATTCAGCTTAAATATTTCCATATTCATCATTAGCTATCCTGCCTATTCCTCTCCCTTCTGGGTGTTTATGCCATTTGTAGATTGTTGGCATGTTCCTCAGCTCCCAGCTCCTTAGCCAAGCTATAAATATTTAGCCATTTTAAATCTTTCTTCATTTCTCAGTTGATATAGCCCCCTAACCATTATTTTTGCTCTTCACTGAACTCCCATCAGTTTGTCTATGGTAATGAGATGCCTGGAAATGGAGGCATTATTCCAAAACAGACACATCAGAATTGCAAAGAAATGATCTATTATGTCCCTGGTTCTTGATATGTTGCCTGAGCATAGGCAGCCCAAATATGCAACGGTTTCTTTTTCTGTCCCCAGTCACAACTGGTCTCAGGTCTTTCACATTACTGCTCTCCAGATTTGCCCTTCACATTAAATATCTGTATTTCTCATGGTTTTCCCTGAGACACATTTGTTTGCTCTTTTCCAGTGGAAATCTCATTTTCTTACAGGGTCTTACAGGGTCTTCATCTACATTTCTCCAACAGGCAGATGTGCTGCTCTCAGATCTCATTATTTTATTTCACTGTGCCCCAGCTAGTTCAGCATGATTAATACACTTCATTAACATGAAGCTTTATTCCATCTTCCAGCTTATTAGTGAACATGTTGAGACTGGGAATAACATAGCTCTCTACTGCACCCCACTAGTTACATTACTCCAACTCGAAACTTGGCAATTTATCATAAACTTCCAGAGATGGATTTTGTTCTTGGGTCTCCACTAACTCTTTGTAATACACAAGAGTTTGATTTACTTTAACAGATATTAAATTAATCGGACCAAAGTCTGTTCTGGGATTTGCATTCACAGTTCCTGTTAGAATCATCAGTAAGTCCATACATGCATAGAAGGGTAGAATTTAATCCACTTGTAACAGAGTTACTTCCTTTTCAAGTTCTATACAAGAAGCAAGCTTAGAAGTCAGTTTACCTGTAAGTTATTCTCAGAGCAACAGTCTGTTGACATAAAACTCTCTGTCTACACTGGCCACTTCAGACAAGACAGGAAAGAGCTTTTGAAAGCACAAATACCTGCATCTTCCTGCTTTAATATTAAATATTCTTCTCATTTACAGTACTAGCAAACGAGACACCCTGTAGCCAAAAGGCCCAATCGGCAGATTTTAGCACCTGCTAGCAATATCTAGCTATCGGTACATAAACTGGAGGTCAGATTTTCCTCTTTAACTTTTGTTCACATTTTTAAAAACACATACCAGGAATTGCATGCATGTTTCTTGGCAGTGCTCCATTATAAAGAACTGCCATAATCATTCTAGCATGCATTCCAGTGCCATGCAATCTATGATCAGATTTTATTAACAGGTATATCAGCTCATTTCTGCATTTGAGACGAGCAATGCCTCATTTGTACCTTAAAGTAAAAGAATTTTTTTTTTAAATCATAGAAATAAGTATTATATGGTGGTGAAGGACTGAGATCCCTCACTGTAGCTTCTGTTTTACCCCAGGATAACTCCTTTCCAAGAAACTATAAATAACTATTGACAGCGAATCAGTAAGTGTTTAATGTAGGAGTATTATTATGGGGAATATCGTTTATTGGACCAACCGCATGGCTGTGATAGCCCTAGACAAGCTTTCAAATGCAGCACATTTTTACTAAGGAGAAAACATAATGTGAAATGTTGTTGCATGATTTGGAACAGCTTCAATTACAAAAATAATGAGAACAAACAAGTTAGAGGCGGACAGAGACGATGAAACCCAGAGGTTTCTACCAGACAGAAGAACAAGCCGCTGAAATATGGGAAGATTCTTTGCCTTTCTATATCTGCTGTTTTTGAAATGGGAAGAATAGAGAGCTGGTTATGATCAGTTTGGCTTTAAAAATTATTAATTTTGGGTCTGAATTGGATCAAATGTCAAAACAGAAATAACCACTGTCATATAAAAAAACCTTTAAAACCGCAAAACTTTTCTGTTTCTGAAATTATGAGGCTCATTATACTATGCTGAAAAGATTTTTAGAGTCTGCCTCAAAGATTTCTCTTCTTCTCTTTCATTTTAGCTAGTTGACTGGGCAGAGATCTATGTGCCTAAGGGCTGGGGTGGTGGGGGAGCGGAATCTAAATCGCAAGCTGTACAAAATCCTTAAAACTAATTTTTTTTACCAGCTGGGCTCTTCTGCCACTGATGAACTGTATTTACCACCACCAACTAACGGACACAAAACCCCATGTCTATTCTCTCTGCATGCAACTTGAGAAGAAATTTTTCATTTCTTTTCCCATGTTCCAATTGTTGAAACAACAACATTAACTTAATATATTTGTAAGCCTCTCCTTGAAACTACATGCCATAGTGAAGGGGTTGGCATGTTCCAGTGACTCGGAGAGCTATAGCACGATGGGAAAGATTGGCTTTGACTACTCTTAGATATAATCAAGATAGGCAGGTCTCTAATGAGACCTTCAGCATTGCTACACCAGGGAGTAATATTTTTTTGCAAGAGCAAGTTGCTCTGTAACTTTGGGAAGAATTAAGTTACCTGACCTCTTCTGCATGATTTAATGCTGATTCCCCAGGGGAAGCATGACACATCTCACCACAGAGAGGAGCACAAGGACCGAAGATTCAAGGGAGAAAAAGGTTTTCTCACAATTTTACTACATGGTTCACAACACTTCCCCTTGAGCTGTAAGAGGAACGATAGAAAAACTCTACACATATAAATGCATAATTAATTCCACATATATGTATGTGCAAAGTATCATGATAGTCTGTTGTGGGCAATATGTTTATAAGCAAGTCCAGTTTTTAAAAAAATTGCAAACATTAGGGAGTGGGGGGGAAATTGCACAGTAAGTTGATGCCTGTTATTTTCCTGGTTCCCAAGTCTACAGGTTCAGCTGACTGATCAGCTAAACCTAAGTCAGAATCTAGGGCTTCCTTCACTACTTGTGTTGCTATTGTTGCTCCATTTGGTGCCACTAAGACATTATTCTTCTAAAGAAGAGCCCTATGGTGCTGACTCTCCATCTGTGGAAAGCAGGCAAAGCATTAAAAAGGAAAGGACTCGCTGCTTTTTCCCTCATGGGCATGCTCGTAAAAGAAGTATCCACCTCTGTAAATTTAAGTATAGCCCAAAATCCGCAACCTGCTTGTGAAAAGGGATGATGAATATGATCTGACTCTCATCATCAGTGAGATTACTGACTGACAAACAGCCTCCATAGCCTGAGTAATATCATCCTTCTCCAGAGGCATACACTTCTGGTTTTATTAGTAGAGTTTGCAGGTTTTTACAATATTCTTTTTTTCACAGGGAACAAGGCCTTGATGTTATTTAAACTAGGACACAGGATGCTTTTACAGATTGACCATGCAGCATAGAAGACTCACCTAGAAGGTCAGTAACATTATCTAACACAGGGGTAGGCAATTGTTTTGGGCAGAGGGCTGCTTACTGAGTTTTGGCAAGCCATCGAGGGCTGCATGATAGGCAGCCAGAGGCAGATAAATCTTAATTTTCTAAATTTTTTAGCGGCCCTGCGGGCTGGGCAGAATAGCCTGGCAGGCTGCATCTAGTCCCCAGGCCACATTTTGCCCACCCCTGATCTAACAGGTGAGAGTATTGAGGCAAAGTGCCTTGTCCCAGACCACCCAGCAAGCCAGAATGACCCGTAACAGTTGGGGATTCAAGCAACTTGCTGTATTTCCTTGCATGTCTATGTTTCTATTGTCTCAGAAAGTCAAAAATTATGCCGAAGTAAGACAAAAGATGACCTTTTCTCACCGTTTCAGTTCCAGCATGGTAGCAATAGATGTAGGGTGACTTCAGTCCACATGAATTCCTTCCATTTTGTGGTAAAATAATGCCATTAGAAAAACAAATTCAATTATTTATAAAGGTTTATTCTCAATTAACTATGTATTAACATTTACTCATGTTCTTGAAGAACCCAGATGCTCATCACAATACAAGTGACTGAGTTATACAACTGCAAGTTACTTCCTCCACTAGGATTAGGGCCCCATTATGCTGAGAAGAGTACTTGTAACTAATAAGAAACAGCCTCTGTCCTGAAGCACTTAAGATCTAGTAATTTTTCATCTCTAAAGGCTTGGTTGTACGCCTTACAAGTTCAGACTGTTGGCTCTTACTTTATTAATTGCATCTCAATTTCTTGTAGGTTTCTGGTAACAGCTGCTCAGAATGATCAAAGCTGAGGAAAAGGATGGAAGGTGTATTCTTTTGAATGCAACCCTTTGGTTATGATTAAAATACCCACAGGATCAAATTAACCAGTGATTGAATTTAGGGGGATGCAAGCCACTACAACTGACAAACAGAGAATAATCTCTTTTGGTATACTGGGTACATAATTATGGGTTTATCCTCATCTTCATCTTCCTTACAAATTTCACTCAGACATGTGCAAACCCCTTGATTTAAGGGTACCCAAGAGCAGAATTTGACCCCTAAGTTGATTCTCATCACTACGTCTTAGGCTGTTCTTCATCTTTGTGTCCTTAGAGCTAAATTCTGGCAGTGACTGCACAATATGTAGCAGCCCGCTACTTACTTGCAACCGAGGCTCTTTTAGACAAGTTTTGGTGCTGATTGTCCTAGGTTTTGTCTGTGCTGACAACAGTGATGCCTATACATACCCATAAGCCTGAGGATGCTTAATTAGCCCAAGGAAGTATCTACAATTGCCATTGTTCTTCTAGACCCATCTCTTTCGTCCACACAACGTTAAACCCATACATCTGAAATTGTAAAGGAGTTACACTATTGCAATTAGACACTATTAATAAAGCTGCACACAAATTCCAGCTTCTTCCCAGTCAAGAATAACTGTTTGGAGGGCTTCACTATCAAGTACACCCAAGCAAATTATAAGAACCTTCCTTACTAAATTAACTCCCAACACAGAAAGTTCAAAGCTATATCCTGAAATAGAAGCAGTTATCTCCCTAGGGGCATTAACAATTATTTGGAGCACTCTGGGCTTCTCTAAGAAAAAACTGCAACACTATAACTTGACTCACCCTTTAAACCAAAACAGTTAAACCAGTGAAAAAGGCTACATGCACATCCATTTTCAGTACAGAACACATCTTATTTGGGTTTACTCATAATCCACTTCACTTATATCACTAAAAACTGAAATAAGAGTGTCTATGTGGCCATTTGCACTAGTTTCATTTCACATCATAATTTACACGCATGCAGCTTCCTTGCGTGGATTAGACTTGATAATAAGCTCTTTTAAAAAAAGAGAAGTTACTGTAATGACAGTTAAATCCACAATAAGAGAGAGACTCTAGGCTACACTGTCCAGTACAGTCAGGTAGGCTACCAATGAACCAGGAAGATTTCTATTTCAAGCCCATCTGGTTTCCTTGGGAGTTTTGTTAAAATGAACATATTCCCAGGGAACTAGATTTTGATGAGTCAGCATTTCCAAACAAAGCCATGTTCTAACACAATTTAGCTTTACTATTAAGTCATTAGTCTGAAATTTTAGCACTATTGTACTACCCAAATTCCATGTATTCACTTAAACTTCCGAGGGGAGCACACTTGTGAGGCGGTGTTGAGCCCATAGGTAAAGGGGTGTAGGGGGACATGTGCTCCCCCCGAGATTTCTGTGCCCCCAGTGGGGGCACAGGGCTGCAACCTGGCCAGCCCAGCCCAGTGGGCAGAACTCAGTGCAAGAGGGAAGAGCAGGGTGGGAAGGTCAGTGGTGCCACCACCATGGCCTCCAAGCTGAGATTCATAGATTGTAAGGCTGGAAGGGACTTCGGAAGATCATTGGGTCCAGCCCCCTGCACCAAGCAGGAAAGATAACTGGGGGTCAGGTGACCCCAGTGAGGTGACTGTCTAGTCTCCTTTGAAGATTTCCAGGGTAGGTGATCACACCACCTCTGGAGGGAGCTTATTCCACAGTCTGAGCATCCTGATTGTGAAGAAGGTTTTCTTAATGTTGAGCCTGAATTGTGCCCCCTCATTTTGGTGGTGGGCAAGGGGTACCTTACTTTGGCGGCCATAGCAATGTGGTGCTCCGAGCAGCCGCACTGACCCTCCGCCCCCACCCCTTTGTCTTCCCACGTGAGGTCCCATCTGCTGGGCCTCAGAGGTGACTCTTGTCTGGTGCCACCAGGCTGCAGTCCCGTGCCCCGTGGTAGATGCAGAAATCTGGGGGGGCACATGCCACACCAATGCATCACCTATGCCCATAAACCCTCTACCCCACACACCTATGCCATCCTCATAAACTTACCTGCAGAGAGCTGCCAGAGCTGGTCTCCCACAGGAGGCTACAGTCTGGGAAGGGGCAGCGGGTTGGGAGTGACGGGCACCAGTAGGGATGCAGGGCTGTGCGTTGGGAGTGAGGCGCACTAGCAGGTCTGGGCAAAGTGGGGGCTGTGGGTTTGGCAACAGCTTATCAAGGCTTCTCAGCGCCACACAGGAGCAGGGAGTAGGGGCAGCCGCAGTTGGACCTGCATCCTGGTGAGCAAAGGAGGCAAGGGGAGCTCTGATTTTCTATGATAAGAAAACCAAAATCAAACACCAAAAAACATATATATGTATGTATGTATATATATATGTGTGGGTGTATGCACATATATACATACATACATATATATGTGTATTTAGAATTTATTTTATTAGAATGATTGAGAAGCTGGTAGGCTTCCAACTTGTTTTAAAATTGTAAGTATATCAATAAAACATTGTGTTCAACTGATACCTATATATATAGTAGCTTTTCATCTTAACTGCAGAAAAATGTGGACTTGCGGTTTTTTTAATCAGAGAATGCTGGGTTTTTAACAGGAAATTTTGGACTTTTTATCAGAGAAAACCAGGATCCCTGCTGATAACTTGGTTTGGAAATAAATGGAGTTTTGTAGACACAGAAACCAAAGCATATTTATCTTGAGAGTCCAGATCCTGCACCTTAAGTCCATGGGAGCTTTGCATACGATTTCACTGATCAAGATCCAGAGTGGGTGCATCTCAAAACCATTTAACTAACTGCATATATTGGACTTGATTGCTGGCAGATGGGAAGCACTGTTTTTAGTGTTATTGGGGCATAAGAGGAAGGCATTCCACCTGGTGAAGAGCTCTAAAGAGATGCATACTTGTATCTTAACACCTGGTGGCCAGATTCTGCTCTTGGATTCATCAGTATTAATCGGGAGAAATTCCACCCAAGTCTTTAGGCTTGTAGAGGTGTAAAATCTCCATAAAGAAGAGAACCAGATCCTGGGAGTTTTAAGAAAGTGGATTTGTTTAGATAATTGTGAGCGAGTGTTCTCATGAAAGCACTTGGGGACTGTTGACTTTAATTAGGCTACAGCTGGTCCTGTTTTAGTTCTAGCACATACCTGCTTTCTGCAGTTGGGGCCTGACTCTGATTTTAGTTGTCAGTATGAGTTGAGGGTAGCTCTTCTGAACTGACAGAATTTCTGCCAGTGCATAATTGTAATATTTTGACCAAGCACTGCAGTGTTCTCCTTGTACTCAATAGGAGAGTGAATACAATTCTTTGCTTTGATTTGCAAGGTAAAAGCTTAGTTACACTATCATTTTTCTTGCTCTCTTTGGAGGACAAAGGACAAAACTCCCATTGATTTTATTGTGGGCAAGATTTTACCCTAGCTAGCTTCTTCAATTCCAATGTCATTTATACTCTACCTGTACAGGAGGGCTGGACAGAGGCATGGGTGAATCAGACAGCCGCCCGGGGCCTGGACAGAAAGGGGGCCCAAAAATGATAATTTTTTGATTATTATCATTATCTCTGGCAAAGGGGGCCCAATACTAAAAGTTCACTTAGAGCTGCCATGAGTCTAGGTATAGTGTTGCTATACGGGGCAGCCTATTCTTGACAGCAGTGCAAGTAAAGACCAGGAACAGAAGTCAGAGCACGCGAGACTCTGGGGAAACACAGGAATTCTTAGGTCAGCTCGCAGAGGCAGTGAGGGCTAAGGATGTGGTCATCATGGGGGACCTGAACTTCCCAGACATCTGCTGGGAAGAGCAGTCAACCAAGTCTGA
>NW_017728910.1:19817242-19849573 GCF_001723895.1 Crocodylus porosus | reverse complement strand
GGTGCTCTTTCCTGCCAAGGCAGGGGGTCGGACTAGATGATCTACCTAGGTCCCTTCCGACTCTAGCTACTATGAAACTATGAAACATGGAAGGGACACTCCAGATGTCATGACAACAGTTAAGTCAGAGGAAAGAAAAACTGTAGTTGTTACAATTATTGGAAGTTTAGGTGGACAGAAACAGGCTGGACTCTGCTGCAGAATTCACACTTGGCACAACGTCTGACCCTCCTTCCTCTGTGCAGCTCAAAGCCATGGTGCTGGCTCTCTCCTGCGGAGGATTGGGGTATATTATGCAAGTATTCTGTTGTTCATTATAGAGCCTTGACACAACACATCCCAGATTGCATCAAACAGATATTTTATTTGAGTAACAAATTTGATCAAAGTCATCAAACTTACTTTACAAAGTAGAGCTTCTCAGGTCCTTTTCTTAAGAAGAAGTTTTTCTGGGTTAAATTTTAATAAGGTAAAAAAAAACACAAATCTAACAGTTGTCAGAATTTATTAAATATGCCTTGTTTTCTCCAGATTCACCCACAACTTCATTTTAATGCAGCATCCTTGACATGTTTCATTTGTGACAACAAAGTAGTAGAATAACTCAATTCCATACATAATTTATTGAAATTTTTGAACTGTGCATTCCTGGCATCATTTTCATGCATAATTGAGTTTACTTGAATTTGATTTATTCTGAATTAGGAAGCTCTCATTGGATCCTGGGTCCAGACTTACAAATGCTTTAATCGCTCAGGAAGGAGTCAGTCAAGGATTCTTATCATTTCTTTTTATTTTAATTTGCCTAATTTTTATGAAAACAAAAATAAATCATCAGGGGCTTTTTAAGTACGTGCAGATTTTTCACATTCTCAGTATTTTCCTACCATCTCTTAAATTTCCGAATTCCTTTGATAGCATTTGTAGCTGCCCCTCGTCCACTGTCAGGGCTTGTGTGTGTGCCAGCCTGTGTATATACATACATCATCAAGGAGACATTGGAAAGCAGAAATCTTTTACATAACAAGACTCTTTAAAAACTCTGCCTGGGTGCTTTATGAACATGACATTATTTGTAAAGTTATTTGTTTTCAAGACTTTTTGTTGGATTTTCTTTGCTTCACAGTGGGTGAAGAACAGTGCCTCTACAGACCTTCCTTTCCTCTTTAATATCCACATGACAAGGTATTTAGCAGAATTTGCAGATTTCATTGGAACAACAGGCTGTGCCATGAGCACTTGGGTTCATGGCTCAGGCTGTCAACCCATGTGCCTTAGCACTCACACCACCACAGCCCCCACTTATATAGACAACTCTGAAGAAACGTGTGCAAACTTATTTTGTGAAACTCCTTTATGTAGGATGCTGCTGGTGGAAACCATGTACTGCATTTCCAGGATGAAATCCTGGCTCTGCTAAAGTCAGTAGCAAAATGCAGTAGCAGAATTTAGGTGCAGTAGTAGTGGAGACAGGTTTTGCCCCACGTGTCTTGACTGTCCTGGATTTCCTGCACATTTCTAGCCATCCCTTTTGGTTTCCTGAAGGAATCATGCACCGCATTATCTGTAAGCATGATTTGGCAACTGCACCTCTTCCCTCTCCCAGGAACAGGAAAGATTAGGCATCGTTCCTCAGCCCCTGCACCACATCATCATTTGCACCAGTGCACAATGGGCATAAAGCAAGTCACTGAAATGCTGGTGCAACGGGACGTTGTACGGATATGCTGCAGCATTATATACCACCTTTGTACTAATTTTGCAGTGGCAGAGATGACTGCACTATGTTCAGAGCAAAAAGGTGAATTGGGCCCATTGTGACTCCCTTTGTGATGATACACCTCAGTGGACACATCTACACGAGATGCTTAATGCTTACTGCCCAGTTAGCTCTGCAGTAAAGCCTCAGTATCTACACACATGGCCCTATTAGGCGATAGGAAACTAATTAACTCTGCTGCGGGTTAGTACTTGTAAATCCGGGTACTATTCCGCGGTGGACTTCCTTACTGTGTAGCAATGCACTTGTAGACACTGATGGGGCTGGCTGGGGCCCAAAGGTCTGCATCTTTATTGCCCAACATCATCTACAGTCATTTTCGCCACTAGGATGTGAATGAAAATCCTACCCAATCAGAACAGGAGTATTTAATAATAATGCACAACACAGCGTAGAGGACAATTGAGAACCGGGGCTTCAGGAAATCAGAGAAACGTAGGACTAGAAGTGACTTCCTGAACAAGCAAGACCAGTCACTTGTATTCACAGGCAGCCATTTGTCCAAAAGCGTCCTTAGGAACATCCTCTCCAGCCCTTCTCCCATATCACAGTCATAAAACACATTCTGGAAACCCCTACCACATGCCACAGGAAGGTAGGAAGAGAAACAAGGGAGCCATCATTGTCTTGGTCACTCAAAAGCAGGGATGACGTTAGAAAGGGGATAGGCTCCACACTACAAAGGAAGTTCATGGCCATGGCAAAAGTTCAGTGCTTTTGAGAAATTCAGGAAAAACCATACCCAGAAGCTGAACAATACATTTAATAGGGCTAAAAAATCCTTTCTGGCCTCTACAGTGCCCAGCAGAAGCCCCGAAGCCTCCCTCAACACGTGCAAGTGACCCACAAAGAGACCCAGTTTCTTTCAATCCTCATACGGGGAAACCAAACCCTCAACAACACGTACCTCATGCTCTTATTACTATTGCAAGAAGACCCCTGTCCTACTAAACTACCCCTTCCATCTGCCTCTTAAGATCCATCTCAAAGTAAGTCAGGCTCCTTGATCTCGCTACTTTGTTTGGCAAACCATTCTGGAAAATGTTTCCCTAATTTCCAGTCTCAATTCCAGTATAAAATGTTCAGGATCAGTATATATCAGTTCTCCTTTAACTTAATAGCACTTCTCCTTCTCTGCTGTTCCCCCCTTCATTTCTTCTTAATGATTAAGTACCTGTTTCATGGTGCTGCAGTACACAACACTCTCCACCTTAATGGTGAATTCCAGGGTACCCTTATAGAGGTAGCTGATTCACAGCAGGAAGAGCTTATATTGCCTTTCACCATTTTGCGAAGAGAGAAAGGAAAAAAATGACCCTGCATGACGGGATGTCAGTGGTGGGGTTTGCCTTTCCATTTATGTTAAAGAGCCCCCAGTGTAGCCATGTAAGAACAACTGTAACTTCACACCATCCCTTCTACTTAAATGATTTCATTTTATGAAGTAGATAATTAGCAAGGCACATTTCATCCAGCTTCAATCAACTGGCAGGCACAGCTTTAAAGCAGAGGGGAGCTGAGCAAGAGTTATCACTTTAACTATCAGTCTTCTAAGATTTTTTATCACCCAACCTCTTTTCAGCCTAATTTTCATTCACATCAACATTATAATCCAGCCTTTCAATGGACAAGTGGAAAGGAGGAAAGCCCACACAATGCAGGTTTGCATTTCAGCAAAACATTTCCAAAAAACCTGTGCTAATAAACAGTGGCCTTAGACCCAGTGTCACCAAAGAATGAATGCAAGACAAATCTGAGCATTATTATGAGGATAGCAATTTGGAGCTTCATTACAGTTATATCGTGTCAGCATTTCTATGGGGTGTCTCTTTTTTCCTTCTCTTTATAACTTGCCCTTAAACACTGCCTCTACTCTGAAACTCAGAACATCAGCACTCAGCTCAGAGCATTTTTTCACTGCATAAAGTCTGGAATCCACATCAGCTTCTGAATGAGAAAAGCATATTTATTGACACAGCATAAAGTGCAGCCCTGCTCTAATAACTAAATATGAAAAAATAGCATCTTCTTAATAGAGCTGCTCTCTGTCATGACTGTTTGCTTGAATGCTAAAAATAAGCTGTTACTGTTTTTCACTTGTCTTGGCCCTGCAAAAACCAACATAGCTAAAAGAATGCATCTTATCTTATTCCTAGCTGTGCATCAACGTTAAGTGTACAGGGACTGGCCAGGTAGGGTAAACGTAATCAGGCTAGCATTGAGCTATCTAGCTTGGGTTGCAGTAGCATTCTGATTGTGGTAGCTTGCAGATCAGTGCAAAGTGAAAACCCTACACGGGTAAGCCCATGATGAGCTTTCTGCTGTCAGGGCTTCACAGCTACCCGTGCCAATTACTTTTGCAATATAACTTCAAAGCTTTTGGTGTTTTGGAAATTAAAATGTTAAAATCCTTACAACCTTTAATGTGGTGTTTATTAAAGGTACACACCACCATGCTGCACAGCTAAGAGTTTTCAGAGCAGTTCAGAATTATTAGAACAAAGAATTCCTTAAAATTTGTCTTTGTCTTTAACAATCAGAGATGCCAGGTGTTGAACATCTGCACATCTGGCTCTGGGGTATCGGAGACAGATTTACAAATGCAGATAGATTAGCTGCCTAATTCCCATTGAAAGTCAATGAGTTTGGTCCCTAACTCACTTAAGCCTTTCAGTAAATCCTACTAGATGCCTACCTGCTCTTTAGGTGCCTAAGCACCTCTGTAAATCTGATCATGTGGCTCCACTTCTCAATACACTCCTTTATCTGCTATCTGGCAGCTCCCTTCTAGTGATAGATTGTTCTAAACCCCAGATCTCAGCAGCCCAATTGGGCCTGCCCAATTTTAAATGACATGGAAGCACAAATAATGCAAGTCCTCAGTCTAGAAATATTATTCCCAGAATCTAAGTCTGCCCTTAAGGCTAAGTACAGACAGTCAAAAAGATAGAGGCTGAATTGATTCAGTCTTTGAAGGTTAGTCTAAGCCACAAAGATTGAACCAATAAGCAAATGAACAGACATTCACTTTTGATTCAGGAAATGCAGTGGATCAAGACAGAAGCTGGGGGGCACTAGAGCAGAACTCACTGGCACAAAGCCAGCATAGGCTGTGTGTTCGCTTTCTCTTCCTGCCACCCCCAAGGTCTCTGGGATTTGCAGTCCACAATCACAGCAGCAGGACTGCAGGGTTGCTCATCACTTCCTCTTCCTGCTTCCAGGTGCCTCTGGGATTTGCAGTCCACAGTCACAGCCAGCACTAAGCAGGTGGGACAGAGCAGCTTCACACTCAGGGGAAGGGAAGTTTAACTCTCCTCCCTGGCCCTAGACCTCAGCAGGGGTTTGCTTGTGAGGACCAATGAGCCAATTAGTGAGGCCAGTCAGCCAGCCCTCACTGCTCCAACTAGGGACCAGAGGGGTGGGGCAAGACCAGCCCTGCTCTCTGGAGCAGACAGCCCAGGGCTGCAAAATGCTGGGGGACTGTGATTTAACTTGAACCAGGAAGGGGCTGTGACAGAAGATGCATAAACCAGTTTGACCCAAGTCAGTTAAGTGTGATACTACATTCAACCAGGTTTATCTTAAACTAGCTTCAGACATTTTGAAACTGGTTTATGTGCACTGAACTTCCATTCTTTTACAGGTTTAAACCAGTTTGTGATCACTTAAATCGGTTTATGTGTAATGTCTGTCCCTAGCCTGAATGTGCATGCCCCGGGGCATCATTTAGACTCTGAGCTTCTCCCTGCTGTGTTCACAGAGAACAAATTCCCATTCCGGTAAATAGGAGTTTTGTCTGCTTAAGAAAGAATGTAATCGGCCCCACAGAATAACTCGAAAACTCATAGGTCACTTATGTAGTAGCATGAACTGTAAAGCTAGCATCCTGTTTAAAACCATGTACAAATCCTCAGGGAATCATTCTATAAGAAATTATTTTAGTTATACCTGGTTGGCTATGCAGATAATGCCAGCCATATATACTGGGCCAGATATTCAGGCTGGCCCAGCCATATACACTTGGCAAAGGACTGGAGGAGAAGGATAGATAATTCTCCACCATTTTTGTTCTGATGCTGGGCCAGCTGTGGTCTTCTGTGACTGTTGGTGTTACTTAGACCTACAGAAAGTCTGTTCCACTTAAATCACCAGGAGGGGTCCTTTGAGCTAAGTACAGGTAGTCTAAAACCCCAACGCTGAATCAATTCAAACTTTGCAGGTTAGTTTAAACTGTGTAGATTGAACCAATAAGCAAGGGAACAGACATTCTTTTTTTATTCCAGATATGCAGCCACATGCCTGTAGTAGCTTAGGCCAGAAGCCAGGGGGGTGCTACAGCAGGCCTCCTAGGCTGGCTGGAGCAGACCACTTGGATCAAAGCTAGCCCTCCCACCCTACAAGGGGAGGTTTGCAGGGGGAGGTGAAAAGCATCCTGGGAGATTGTGAGTTAACTTGAATCTGGAGGGGATCTGGGACAGAAATTTAATAAACTGATTCAGACTAAATCAGTTCAGTCTGGGTGCCTGTACATGAGCGCAGAGGCTGCTGTGATGTGCTGTAATTAAAGCATGTTGCAGCAGACTCCATTAATCAAGTCTGCTGGAGCATGGTAATTACCGAGCTCCAGCAGCCTCCCGCTTCTTGTGCACCAGAGTCCCCACACTTAAAAACGGTGGCAGGGGCGCTTAAACTAAAGCTCGACCGAGATGCTGCAGCCCTTCACTTTAATTACAGCAGCTCTTGGAGCCATTCTAATCAAAGGGCCACCCTTCTCACCCCCAGAGCATGTGTAAAAGGGCCTGCTGATACTACATCCATCCAGGTTTATTTTAAATCAGTTTTGGCCATTTTGAAAGTGGTTTATGTACTCTGAACTTGTGTTCTGTGACAGATTTGAACTGGTTTCTGTTCACTTATACCAGTTTATGTGCAAGCCGTTTGTCCCTAGCCTTGAAGACCAGCTGAGGCCAGTCAATAGGACTATTGCAAAGTACAGGCCAATACAGCTGAGCTGCCAGCTGCCCCTTCTGCCTGGAGGCCTTGAATAAAGTTGGCTCCCCTGACTTTATACCATTAGGCAATTCCCCTGTCTGTGCACACAGCTGTTTTCCAGGTGCCTTGCATTGCCAGAGCAGCACAAAGGAACTTGCTGGGCAGGCAGGAATCTGGTCTATGCTTTTATAAAATAGTCTAATTAATTGATTTACTCTTTTCCCCAGGTCTCAGAACATTGCTCTTGACTTTGCATTCATTACAGGACAGTTGCTCTTTATTTCCATACTTGAAGCACACTCTTACACCCTCTGTCTTTGTATAGCAGTGGGAATAATTGATTTTTCCATCACCAAAAAGAGTTTTAAAAAATTCACCATTCATCAAACAGAACCATGCAGCTGTGCAACTTTTTGATGGGCTTCTCTCCAACCATAAAAGGAAAACATGGAACTAAGTTTCTCCAAGGGTATTGTAGGGTTTTGCACAGCACAGTTCATTGAAATGCAGACAAGTATTTTGCAGACAAGGTTCTTTGTGTAGATATAATATCTTTTATTAGACCAACTAAATGGCTGGAAAAATTGTTCTTTGGAAGCTTTTGGGCACAAACACCATTCTTCAGGCAGAGGGAGTTTGCTAGTGTATTGTGTGCTCCCTGGGCAGAATAGAAGACAACATGCAAAATGAAGGTCTGAAAATGCAAATGCATAGCAGTGGGGATCAGAGGGAATGGGGGACAATTGGTGTGAGACAGGTAGGTAGGAGGGAGCAGGAATGTTGATCTAGTGATACGATGTAGTTGGTAAAATGCAGACAAGTTACCTGGCGTTATCAGAAGGCAGGCAGGTTATAATGTACCATAAACCCAATGTCTATATTTAGTCCATGATTTTTTCTATCCCGTAGATTTAGGAAGTGAAGTTTGTATGTTCATGTGCAAAAGGTATTTTGTAAATTCTCTTGAGGATTGGAGAGAGAGTGGTAATCTTGTGGGAAATACGTGTACCCACAGGTAACTGGGGATTTTTTATCTTTGATAGATTTTTGGTGTGTTTATTCTGGTACACAGTGGTTGTTTGGTTTCTCCTACATACTTTCCATCAGGGTACCTGGTGCACTGGCTGAGATGCGTTACAGTTCTGGAGGTGCACCTGTAAGATCCAGGGATGGGGATGGTTCCGCACTGATGGGTGCAGTTATTGTGGAAGTGGTGATGTGTTGGCAGGTTTTGTATTTTTTGTCCTGGCATGGTCTGGATCCACTCGGTGTGCTCTAGGTCATAGGATATTTGCTTCTGGTGATAGGGTTGGCGAGGTTTGGTGCTTGTTTGAAGGCTAGGATGTGTGATTTTGGGAAGATCTCTTTAAGAACTGGGTCTTCTTCTAATATGGGCTGCAGTTGTCTGAGGAGTCTCTGTATAGGTTCCAGGGAAGGATGGTATGTCATAACTAATAGGGTGCAAGTCGCAGGGATTTTCTTTTTCTACTGTGACAGTTCTTCATGTGGTATTTGGGTAGCTCTTAGAAAAGTATGATCTACCTCTCTAGAGCACTGTCCTTATTGGGTGAAAGCCCTTTCGAGATTGGAGGTTTTCTCTTCAATGCAAATCTGGTGGTATTGGAGGGCTTGGGTGTATATTACAGTGTTTTTGGTGTGTTTAGGATGATTGCTGGTTCTGCGTAGATACGTATGCTTGTCTGTGGGTTTCTTGAATATGGTGGTGTGTATTTTACCATTCTGGATATTGATCACAGTATCTAAAAATGAAATTTTGGTGCTGGAGTATACGAGAGAGTCTGATGGAGGCATGATGGTTATTGAATTTGTGATGGAAATAAAATCAGAGACTACAGGTTTTTTGTCCAGATGCTGAAGATGTCATCTATATATTTTAGATATAGCAGGGCTTTGATGGTGCAGTTCTTGAGGAATTCTTCTTGCAGGTGGGCCATGAAAAGGTTGGCATATTGTGGGGCCGTTTTGGTACCCATAGCTAGGCCCATGGTCTGGACAAAGTGTTGGTTACTGAAAGTGAAGTTGTGTGTGAGGATGAAGTGTGCAATTTCAGTAATATCTTTAGGTCTGTACTCTGAGTTGTAATTTTGCTCTTGAAGATGTACAAGGCAGACTTGGATGCCATCCTGGTATTGCTGGGGAGATGGTCTATGTTTCTAAAGTTTTTGTAGAAAGTCTGTTGCATCTTGGACAAAACTCAGTCTTTGGGTGACGAGAGGTTTTAGGATGGATTTGATGAAACCTGATATTTCCTCAGTTGGGGTTTCATATTTGGATATTATAGGTCTGCCTGGGTTTCCTTTTTTGTGGATTTTAGGGAGCATGTAAAAAGTCCCTGGATTGGGTAGTGGGGGGAGGGGGAAGTAAAGCTTTTTAGTTTTTCTTGTAGTTCAGATGTGATGTGATGGTGGTTTTGAGTTTTAAGGTGAAAAGAGGAGTTGGATCTTCCTCTAGTTTTTCATAGTAGGTGGTGGCAGTTATCTGTTGGCTTCTTTTATGTAGTCTTTATGTTTAAAGATAACTACATCTCTTCCTTTATCTGCTGGCTTTATTGCTATTTGGTGGTTGGTATTTTGGAGTTCTTTGATTCACTGTATTTTGAGATGTTTTGCTCTCTTGTAGCTCTGATCTCAGAAGCAAGTGATCACACAGTGGGATCAATTCCCACATTGTCCAGAAAGCTTTTTGTTTTCCTTTTAATTTAATTATGATTTGGTATATCTGATCCACAACTGGTAGAAATGGAGAGGGAGCTAGAGCAAGGTTTGCACAGGACAAATGCAAATGTGGTCTGAAGTGAGGCATGTACATTGTGAGTTGTTATCGATAGCATATGGGGATGACACATTCAGGACAGATTACCATTTAATGCAGCCAGAAGCCTGACCTTCAAATCATGCTGGATGGCCTTCCCTGATTATATTACGGTCTGTACTCACTCCCACCTGGTCCAGTGGTATTGTTCCTGCTCACTTGGCATTGTGACACACCCACCTGATTGCAAGTGCTGTTTAGAGATGCATTAAGACAGACAGCTGCTGCAGTGACCCACTCCCTTGAGGAAAGGTGCTCCTCTGTCTTGCAATGAGACCCCAATGTTGCATACATCTCTATGCTTGCTCACATCTATTATGCTAAAGCAGAATACCTCAACAGAGACAGCTATGGAGAAGAGGACTGTGAGAGATCAGTGGCCACATATAGCTATATGAACTATATAGCATTTATCATAAAGAGCACAATGTCACTCTGACATCTTATTCCCCTCACTTTCCTATTCAAAACAGTGAGGTAGACAACAGCATCCAGGACAGTCCAATACAGCAAGGGGCTGGAGGAGGGTTAAGGTGACACTGCTTTTCCTCTATACATAAAAATGCACTTTCCTCTTGCATTGCATAGCCGTATTCAGAGTTCAGGGATCTAGGGCCCTCTTTATCTCTTCCTGATATGCTAAATCTGGGAAATCTTTCTCCCCCACTTGCCTGCAGGGAAATTAATATGTTTTGATGGTGAAATTAAACCTAATTTTTTCTCAATTCTCCTCCCCCTGGGAAGGACAGGCGAGTCTGTTTTGTGCCAAAGCCAGCAAATTCTCAGGATGATTTTGCAAGGCTGTTGTGAAGTGTTTTCATTAACATCTTGATCCAGTTCACATTAATATCAATAGAAAGACTCCCATTGACTTCAGTGGGAGCTGGCCCACACCCTGGGCAGTCCTGAAAGCCAGTCATCAGCAGTGGAGTTTGTAACAAGCCACTAGATCCTCCCTCAGCCTTCTCTTCTGGAGGCTGAACAGGTTCAGGTCCCATCACCTCTCCTCGTGGGGCCTGCCCTGCTGTCCCCTGATCATACGAGTGACCTCCTCTGGACTCTCTCCATGTTGTCCACATCCCTCCTGAAGTGCGGCGCCCAGAACTGAATGCAGTACTCCAGTGCCACATAGAGGGGGAGGATCACCTCCTTGGACCTGCTCGAGATGCATCTGTGGATGCACGACAAGGTGCGGTTGGCTTTCCTGACTGCGTCCCCACACTGCCGGCCCATGTTCATCTTGGAGTCAATGATGACTCCAAGATCCTTTTCTGCCTCCCACCCCTGTAACCTGTCTAGGTCCGATGGTAGCCTATTGCTCCCTTCTAGAGTGCCCCACATCCCCCCACATCTTAGTGTCATCAGCAAATTTGAACAGGGTGCTTTTTACCCCCTCAGCCAAGTCGCTGATGAAGATGTTGAGCAGTGCAGGCCCGAGGACCGAGCCCTGGGGGACCCCACTGCCCACATCCCTCCAGGCTGAAAATGAGCCATCCACCACCACTCTCTGGGTGCGGCCCTCCAGCCAGTTGGCAACCCAATTGACTGTGTGGGTGTCTACACCACAGTCCCCCAGTTTTTTAATGAGAACAGGGTGAGAGACAGTGTCAAAAGCCTTCCAGAAGTCCAGGAAGATGATGTCCACTGCTACCCTTGCATCTAATGATTTGGTGATCTGATCATAGAAGGCCACCAGGTTGGTCTGACAGGACCTGCCACTGATGAACCCGTGTTGGTTGCCCCTAAGCATGAAATCCCCTGCTGGCCCCTCCTGGATGTGTGCCAGCATAATTTTCTTGAACAGCTTGCCTAGGATTGAAGTAAGACTAACTGGCCTATAGTCCCTTGGGTCCTCCTTCTTCCCCTTTTTGAAGATGGGAACCATGTTGGCCCTCTTCCAGTCCTCTAGCACCACACCAGAGCACCACGAGTGCTCGTAAAGCCGCACCAGGGGTCCTGCAATGAGCTCAGCCAATTCCTTTAGTACTCTAGGGTGGAGATCGTCCGGACTGGCTGACTTGAATACGTCCAGTCCCTCCAGAAGCTCCCTAGCTAGTTCCTCACTAACTCTTGGCCCAGGTGTGCCTCCCTCCCCTGGGGCCTGAGGGGGGCCCAGTGGGGGGGTGGCTGTTCCGGTCCCTGCTTAGGAAGATGGAGGCAAAGAAATCGTTAACTATGTTGGCTTTATCGTCTGGTGTGATGACCAAATTTCCTAACGTGTCCTGCAGGGGCCCCACATTACCCGGAACCTTCTTTGGAAGAGGAAGTGTCTGGACAACGGGGCTCGACCTTGTACCCAGACTGCCTTGTCCTCAGCTTGTGCCCCTACTGGCTCTCTGACAGGTTTTCTAACTATCAAGAACCCTGAGGTTGGCCTGACTCATTGTGTCCCTAACCTGACTCTGGTTTGATCTCCTGGATAACCAAGCTGGCTGGCCTCCAGACCCTGTGCTCTGCCTGATCCTGGATCTCTGACTCAGTTCCTTAGATGCATCTCCTGGCTCCCCTATGCTTGGATTCCACATGCTCCCCTTGGATCTTGATTGCTTCTTCAGACCCTGAGTGACCCTCAGACCTGACTCCCCATGAACAAGCATGACAGGGATGGGCAGAGGAACAGGGGCAGTGCCATCGCTGAATATTAGACATTGCACAGGATGATGGCCTCCCCATGACTGCATCTTTAGCATATATGTAAGACTGGCATCAATGGCTCTTCTGAGCTTCTGTACAAATTCAAAGGTTACAGCCAAAGATAGTAATCCAAGGTAACAAGAGAAGAAAAACAGATCATTTTGACTCCTAAATAAATCACTGTGAGACTCTGTGATGATCGAGCTGTGGAATCAGATGTGTTAAGAGGGCCCTTAGGAATAATCCTGCCACAACTATACTCTATTTAGAGATACTGTGTACTAGGCAGAAGGAAAAAGTAGGCTAAGTGGCTCTATGTGCAGCCTGTCTACTGGTCAAAGAATCAGAATAAAAGCTGGTACAATTTAAAACACAGCCCGATGAACCTACAAACCCAGCCAAAATGAACCACTGCACTGCACACTTAATATCCCACCTGGGCGGACTATGAGAGAAAAATGACCCACAGGTGACAGACAGTGGTCATATTGTTTAATGAACTATGAGAAGACACTCTAGTACTGTGCTGATGACAGTCAGATTAGGATCTATATACAACTGTATAAAGTATCTATATATAAGTCTCTATATACACTGTATAAAGTAGCCTGGGAAAGACTCAATGTAAATAAGATTCCCATTTACAAAGCACAAGCTCAGCTATGTTACAGAGGAGTCTAGCATACACCTTTTTTCTTTTCTTTTAAATAAACTTTGAGCAAAATTCAGAGGGAGCCCAAACAAATGCAAGGCAGAAATTAGCGGCCTTTATTTTTCCTTTTTGATCTCTTCACCTCTGTCACCAGTGCCCCCTCCCCCTTTTCCTATCTTTTGCATTTACATTACTTTATTCCTTTCTATTCAGAGCCTCTGCTTTCTGTAGGTCCATTCATAGCACCTGGCAAAGTAGGCTGTCACCTCTGAAAGCTTGTGCCTCTCTGAACAAGTCCATCTTTAAGGTGCTACCTTGCTCTGGCTTCAGAATGTAAGACAAAATTATATTAGCATAGTGACTCCCTGGCTGGAAACAGATGTCCTAGGTGAAGCACAATCAGCTGTGGCATGATGTCACAGCACAGCTGATCACACTCTAGGGACATCTACACATGTCCCTAGTTGCTATACCGCAACCTGGGACATGTCTGCAAATGGAAAGAACACGCCTCCCCTTGCAGATACCCTCCATGTGAGGTAAGCAGGGAAAGTGGGCAGGTGCTCTGGGAGCTTGAGGAGCCCTCAAACCTCCGGAGCACCTGCCTGGGTTGGCTGGGAGAGTGCAAGGAACTCAGACTGCTTATACTCTTCTGCCGAGAGCTAATAGATGCTCACCGCAATGAAGTGGTAGAGTCTGTTAACACCTTGTCTTGTGCCGCAGATTTTCCTTTGATATGGCACAACAAAGGGCATCCATGTCTACTTGCTCACAATGTGTGCTGCCAGAAAACATTCTGTGGTGGTCAGAATGAGAGCTCGGGTGATGTCTGTTTCCTCCCTTAGGCTCACTTTCTCATGTCTGGATGTATTATACTGTCTCCAAGAATCAGTGAAACCATAGCTGGTTATGAGCATTCAGGGAATTAAGTCAAACAAAGGAGAGGGAAAGCCCAAACTTTTCCAAAATCATGATACCATCTTTTTCCAGGCTGGGTGCCATGCTCAGAGAAGTCAGCTGCAAAGCCTGAAGCATCAGGAACCTCCACAAATAGCAAATGTACCCCATCGTCCTGAACCAGGGCGGACCGAGTAAAAGAACACACACCCCACACAAAGTCGAAAACATGCCAAAGTCCTCACATCCCATTTCTACAAAAGTCCAGTTAAAAAAGGAGCAAACCACCATGTGTCAAACTGTCTGCTTCCTCCAAGTCTTGTTCCACTGTTCTGAGCACAGCAGTAGGAGCTTCCAAAGGAAAAATACCGAGCATCCTCAGAATCCCCAAACAAACAGCTCAGACACTCTTATACCGCTCTTGACTTAGCCACAGTCATGGCGCTAGGTCAGGTTTTTTGGCTGACAACTCTGATTTCATTTAAATGTATACGTACTTCTGGAGTGAGGCATTTTTCAAAAAGTCCCTCAGGTATCTGCTGTGGTAGGGAGGAGATGAAACGGGTCCTACTGGTGCCGCTCTAGAGCTCTCTAGTGGTGGAGGTGGAAGGTACCTGTAACAGGGAACCCTAACCCTGTTCCTAAGAGACAGGGTGGTCCCTTTAAGTCCAGGAGCTTCCAGTCACAGCCAGCTGGTCAAGTAGGGGTTAAGGCTCAAGCCCTGCCAGCCGGTCAGGTGACAGGAAGAGGAAGGCCAGAACCCTACAAATGGCAAGTGGAGAAGGCCAGAGGGGCAGTAGGGAGGTGGACTTCCAATGACCATGGTGCTGTGGCTGTAGTCTCTGTTGAAAGACTACGCCATGCCCCAAACCATCCTCATGATCATCTGAAGTAAGCAGGCATGTTGCCGCTCTTGTTTCTGTATTATCTTTTTTCCATTAAATGGCCTTAGAAGCCTACGTTTTGTGTTGAATGTTAAGACCGGTGGTTTGGATGAGGCTATTTGGGAGGGAGGAGCACCATTGGGGGCCCACTGCAGTGTGGGGACCCCAGTGCCAGAGAGGGCACAGTATTTGGGGGGGTGAGCTGACCCCAGTGCCAGGGAGGGTGCAGGAGCCCGAGTGAGGTGTGTGGGGGTTTTGTTGTTGTTTTTTTTTTTTTGGAGAGCTAGAGCCTGGCAGTCAAACCCTGATTAGTGGGTTGTTTGGGCTTTTTTGACTGACAGGCCTAGCTAGAGAGAAAAGGGGTAGGCCCACAGCGGCTGAGAGCCCAAGGTACATAGGAATTTACAAATGCCATCTGCGAGGCTTGAGCTGCGGTGTAGGGGAGGAGCGTCCCCTGGCATTGGGGCATACAATGGGCAGCCTCCTTCTTAATTAAACGGCAATTATTTAACAATAAGATGTGGCAGGAAAGAAGGCGGGTGGTTGGCCCCTAGCCACCAGTAGATGGACCCTGAGCAGGCCCCCCTGTTATAGTACCGCTATACAGATGTGTAGCTCACAGGCTATGCAGTTTATGTGAACTGCTTAAGCTTATGGGACTTAAACCCTCTGCAGAAGTAGAGTAATTCTTCCAGTGCAAGAGATGCTCATTTTTCTTCTCTTTACCATTCTATCTGCTTTGAAGTTTTTACAGGTAAGAACAGTGGGGGCTGACCATTTTAGCAGGTGTGCCACAAACTAGCCCAGCACCCTCTTTTTTGAGTGCCACTGCTCCCCTTCCTCTGCCTGACCTGCTGCTTTGCTTTCTGCTCCTTGCCCTGTGCTCTGTGCCCAGCCTGATGCTCTACTTTCTACTTCCTGCCCTATCTGCTATTGTGAGGTGTGTACCCTCCTGAATCTGCCATGTGCCTAGCACAGAGGCTGCCCATGTCAGTTTTGGCACATGTGTTATTTCATGCTTTAAAACTGGCAGGCAGTTATTTTGGGCAGTGGGCCATTTACTGAGTTTTGAGGGCCGCGTGACAGGCAGCCTAGGGCAGGTTAATATTAATTTTCTAAATTTTTTTTTTAGGGGCCCCGCAGGCTGGATAGAATGGCCTGGCAGGCCGCATCCAGCCCCCAGGCTGCATTTTGCCCCCCCACCCTATTTTAAAAGCCCTTAGAAAGCAGTCAAGGTAATAACAAACGTATTGGTAGGCCTGAACTGAATACACATTTGTTATTTGGGACCCAGTTGTGCCTATATCTTTTGTTCCCCCCTATTTGTTGCATACAGCAAAAGACACGGCAGAGTAGGCTCCAAAGCCTCTATACTGTTGGGACCAATGCACAGCAAAAGGCTAATATTCTCCCGGTACAGGAAACAACCAGATGCAGTTCTGTCTGACTCCAGCCAAAACATTCTCATTCCCAGATGCAGAAACAATTATAAAAGCAGAATCTGAAGCAGCAAAACCTCAAGGTCTGAGACTAGGAGAGGATGGACCAATAGCAGCCCAGTCCTAGCTCTGTATTTTGGCATGTTGTGGTGTCTGACTAGTCAAGATCCTTTACGCAGCATCAGGCAGACACAATAGAGGGTGGCTCACTGCTGAATCATCCCGAGAACGTTCTGTGCAGCCCAAGCACGCTGGGGAGCTGGGATTCATTAGCCAGGAGGAGTCCAGGGCACAATTAAGACAAGATTATTTCTCTGGCTGCCCAAATTCCTTTCCCCTCCCCATGCAGCTTTCCATTTAACCTAATGAAATGCAGCCTGCTGCAAAAACTTGCTGAGATTAGAAAAACTTTGTTCTTTTAATTAAGAAAACAAACAAACCACAAACTATTTTCTCTTTGATAAGAATTTGACAACTTTTCTTTGCTGAAATCCAGCACTGGAGTGAACTCTCCATAATGGGAGGAGATGCAGCCACTCAAATCCCATTATTGCAAAGGTAAAGTTACTATATTTCATAACACGAGGACTTGGAAAAGCTAGTAGAAGAGGGCTGCAGTTCCTTACACTGGACTTGTGTACTGGTCTCAATTCTGACCTATGTTCAGTACAGAGGAAAAAGGCTGTACATCTATTTACAGACCCTGACCTTTATAAGCAGTGAGAGCCTCACAAGACTACTTGGCATGTGTAAGAGCTGTACCAAGGCTGCTGTAAATGTATACGGGACTGGCCAAGGCCATTTTTACAACAGAAACTACCTGTAGCAGAGAGGAGATTCAGAGGGTGGCAGAGGGCTATAATGTGATGCTACTTCTGGCCCTATGCCACCCAGAAGCTGTCCTTAGTGAAAAGGGTTTTCCTACTCTAAAGGACTGAGACTAGTGGCCGCTGCCACTTTTTTTGGTAAGGTTCAGCCACCAGAGAGGCACAAAGCAGGCAGGAGTATGGGTTTGTTGCATCTCATTCTTCACAGTTTTGGGCATCTGTGCAAAGCAACATAAATGCTCAGAAGCACTATGCAATCATGTTGCATAGGAGGAAATGATGACCCCAGATCCACATCTGTTTTCAAGTCACTGCAAAACTAACTTCCTTCTTCAGTGAAACAGGAAATCAGCTGCAAAGCTAGCATGGTTTATGATCATTGCCATGAGCCCACAGTGTCAGTTAGCAATTTATTGCAAGTACGCTGATGCTGAACAGTTGTCAGAATAGATGGTTACTGGAAGGATCGTGGAGAGCTGCAATGAGCCAAGTGTTCTACTTAATTGTGGAGCTCAGCTCATTTGAAACAGAAGGGCTGTCTACTAATTACCACTGATAGCCAAAGCCTGTTTACTTTTCACAGGAGATGATTTACTGCTTCCATTCAAACTTCCACAAAGACCTGATCAAACCTGAAAACAAGATTAAGAAACCTAGCATGGAGCTATGAGCCATGGCAGAAAATAGAAAGTTCTGCTCTGAGGCAGGGATCCTACAGAGCTAACGGTAAGTAAGAATGAGCAGGTTTAGCCCACAGGTTCATTGCTTCACTGATATTGTTCAGGAAAATTAATTTATATCTTTTGAAGGAAGGCATTGGAGATAATGCAGCAGAGTTTGAGCAAGATATAGCCAGAGAAAGACTCCATGAAGTTTCTTTTTCTGCAAACACAATTTTGCAGCAGCAAAACTATGCTAGCCTATATTCAGGCTTGTACCAGTGGCAGCATTCAAGTCTACTGTGCTTAAGTGGAAGATTAATTGGAAAGGGAAATTCAGAGCTTTTCAATAAGATGTACAGCATGGACCACAATATCAATCCCATAGTATTATTAAGTGTATTGCAGGGTTGCTTTGATGCTCCAACCGTGACAGATATTGTAGATACACAGAAGATCTCATCATCCAATCAAACAGGGGAGGCAAGTGGCAAGAGAAAGGAAACACCATTGTCTCCATTTTATGGACATGGAACCGAGATGCGGAAAGACTGACGACTTGTCTGTGGTCACACAAAGGATTGTGACAGCTGGGAGTGGGATCAGGACCTGGATAGTCTCAACCTGAGTGCATCTCCCTCCACACAGGGCCATGCTACTTCCTCTTGCAGTAGGAGAGAGATGAGAAATGTTCCACATACAGTTGTTAAAAAAGACACTAACACCTCTATACAATAGTATCTGTAACCTCAGTGGTATCATGGAACGCCTGGTGGTACGGGGAGGTACCAGAGTGCAATTGGAAAAGGTGGAAAATTGGAAAAGGGTGCACTGGAAAAGACTGGTACATCAGTTCCAAGGACAGAGAGACTCAAGGAGTTGCTGAAGAGCCCATGCAAATGACTCGTTCCCAAATGCTCCACATGAGGAATCTGGTGGTTCTTTGATTACTTCAGCTGCCGTACAGTATATAAAGCAACTGCAAAGGGAAGAAGAAAGCAAGGAAAGCGCACCACCCTTGTCAGCCAAGATTGCGGAGCATGTCACACTGTGTTACCTCCATAGGAATGAGGACAGGAAGAGACCGACAGCAAGCCACAAGACAGAGAGACTGGAGAGGTGGCCAACTCTTAGAAGTGCCAAAATATTCTGTAGGGACTGATCCAACTTTGCACAGCTCTGCTTTATACTGTCGCTACAAACTTGCACATTATTCCAAGGAAGCACTAACACATAGTCTCGAAAGTCACTACTCTTTTAATTCATTCATCCTTACTTGCTTGGCATGTCCCTTAGTAGCTTCATATCCAGACTCCACCAAAATATAGTTAAGAGATATCTGATTCTTAAAGCCTAGCTGGGTAAAAAGAGCAACTTCTCACTCAACAGACTGGTCCTTGTTGGGTTTTCAGGTTTGCATCTGCTTGCTTCAAACAAAAATTAGTTTGTACTGAAAATACAACATGGCTAGGAGAGAACGGGAGGAAGTCCATTCCATCTCCTGCTTCATTATCAGGACTGCATGTTAACTTCCAACCTGCCCTGTTTCTACCACTTTAGAAACAGAAAGCTTTCAAAAGAGCTGCAGCGGATACCTGGCCTGCACAACTTTACTAATGACAATTCACAAAGAAGAAAGAAGCCCACTTGATTCACCTGCACGTACTTACTTTGGGTCACACTTCCCTCATCTTTATATGAAGGCTGTGCTAGATCCTCCATTTCAGCAATGGTTGGCATCCTACTGAGCCCCAAGCGTTTGCTGCCATTTGGTCTGCTAGGCTGTGCTTTAAATTTATACAAGCTTTTATTCTTCTTTTTAACAAAGAGACAGGCTACTTATAGATCTTAACCTTTTCCATAAGCCTTACACAAGATGCCTCTAAACAAAGTGTAACTGGTTGAAGCCCTAATTGCATGGGCATTAGAACAGCCTTGTGACATTTCCTAAAATCCTCAGTGAAGGACAGGGTCCATAGCCTAAGACGGATATAAAGGGTCTGGACTATGCTGCCCTAATTTAGTCTTTGCAAAAGCTCAAAGGTAAATGAGGAGAAAAATGAAAAGTTTCTGATCCATCTGCAGAATAGTTTCATTTGATCAGAAGTGAAGGGAAGAAGCAATGCATTTTGATGAAGCTCAAATTGTATTCTCTACCAAGTAATAGAAGATTAAAGCCTCTATCTCTAAAGCTGCACAAGCTCCTTAGGAAGATTATAAATCATTCCCTATCTTTTAACCAATCCCATTTCAGAACTGGCTTTCCCACGAGGACCCTTTGTTTTGATAAGGAGAATCCTCTGCGAAGATTAAAACAAACAGTTTTCGACTGAACCGTTCAGAAATTATTTCAACTTCATTTCCCTACTTGTTCAGCTGTTCCCTTCATTAATTTTAGAAAATCTTGGTGGTGAAGATCTTAAATCTTTGAGGAATTAATGGCTGTAGGACATACATACAGGTACCTGGCCAGCAAACCTTTTGTTCCCGCTTGCTAACTGAAAGGATGCTTTCTAGATGCTGAAACCAATTTAACCGAGTTCAAACTTAAAGAAAAAAAATTAATGGCAAATTCCATGCAGCTAACACCACAGACTTGTCAACATCTGAATCCAAAACTTGGTTAAGGCAAGTTCTCTGCCAGGCACGATAATTATATAAAAAGGGGCTGCTTCTTATGGTTTATAATACAAGTTGGCAGGGGGGCTGGACTGGATGATCCAGTAAATCCTCCTTGCCTCTAATTGCTATGATTCTATTTAGCAACTCGAAGTATAAATAGAAATACTGATGATGCATGAGGTTTCAAACCTGCAATATAAGGAAGGTGAGATCATCTCTTGCTTAACTCTGAGACCCCAGTTTCCTGATCTGATTATATAGGACTACATGTCAAGAAACAGTGCAATGTGCTACTTCTGTGCAATGTGCTATGCAAAATGTGGCTTGATTTTTCAGCTCTGTGGTTATGGGCAGGGGTGCATCCATGCATGGCTGCACCCCCCCCCCCCCAACTGCTTTTGGATTGCTCCACAACAAGGAAACCTCCAGGGACTTTTTAAAGCCCCTCCCTTCCCCTTTCTATTCAAAGGCATGCCACTTCTCTGCCCCTTTCCCCCACCCGACTTTCCCTGCTGTCCTGGGGGCAAGGAAGCACCATAGCTTCATAGATGTAGGGTCGGAGGGGACTTGAGCAGATCATCAAGTCTGACGCCCTGCTCTGGGCAGGAATGAATACCGGGCTTATATGACTGCTAGTAAGTTTAAGCTCATATGACCCCAGCTAGGTAGTTATCAAGCCTCCTTCTAAAGACCCCTAAAGTAGAAGCCAGCACCACTTCCCCTGGAAGCTGGTTCCAGATCCTGGCCGCCCTGGTGATCCTCCTTGTCATGCTGGGGGCTGGGCTGGGCTTAGGTGGGGACAGGGACAATACCAGCAGGGATGGATGGGGTTTTCCCTGTCCCCACACCTGCTCTGGGCAGGGTTGGGGAACAACTGTCCTGCGAGGCTGCTGCTACTGTCCATTCCCCATCTGAACCCAGTCCAGCTGGTTCTGGAGTTGGAATCATAGAACATGCGGGTTTGAAGGGATCTCTGGAGGCAATCTGGTCCAACCTCCTGCTCAAAACAGGACTATCCCCAGCTAGATCATTCCAGCCAGGGTTTTGTTGAGCCAGGCCTTAAAAACCTCCAAGGATTGAGTTTCCACCACCTCTCTGGGTAACCTGTTCCAGTGTTTCACTACCCTCCTACTGAGAAAGTTTGTTTTTTTCTAATATCTAACCTAAACCTCCCTTATTGCAACTTGAGCCCATTGCTCCTTGTTCTGTCATCTGCCACCACTGAGACCAGTCCAGCTCCATCCTCTTTCGAAACCACCCATCAGGTACTTGAAGGCTGCTCTCAAAATTCTTCTTCAGTCTTCTCTTCTGCAAACTAAATAAAGCCTAGGTCCCTCAGCCTCTCCTCAGAAGTCATGTCTCCCAGCCCCCTATCCATTTATGTTGTCCTCCAGCTTGTCCACATCCTTTCTGTAGTGGGGGCCCCAAAACACAGTGCTCCAGAAGTGGCCTCACCAGTGCAGAATAGAGGGGAAAAATCACTTCCCTCTATCTGCTGGCAATGTTGTCCCACCCCAGAGTAGTGGAGAAAGCGGCAGGCAGGGAGTAGGAGGGAGGAAGAAGAGGGGGATGTGCTTCTCAGCAGGAAGGGGAAGGGAGAGGAGGAAGATTTTCACCTGTTTTAGGGACTTAAAGCCTGCCCACACTTGTGGGGGTGGAGGAGGCTGGGAGAAGAGGGTGCAGCCACCCTTGCAGTGTGATTTGCTGTTCCCAAACTCCACTTCAGGAAATCTTGGATTCATCCCTGATTACAGGAAAGGGAAGAAGAGGATCTTAATGAATAGCTATCTTCTGCCATGAATGTTCAGGACATGTCCGGAGCATGTGCATATGTATACCACAGCACTTCAGTATCAGACTGAGCGCTGATCAGGAATCTTCCAATGAAGCAGGTTTTCACTAAAAAATTCCAGTATGACAAAACTGAAATGTTTTGCAGACATGTGTTGGATTCCATGGACGTGATAAAACCCCACCCAGTGTCCTGTCAGGTCCCTGGTAAACTCCTGGGCTTCCAGAGTGTGCACAAGCAGGATTACTCCTGGAATGCAAGCTGTCTTGCAGCCGGGCAGTTCAGGGCTCCTAGGCACTTCACAGTGGTACTGGGAGCCTGGAAACCTTGTGCGCTAGATCCAGACAAAGCTCAGCTACCAGCTCTGAAACTGTGAAAGCCCTGATAACGCAGCTTGAGTCAGAGCTTTGGGTGTTTTGATCCTCCATGCTTGACCTTATCTTCCAAGGCTGCAAAACTGTCTCAAAAAATAGGATTTGGCATTGCAGCATGAAGGTTTTAGACTCCCAAATCCTTTTTCATAGTACTGCCATCCAGCAAGATGTCACTTATTTGATATATCTGTGTTTTTGATTGTTCTTCCTGAGGTGTAACACCTTGCATTTGTCCACACTGAACTTTACCCTGTTATCTCTAGCCCAGCTTTCCAATCTGTCGATCTTTCTGAATTGCGTTTGCATCCTTTAATGTGTTTGCAGTTTTGTGTCATCTGCAAACTGGCTCGATAGGTTTTCTTAGCTAGCATCCAAATCATTAACAAACACAATGAGCAGCACCAAGCCAGAGATCCATTTGAAACCTCCTGCCACTGACATGGATCCACTAGTAACTGTGGTTTCCTATGGCTATTGAGCCACTTATCTATCCACCTTGTATTTTTGTCCAGCCCACATTTCTCCAATGTGTCTATGAGAAGGTTGTGGGGAACCTTGTCAAAAGCCATGATGAAGTCCAGATACACTGTATCTACAGTCTTCCCTTCATCCACCCAAGTAGTTACTTTGTCAAAGAAGGAGATCAGGTTTGTTTGACACGATTTGTTTTTCATAAAGTCATGCTTGCTGCTTGCGATCAGCCTTTCCTCATCCGGATGCTTGCAAATGGCCTTCCTTAAGATATGCTCTAGTAACTTCCCAGGTATTGAGATGAGTAACTAGTCTGTAGTTCTCCGGGACTTCCTTTTTGCCTTTTTAAAGAGGGGCACTACATTGGACCTTTTCCAGTCCTCTGGTACCTGGCCCATCTTCCATGACTTCATGAAGATCATTGCCAAGGGCTCTGAAATCTCTGTCAGTTCCTTCAGTACCATGGGATGAAGTTCATCTGGCCCTGCTGACAAATTCATTCAGACCTATCAAAAGCTCTCTGACGGTCTCTTTTGTTATCTCCTCCCTCAACTTGCCCCCTTCCTTATCCAGATAATCTGTATTAAGTATCTGGCTGCAGCTTAATTTTTGTTGTGAAGACTGAGGCAAAGTAGCTGTTGAGTAGCTCTGCCTTCTTTGCATCTTCTGTTAGGAAGCTGCTAGCTGGCTTGTTAATAATAGTAGGGCCACAGCCTCCTTATCCTTCTTTTCTGGCCAACATACTTACAGAACCTCTTCTTCTTGTCCTTAACCTCCTTCACCAGGTGCAGCTCATTCTTCATCTTCGTCTTCCTAATTTTGTCCCTGCACATTCTTGCTATTTCCTGGTATGCTTCCTTTGTGACTGCCCATTCTTCCATTGCCTCTATCTTTTCTTTTCACATCTGAGGCATTTTAGAAGCTCCTTGTGCAACCACATTGGTCTCTTGCCATTCTTCTTGTGCTTCCATTGTGTCAGGACAGTCTCTTGTTGGCCTTCCAGTACTGTGCCCTTTTAGAAGCTCCCAGCCTTCCTGGGTTTATCCTTCAGTTTGTCTTCCCATGACACCAGGCCTATCAACTCCTTACGTCAGATGGAATTTGCCTTTTTTGAAATCTAGCATCCTAATGTTGCTGACCTTGTGCTTTCCCCCTCTCAGAATCTGGAAGTCTATCATATCACGATTGGTTCCTCCTAAGTGACCCATCACCTTCACATCTTCCTCCAGTTCTTCCCTACTGGTCAGGACAAAATCCAAGATAGTCGATCCCATTGTTGCATCCTCCACCTTCTGGAGCAGAAAGTTGTCCTTCACCCAAGTTAGGAAATGGCTTGATATTTCGTGTTTGGCTGCATTATGCTTCCAGCAGATGTCCAGAAAACTCAAGTCTCCCATCAGTACCATCCCATTGCTTTTGGATAGATGCATCACCTGCTTTAAGAGTGCCCCATCCACCACCTCTCCCTGATTTAGATGGCCTATAATAAATGCCTACCATTATACAGTGCGGCATCTTTCACCTTTCATCTTCACCTCAGTGCATTCTGATTTGCTGTCTTCTTCCTGCTGAAGAAGGCATGGTTGACAACAGGTCTTCCATGCCCCTGAGATTTCGGGATGCCCACTGCTCCAGGCTCTACCTAGGCACCTACATTTTCAAACATCTGTGTTGGTGAGGAGGAGAGTCTGTCTCATAGGGCTGCTGCTCCCTTCTCCCCAGATCACAGGAACCTCTCTGTGGGGCCAGCCACGCTCTGCTGTATTCTCTTGACTCAGTACTGCTGTTTTCTCTGAAGACCAGAAACCTCCTGAAGAGTGTTACAAGGGCAGCTGCATGTTAAGGGAAACACTGAGTGCAAGGGAAGCAAGACAGCAGGGGAAAATGAACTGCAGAAGGAAGGTAACGGGCGCAGGCCATGTTTGATGAAGGATGACAAATGTGGTGGAAGCTTTTTGGTGCAAAGACTGTCACTGGGTGCATCTATACATGCACTTTACTGATCTGCAGTAAAGTGTCACTGTCTACACATGCACCAGTATTAGGGTGCAGTAAACTAATTAACTCCTGCCATAGGACAGTACTGGCAGGGACAGTTCTTTCTTATGGCAGAGCACTTTACTGTGCTAAATGCATGTGTAGGTTCTGAATGGGGACATAAATTGTGCCCAGTCAGCCCAGCCAGCCAGGGGCCTATTTGAGCCTTGTCCTGGCTCAACTAGCTGCTGTTTTGGGCGCACATGTAGATGCTGCTCCTGGAAGCTGTTCACTCCGCGTGAACTACTCTGGAGTTTATCACATTGCATTAATTTCATGTGTAGACACACCCAGTGTGCTAGTACAGAGCCTAGCACAAAAGGACTTTGGGGGTCACTAAGGAAGGCATTCCTGAAAGTCAGTCTTCATCAGAATAAATAATGTTTGTCGTCATCATCATCATCATCATCACTGTAACTGAAATAATCAGAAGGAAACACCGTGGATTCCAGCCCATGGAGTTTCCTACCAGAATTTCCCCAGACAATTAGGTCCCTTAGATTTTATAGTATGCTTACTGGTAATTCATTGGCTACTTAGAACTTACTCCTCGTTGTTCTCCCAGGGAATAATTATAAGCGTCCCTTGTAATTATGAAAGCATGTCCCTTTCCCAATTAGATTATAATGCCATAAGATACAGCACCCTTTGCTCTGATGGAGCCCAAACTCCTTTGTGTATGCAGCTATTGCTTTACTCGCCATGCAAATGTCACCACCTGCACAATAGAAACCAGACATCCGTTCTACCATGACCAAAAAACCCCCAAAACATGCCATGCACAAATTAAGACAGGAGGCTAAAAGGAGTGGCATAGCCATTTGAAACTGCCAGGAGAATTTAGGAAGGTAGAATAAAAGTATTGAATTAGACCAGGAATAGTACCCACCATAATTACCTGCATGGAATTATAATAGTAGTACTTAGTTTTGTATCATTAGATATTGCATGAGATCCGCACTGACTGCAGGTTATTAGGATGCTGATTTTACACCTAGTCTAAGGAAAGCGGTTGTTTCTGCACTGAATCAGGGTCTGCATTTATATTTGTAAACTTTACGTAGCTACAATTTGCAACTGATACAATTTAACCAGACATACTAATGGGGAAAGCTATAGAGTAGTTATGAGGCAATAATAAAAGCATTGGGATCATATCTTGCCCTACACAAATTGCACCCTGCAACTAGCGTTAAGCAATTCCTGAATAGGCTGCTGATGGAATACTTGAGTGCCGTATGATTAGATGACACAGTAGGAAAAAAACATGGGATCCCTGTCTACACCACCACTTCCAACATTTCTGTCACTGGTAGACTATTACTGCTACAGAGTCTGAGATCTGTCAGTTCAGTATAATCATATAGTGAATAAGTAAGACCCTTTCCTGGATTTTCCTGAGAGGTCTCCCATCCAAGTACCGACTCACTTAGCTTCAGAAAGCTCACAAGGACCTCACAACTGAAAGCAGAATGGATGAGCAGTAGTTATGATAATCCCTGCTGCATTAATCATGGGATAGATTGTTACTATGCGCAGTGATGTGCCTCACTATAGCTGCCCAAGATCATAAAGCAGTATGGAGGCAGAGCTGGGACTAGAACCCAGAACTTCTGCATTCCTACCCTACCCTAGGTGACCTTTTATCATAAGCTTGTTGCTCTCACAGTATTGTATGGCTTGCATTCTTTGTTTGATAGGGACCTAGGAGGACTCTAAAGGCAGGATCTGTGAGTATGAGTTATGATAGTGTCTGGGAACTCTTCCTATCTGGCTCTAACTAGCACCACTTTTCTTTACTACACTAATCCCTAAATCCACACTGAAATTATTTGCATAGGAAGTGGAGATGGAAAAAGAGAAGGCAGGCAGGGGTATTTTGCACAGTTACAGTAAATTAGAAAGAGCATATATGAAGTATTCCCACAGAAATGTAATAAATCACAGAGCATCTGCCTTCTGCTCCTGCAAGCTGATTAATTGCAACAACTGAAATGCTGTATCTTCTAAATCATTCATTTTCAGAGACACTGATCTCTTCTCCTTTGCCCACTCTAGTGATTTTCTCAATTAATAGCTTTTAACTGTGCATTTCCCTTGGATACTTCATCTTTTTTTCTGTATTCTCCTGCACTATTCATGGGGTACCTGATGTTAGCAGAGGTCACAGGAGATACCCGAAATCATATGGACCAAACTTCTACTGTACCACCGCCCCTTTACACCACTGTGGAAGTATAACAGGGTATAAAAGAAAGTGGAACCAGCCTCTGGGGTCTCTGCACAAATTTTCATTTTTGCTGCAGGAATGAGGTAGGAGAGAGAGAGAGAGTATGTTGAGCAATGGTGTGGGAGGCAAGGCAAAGTACAATGAGCTCTGGGTATTCTCTGCCTGCCACGGACCTTACATACTCTGGGAAGCAGAGCATAACAGTAGAGCACCTCTAATGCTGTTCAAGCTACTAGCATTTCCCAAACTGCCCTAGCTTTTGGCAGAAAAAGGATGCTTAAAGCTCCCTTTTGTCCTTTCCAGCTCTTCCAACCAGAAGAGCTTGGAGTTGGCTTGTGGAACCTGGCTTGCCTATATGCTTCTTGGACAATTGTGCCACCTCATTAACTCCAATGGATTTAATTCTGGCTTCAGAGGAGAATGAGACCCAAGAACCCAGATCTGACATCGACTCTATGGGCACGTCCCGACAAGCGCACACATGCAGGACATGCGTTTCCCATAGGACAAATAGCAGCAGCACATATTTGTCCCTGGGCCCGCCCCCGCACACACACTTCAGCAAGCTGCAAGGTAACCTGGGTGGGGTAGGGAAGAGCTGAAGCCAGCAGCCTTACCTGGGGGCTTCCCAGGGCAGCTGCCAAGCCAGCAGCTTGGAGGCTGGTTGGCAGCTAGAGCACGGCTCTGGCCAACTGGGCTCTCTTTCTGGTGGTGCATGCTGCTGCTGTGTGCACCATGCCACTTTTTGCATCAGGAGGTTTTTTTTTTGTTTTATTTTGTGTGTGTGTGGGGGAGGGGGGGTTGACACTGGGATCTCCTGGTGTCAAAAAACCCCACCACACTGCAAATAAGTGAACTGCTTTGAGGCACTGCAAATGCACTCATCAGGATGTGCCTCATTAGGGTGTAATCTTGCATTTTTGTACATCCCCACTAACTTGGTGTTTCATGAGTGTCTTGGGTGTGTAAGCAATGCATAATTCAGGACTCACACTTGCAACAGTTGGGCCTGAACTGAAACATTTGGATCTGACAGGACAAATACACAGGGTTTCTTGTTTGTTTTCTATATTATCCCAAAATCTGTGGCTCCACTTAACATTATTCAGAGCTTAAGAACATATTAAAATGACCCTCTGCAATACACCCTGGGGAAATACTAATACAGTTTAAATTGCTGCAAAGCTTTTGCTGCACAGAAGCTGAAAACTGAAGAAAGCTTCTTGATTTGGGCACCTGAATACAAAGTTGGAAGTTTGTTTGCCTCCTGTATTACAAAGTAATTCAAGAATGATGAATAATTTAAGAAACTGGTCAGCTTTTAAGTAAGCCATTGCACGCCATTGCTTTCAATTCAATAAAGCGTTGTGATAATTTAAATAAACCAACTGGGGATTAAAACATATTTCTGGAGGATTAAGTTCAACTGAATGAAACTGATAATTAAAAAAGGCAAGCATTTGATCCATATCGTATTTCTCACATGCAGTGCACATTTCTTCACGGACATATCCGGAGGTCCTAATAGAAGCTTCTCCAGAGCCAAATGCGCACAGAGGAGACCTGGATTTGGCTTCCTCTGTGGCACAGAACAGGCAAGCATTGCACCCACTGACCGTCTACAGAGCAATTCTCCATCCTAAGGCTGAACCTTTACATGGGGGTGAACGGGTGTCTACCTCTGGTGGTGGAGAAATCCTTGTCACTGCTGCGTAAGTCTTTGCCAGTGAAAGGGCAAGACCACAGTCAGTACTGAAAGTCCATTCAGATAAAGGATCTTCCAGAAGATAATCCTATACTTCCCATGAACTGTGTCATGTAGAAATACTGCAAAAGTTCCACGTGTTTTGAAGGATGTCTCTCTTCTTCCATGAAGCAGGACCACATTCCTTCTTTCCTCAGTCCCACACAGATGTATCAGTGTAGCTATCCTGCTACCTCTCTTTTCCCCCTACACATCAGCTGACACCCCCTGAATGCTCCCCCTGTGCCAGACTATACTGCATGGAAATACCAGGCTGTGCCACAGATGCTACCTCCCAAACAGGAAGCGGCAGAGCTGCTTTCATGCAGCGTGGCGAGGCTGAGCTCATTAGCTCCGGCTCCGCAGCTAAGCTGGAGCCAATATTCTGGAGCCAGCTGTCCATTGGCGTTTTCGCCACAGCAAATGCTGTGGCTTCACCCTTAAACACACCCCGAATATTTCCATCTTTTCTGAGAGCAATGCAGATAAGATTGTTGAACTGCTGTGGATCTCAGTAGTTGCTGTGAATTCATTCCATGTAAGACCTCATTTTTCCTAAAACATTACATCTCGGGTGATTTAATACATTTGCTTAGAAACAGCCAGTCAAGAAAAACAAAAATCCCCTCTGTGACAACATTTCATTCCCAAAGTAGCCCCGAAGTAGACACAGGCAGTGTTGTAGGATCGTACATTATGTAAGTAACATTCAGCCAAGTACAAATCATATTTAAAATCGGCTATAAATGTTCCATACATGTTTTTAACTCTGATCCTACTAACAATTTTAAACCACAGCAGCCTGTTATTAGCTGAGTCACCTATCTTAAGGTAAACTTGAGTACCATAATTTTAATTTTTTTTCCCAGTCCTCTCATAACTGCCAGCCTCCATGCACCCATCCCATTATTTTGGATTTGATTCTCAAGGTATAGCTACACTGGACTTTATTTTATTTTTTTAAGCCAAGCTACCCAGATCCTCCACTAAAATCAAGGAGTAACAGTGATTTATACAAGCTGAATCTATTACCCTTTGGGTCCCCCCTCCCCAGCTGAGAAAATATTTACACAGATGGTTATTACCATATCTATTCAGAAAGCACATAGGCAAACACTTATCTTTAACTCTTTGCTTAAAGTAGCTGGTAAGAATGGAGTTTACTCCTTTAAAGAAAACACTCGCTGAAGTCAGTTCTGCAGCAAAAAGAATAGCTCTTGAATACAGTCCTGGGGCTTAGTAATGAAACAAGAAACTAAATAAGTTGTTATGAGCTTTTGGTCTCCTTTCTTGCATAGTGGAATTAGCTTAACCAATTTCCACACTTTTGGTAGAATATTCACTGAACAATCCTATTAGCGTAACATAAATTGAATGGGCAGCCAATTGTGAAAATAATTGCTCAAGGGCCTTTATCTCTCTAGCTGATTTCTGAGAGTTTGTAGTCGAGAGTCCTGTTAATGCTAAGCATGGATTGATCGGCCTAAAACTGAATTAATTTGATTTATCAAGAGTCATCCCTGCAGATAAAATGTTGCTTGATCCAAATTTAGTATTCTGACCTCTGATTGCAGTGCACAGCTAGCCCAACATTTACATCTGGAAAATAGTGCAAGATGACCTAGATCTACAACACGGCAGAAACAGCTCTGTTAAAGAAAACTATAACACAACAGGTTATAGAGAGTAAGCATAGTCTAGACAGTGATGCGAGTTAAGCTAAAGCCTCCTATATGGTCAATTCATGTTTTTATACCACGCAGGACTGTAAGATTATAAGAGGTAATAAAGATTGTATGTGACCTGAGAACCTCAACTCAGCAAGATTCCTACTTAAGTCATTAGGGCCTAATTTTCAGAAGGGCTGAGATGTCAGAGTCCCCACTGACTTCAGTTGCTGAGTAATGGATATGTAGCAGCTGTAGAAATCAGGGTCTAAGAGTTAGGACTGAAGGAGATGGCCATGTGTTAGCACACATTTCTTGTCAGACAATCCTTGATCAAAAGTCACTGTTATCATGTCCAAATACAGAAACAGTTTGGTTCTCTCTCCATTCTTACCAGCTACTCAGTCTTTGTAATCACTGTTTATTTGCACTGCAGTCATGTCCAGTGGTTTCAGGCAGAACTCCATTGTGCTGGGCTCTGTACATACACCTACTAAAATATGGATTCTCTGTTGCTGTGTGTGTTTCATAGCCATTTATAGCCATATGCTGATGTAATACCCTGCCATTCTGATTGATGGCACTATGAACTTACTGTGCACCGAAGTGTAACACAAGGCTAGGGACAGACATTGCACATAAACTGGTTTAAATGATCAGAAACTGGCTTAAACCTGGAACAGAACAGATGTTCAGCGCACATAAGCCAGTTTGAAAATGGCTGAAATTGGTTTGAGATAAACCTGGTTGAATGTAGTATCAATCTTAACTGCTTTGGTTCAAACCAGTTTATGCAACCAGACCCCGTGCTGGTTTAAGATAAATCAGACTCCCTCAGCATCCCAGCATGCTCTCTGGGCTGGGTGGGGCTCTCTGCTCCACAGCAGGGCTGGCCCCTGCCCTCCACTCCCTGTCTGCAGCTCTGGCAGAGACTGCAGGGTGCTTCCCCCTCCCTCCCGCTCACCACTCCCTGTTAAGCAGGAATTCCCTTCCCCGCCCCGCTCCCTCACTGGAGCTCTGGCAGAGACTGCAGGCATCTGCCTGGCTTCTTCCTGCCCCTCTGCCTCACACCTCCCAGCATTATCCAGCAGCTCACATGCTGGCTACAGTTCATCCTGTAGGAGACAAAAAAGGCAGACCAGTTTTTTGGAGCTGATCAACAGGTATCTGGCAATGTCCTTCCTTAGAAAAGCTGTTTAAGAAGAGGTTGAACTAATGGAGGGAGGCTTTGTTTTCTCAATGGGGTGCTAAACACTGAGTTAGGGGTGATAAACATTCCCTGCTGGGCTGCGCAGGATAGGGGAGAACATCAGAGTGTCCTGCAGGGCCTGGCCACCCCCCTCTCAGCTCAGCTCAGCTCAACTCTGTGGAAGGGAAGAGAGGGCTGCTCTAGCGCCTGAGCCACTGCAGGCATGTGACAGCCAGAACCAAAGAAATGAATAAGCAATAAATATGTGCTTCTTAGAGGCATTTTGAATGTTTGTCTAATATAAAGTTTGTGTTTTTGTAACCTGCAAATGTAACTTGTAACTGTCTGTGGAACTGACTAGGCCTCAAAGACAAAGCTATAGTTGTAAAATTAGCTGACCTAATTGTTTTTTCTTGCTCAGACTTCGCTGGAATCACCTGGCGCATACCTGGCATTGAGGAACTATTGATAAATTGCCAACCTGTTAGAAATATTATTAAAAATGCATTATCAATAGCAGATTTAGAAAAAAACACAGCTGCTAGCCCTCCTTGTCTTCTTAATGGGAGAGGGAAGGGGGGGGTTGAAAACTGAAGGGAAAACTACCAA